>NW_006434901.1:533003-560244 GCF_000325575.1 Pteropus alecto | reverse complement strand
CTCTGTTTTGTTGACTGTTGCAACTTTGTAAAAAGAGGAATAGCAATTATTGTAATTTTCTGCATTTTTTCAGTTCTCTAAAACACCATTTTATCAGTGCTCTAGCTGCTAATGTTGATTTTACAATCCTCCTTTAAAGGAGTTATATTCTAATTATCCTGTAGCCACAGACAGTGTTTTGTTCTCAAATTGTTATAATTTAGAATCAATATTTTGTTTTACTTTTGCAGTTGAGAGTTTCTAAGGGGAAATATCTATTTAGTAAAATATTATATTGAGGGGAAAGAAATTCAGAAGGTTCTCTTTCATTGTCAGCAATCATATGCTAATGGCTGCTGAAAATAATGCTTTGAAAACAAACTTAAAGAAAATACATTACAATTAAATGTTTTTTAAAGTCACACTTGCTGTTCCTATTAATTCAAAACAAGCTCTGTATTACACAAGTATATATCATTCATAACCCACGGCACTTTAACAAAAAGATGTAACGTTTCGTTTTTTTTTTTTATTAATTCATCATCGCAGCTAAGACTTTTTTAAATAGGAAAGTATCACAGAACATTAGTGCATTTTTTTGCCATTTATCAAAGGATTATTTATTTATTTAGCTTCGAAAATAATATTTTAATAGTTTTATGCAACTTCTTGTATGTCACTGATTGATAATCTTTCAGTACTGAAAAGTTACTATGGGCACTTTGTCAAAATTTGCATTTTCTAATATTAAAGAAGAGAAAAATAATAATAAAACAATGTATTTTAAATATTTATAGTTAACATATTCCATTAACAGTTCTTATGTTTTCTTTGAATTATTGTGTCTTCTATGACACAATAATCATCCTATGTATTTTTAGTTTTATCTCAAGTTAATCGATGATTCTCTAAGAGCCAATTTGGAAAATGCTCAATGACATTATAAGATGATTCTATAGCTTAGTTTGTAAAAGGAGAAGACTTTTACAAACTTCTCATATGGTGCATGAGGCACCATATGAGAAGTCCAACTGGATAGCCAGAGGGAGAGGCACTGCCAGCCCTTAACCTTTCCAGATATCCCATCATGGATTTTCTAGTCCCAGCTGAGCACCCCTGGGAAAGGGCACATGTGGAGCAGGCGAACTGCCCAGCTGAGTCCAGCTACCCACCGTAGCAGGGCCTACCACATGCCAGACACTGTTCTAGGTACCAGATTGCAGTATCGCAGACACTAACAAGAGGTCCTAAATTCATGGAGTGTACAGACTATTAGAAGCAATCCAAGAAGTGCAAATTAAAAAAAAAAAATCCAAGATTTAAAAACTCTATTGTGTTAGTAATGGAGCAAAAGCTGTCCCAGCCATTTCGAGAGCTTGAAAAAACAGTCTGTAAGGAAAACGAAGCCTCCTGTTTGTGCAGCAGATACATTTACATTGAAGATAGTCTGGGAGAATTCTGATGCTACGTGATTCCTAGACAATGAATTGGATGAAAATCTACATCGAAAAATACAAGGGAAAAGAAGCCCTCTGAGAGTACTTTTATTATGAAACTACATCTAACAGATAATTCCTGCTTTGGAAAAGGTAATTTATGCTGGCAGGTGGACTTTCTTTCTGTAGTCACACAACACTGGCTCTGCAGGGGTGCTATTCTGCAAAATAAAAACTGTGATTATCACTCTAACTTGTCATTCTGAGGGAGGAAGTCATGATTTGTTTCTATTTTAGCCATCCCTAAGTGACACAATGGTCCAGGACATCCATCCTCCTCTAAATACTCAAATGTTCCCCATCAGGCTCAGTGATACTTATAAAAAGTAATTTCTGAAAAACCTGAATGTGAACATGTGGAATCTGCTGCCAGTAGAAAAGCATAGAGGGAATATGTTTATTTTTCCTCTTAAAGGAGGGCTTATTTGGCAAACTCGAGGTTCCAACTTTTACATCAGGTATTTTGTATCATGAATTGATGTGATGTAGACCTTGTTATATGATCGGTATACACTCTTCCTCGTGATGGAGAAGATAAATGTAGTTCTTTTAGTGCACTTGTGGAATTGTTAATGATAGGACTGGTGCTCCTAATATTTAGGAAGAATCTTGACTATCTGAAAGTGGTTGGGTTGAGATTCTGCTAGTTAATTTTCAGTATAAAAGTAAATATAAGGAGATACTTTTAGTAAACATGTGTTCCACTTAATCTTCTCACATGGAAAAATGACGGCATGGTAATAAACATTTTAAAATGCTTCCAAACTAGCAACCAAAGTGTCCTACGATAGATGATTGGCTAAAGAAGCTGTGGTACATATACGCAATGGAATATTACTCAGCCATAAGAAGAGATGAAATACTGCCATTTGCGACAACATGGATGGACCTCAAGATAATCATGCTAAGTGAAATAAGCCAGACTGAAAAAGTTGAAAATCACGTGGTATCACTTATATGTGGGATATAAACCTAAAAGCAACAAATGAACAGGACAAACAAACAGAGACTCGTGGACATGGACAATGGACTAGGCAGTGGTGGGGGAGGTAGATGGGGTAAAGGGGGTGACAGGAAGAAATCTATGGGAGGTGAACACACTATAAATATATATATAGATATATGTATACCATATACATATATATATATGTATATATAACTAATATATATATATATACACCTTACAGTTAAAGTATATATATATGTGTATAATATATATATATGGTATACATATATATATATATACACACATCTTACAGTTAAAGTGTACAGCTGAAACTTATTGGATTTCATTAACCAATGTCACCATAACGTGCTTCCAAACTAATTAACTAACAGTGTTTTGGCTTCATTTTTGAGTATATTTAAAATTTAAGTAACCGGTGACAAAAATAAAATGATTACTTCTTTTGCTTGCGACTATTAGAAAATGAGGAATAAGTTTATGAGTAAGTATTAGTACATGATAGAATAATAGCAGCCATTAGAAAGACTTGATAGACAATGGAAATCTAGATATTATTTCATGACACAGTATTAAGACATGGAAGCAGAATATGAAATGTTGCCAGTGCTATGTAACATCTTCGTATAAATTCATATGGATAAGGACTGTGCAGAAAGATTGAAAAGTGAAAAAGTTGATGTTTTAGCCAAGTATTTCTTTTACTGCTGTATCCATGTACAATAACCTATAATCAGAACAAAATTAATACAATTAAAAAAAATAGAGTGTATGTATTTGACTACTTCCTGTAATGGTCAAATTAAACATTAAATTAATGTTAAGTTCTTAATTCTTTTTCTGGTATGTGTTAAGAGTGGAAACAGTGTGAGTGTCCTTTGAGTCCTCTTAATAAAATGGATTTAATACCCTAAAAGGGGGGCATATCAGCCTAAGAAAACAGCGTTTAACACATAAATATGTCCATCTCTAACTTCACAATCTTTGTGACCCTGAATACTTGCCTTAAGCTCTTTCACGCTCAACTAATTAATATCCATACCTATAAAATGCAGAGAATAATAATGTCCTACCTGCCAAACAGACACATTTGTGGTGACGATCAGATGATATAATAATGCACTTGTAAGCTAATACAATTTCATAAGGATGTGTGTTGCTTTATGATCTGGACAAAATCACTAATTCAGCAAGCCCCTGCCAGAATCCTTGTGCCACAGTGTTCCTGATCCACATGTTTGCATGTTCAATTTGTTTTGGCTTCTAGTCAGTTAGGAAAAAGTTACGTTTTAGATTGTGTGCAATTCCTGACTCTAAGTGTAATTCAGCTCTTTTCTCTTCCACATGTCTACAGATCGCTAACTCCGTGACTGGAAACAGCTGCCCTAGACCAGTATTTCCCAACAGGATGAGTTCAAAACTTCAGCCGCTCTTCTGAGCATGCTCAGTTCTCCTGTCCTCTCTGAGTCCGCTGGTTCCCCATCCACTCCTCTGACATCTACTTAAAAGCTTCCCCTTAAATGCCACCATTAGGGAGAAAGAGCATATCATAAAGATCCTACCCTTTGACACATCATACTGTCATAATTTCTTTTCTTTCAGCTTTATTGAGGTATAACTGACAAAACTTTAGCACATTTAAAATGTACATGTGATGATTTGATATGTGTATACATTGAGAAAAGATTCCTCTCATCCAGATAATTAACACATCTATCACCTCACATATGTATCTTTTTATTTTTATTTTTTTGGTGATAACATTTAGATTCTACTCTCTTAGCAAATTCAATTATATAGTACAGTGTTATCAACTATAGATATTCACAAACATTTGTTAAGAAGGCTCTTCTTTTAAAAAATATGTTCTTGTTCTGATCCTTTTTTATTTTTTTCCTATTTGTAATGGCTGTGTGTTTTGTCAACTTAGTTTCACTAGAACTGTGTTCTGTGAATTCCCTTTGCTATATAGTTCCAGGTTGATGTTGGCCTCAGAGAAAATGTCCATGCTA
This sequence comes from Pteropus alecto, assembly GCF_000325575.1. Taxonomy (NCBI): domain Eukaryota; kingdom Metazoa; phylum Chordata; class Mammalia; order Chiroptera; family Pteropodidae; genus Pteropus; species Pteropus alecto. The sequence continues at coordinate 555,793 of NW_006434901.1, read as the reverse complement.
TTTGAAAGGCATCAGTGAAGGCATAGACATTGTAGGTTTTTAAGGATGGTAACAAGTAGGACCTCTTGCCACTTATATGCATTGTCACTGATGTGCTGGCTTACCATGGTGGTGTTGGTTGACAGCCAGGCATGCAACTCTTTAAACTGCCACATCCTTCATCCCTGAATCCTGGGCCAGGTTTTGGAGTAGCTCTGTGGGAAGGTGCCCATCTTATCCTGCAGCCAACCCACATTATTAAAGATGAAGCTGATAGGAGACAGGCACACATTCTAATTTGTCTTCATTTCCTCCAGTTTGTCCTCATAGGTTTGTTTTCTCAGTTTGTCCTTGTAAATTCCAGTTTGCCTTTGTTCTCTCTCACTTCAGGTGAACCTTTCCTTCTTGACTGTTGGCCCTGCTAACTTCGGGCACAAGACCAGATGCAGAAACAAGAGCTTTTATATAGACTGTTCAACCAGCTTCCACACTAGCATAATATATAATTCCAGAATACATCCTTTATTCTATACTATTCCTAGTGGTTTTGTGTGTCTGACCAAGCCTTGACTCATATACTATCTGTGGTCACTGGCCTCTGTGGTCCCCAGTGGCCCCCACCTCCTGCTATTCACAGCCCCGGATAGTCCCCTTGCACACTGGTTTCAAGAGTGGCCTGTGTAATAAACAGAATAAAATAGAAGTGACAGTATGCGCCTTTAGAATCTATAGGTCATAAAAGGCTTTGTGGCTTCCCGCTTACTCTCTCTCTTTTTCCGGGATTACGTGTTCCAGGAGGAAGGCAGGTGTCACATCACGAATAATCCTACCTAGAAAGGCTCACATTTTGAGAAACTGAGGCCTCCTGACAACAGACATGTGAGTGAGCTTAGAAGAAGATCCTACAGCCCGGGCAAGCCTTAGGTGACTACAGCTCCAGCCAACATCTTTACTGCAACCTCATAAGAGACTCTGAATCAGAACCACATAGCTAACTCACTTCAAGTTCTTAAGTTTCAGAAACTATGAGTTAATAAATGTTGTTTTACACTACTATATTTGGGGGATTTGTGTTATAGAAATAGATAATTAAACTGCCCAAATGCACTTATTGAGATCGAAGTCTAAGTAAAAATCTCAATATTTCTAAAATCAGAGAACTCATCACAGATTTTAAACACATTACTTTTTATCGAAAGAGCTCTCTAGAATCATCATGAGAGGAAATAAAAATAGACTTTTGCTCTAGATGACTATTAAGAAAATTCTTAAGATACTGTAGACAAATATAATACTATGAGAGATGATTACTTAGTAAATAAATCGTGGAGTTTGTTTTTTTAAAGAATTACTAAATAATAAAATTTATTTAAAAACAATCATTTAAATTGCTTAGTTGTAAGGAAAACAAAATGAAAACACTAAAAAAAAAAAAAAAAAAAAAAAAAAAAAAACCTCCTAAAATATAGAATATAAGCTTAAGAAAAACATGCAGGATTTTAGCTCTTAGCTCTTACTTGGGTTTTATTATATTCCATTGAAGTTACTTAAAATTGAATAAAATACCATAATTAGTACTCTGGTACCCATTGCCTATATTTTCTTTCATGCTGTTTTATGCTCTATTAGAACTCAATTCCCAGGGCTATTTCTTCTAATCCTTCTATTGCATGGCTTTTTCTTTAATGCTGCAGAACACAAACCTAATTTTAAAAAAAAAAAACAACAAAAAACAAAAAAAGGAAGTAGAAAAAAAGTTGAATTAACCTCTTATATCAGTGAATAAATTTAAATAAAATGGGAATCCATTATATCAGATTCACTATCATTCTGATAATTGACTCCTCTAAGAAATTTTTTAAAAGAAGTGGATTAAGGGAGGAAGACTTTAAATATTTCAAATAAAATCAAGCCAGTCCATGATGCTGCAGAAGGGGACTACTGTCCTTCGGATTATTGCCCTGAGTATGAGCCTTCCCTAAGCCTGCTATATTCCTCTTCTCCAACCTGTCTACACTGAATGTGTCTAAAGAGTTAGGATTTTTAAAGTTTATGTCAAAACCAAATATGAGCAAAAGACTCAAAAATAATGCAGAGTCCCAGTCATTTTATCTTTATTTACATTTAAATATATATTTGCTTTTTGTGTACAATAAAAACATTAATACTTATTATTTCAGGAGATATAAACAAGAAGATTTAATAACCTCTCTCTCCCTCCCTCTTTCCTGAGGAATAAACACATGCAGTCTGGTAAATGTCCTTTACTTATTCATATTTATGCAAACAAATGAATATACACATACAACACACCACACATATAGGTATCGAATGTGTGTGTATGTGATATGTCAGATGACTTTATCTTCACATGTATAAATTTGGAGTTTCTGTTCTTTCGGCCAGAAGATAGGAATGCTTTTGTTTTCCTTAACAGCCAAAGGCATTTTTGGGAGGGTGGGACACTACCTGCTGCCTCTTGTGCTACATATAGAATTTGCTAAAAATGACACAAGCAACTCCTGATCGTTACATGCCATGTTGATATGTCAGCCTCTGCTTCTGTTATTGATTTCCATAGAGTGGTTTTATAGCAAGACTTAAGAAAATTGGTTTTGACATTGGTATTTTATAATGCATAGGAACTTAGTGACAATAGCTTATGGCAGATGCCAATGACTAGTGAAATGGGAACTATCAGAAATCTCTGAAGCCTCACTGGGAAGCTCTCCATGTTGCCTCCTAATTTTACCAATTTCTTCACTGTGGTATGTAGGAGCCTTATTTCACTCAGATGTCATCTTCAGCAAGTATTAGGTCTCTCCTAAATTAGTTATCTATCACTGCATAAAAAATCACCCCAACACTTTATATCTTAAAACAACATTTATTGTCTCACAGTTTCTGTGGATCAAGAATCCAGGCACAGCTTAGCCAGATGACTCAGCTCAGGGGCTCTCACAGGCTGCAAAGTGTCAGCTAGGGCTGTAATTGCAAGGCTCAAATAGGGGAGGATCTGTTTCCATGCTCACTCACATTGTTGTTGTCAGGGATCAGTTCCTCCCTGGCCATTGACCATGACCTCCCTCAGTTCTTTGCCATGTGGGCCTCTCCACAAGGCAGCTCAGAACATGGCAGCTGGCTACATCAGAGCAAGAAAGAGCATGAGAGAGCAAGCAAGAAAGAAGTCAGAGACTTTTATAACCTAATCTTAGAAGTGAAGTCTCGTTACTTCTGTCTTATTATTATTTTTTTAAAGACAGTATGAAATAAAGAAAACTATAGACTAGTATCTCTCATGAATATAGATGCAAGCTTCTTAAGAAAAAAAAACTAGCAAATAAAATCAGTAATGGAAAAGACTGGCTCAATAATTGAAAATCGACTTAATCACAATATTACCAGGCTAAAGAAGAAAAATCACTATCAAATCAGTCGATTCAGAAAGAGGATTTGTCACAGTTCAACACTCATTCAGGATAAAAACTCTCAGAAAACAATGAAAGAGGGAAACTAACCCAACTTTAAAGAACAACTACCAAAAACCCTGGAGCCTCTTTTTGTTATTTTGTTATTTTGTTATTTTTATTTTTTATTTGTTATTTTTATTTATTATTTTATTATTAGAAGCAAGTCATGGGGTATAGTCCACACTAGGGGAAATGTCACATTAAGGAGTAGATACCAGGAGGCAGAACCCATTCTAGAAATTGCCTACAACATCGCTTGTTCCATGATCTCAAAGATTTCTTATTTCTCAATGAAATATTTGGAGGCTATTCATGCTTAGAATTTAAAAATTTAATTAAAAATTTTTTTCCTCTTTATGCATCTAATGTGATCTAAACCTGAAAGTTTTACATTTAATTAGAAACTGGAAATTATTTACGGTATGTGAAACTCAAATCTTCAACTTATTAATTTATTTTTCTGATTTTTTTCATTTATATTTTCAAATTAAAAGTCACTGATTTGATCAAATGCACTCTTGTTATCATTTTTAGTGTTTTCATCGGCTGCATTACTGATATGTTTGTTACTGCTCTCACTCTCTCCCAATTGGTCAGTTTCACTATTAGTTTGTAAATTTCATGAGTCTTTGCTAAGAATAAACTTTTGGCTTTGTTGACCTATTTTATGTGCGCCTTCTCTACCATTAACTATCTGTCTTCTTTCCTTCTTGCACATTTCTTTGGGTCTGTTTTGTTCTCATTTCTTTAACTTCTTAAAATGGATGTTTAGCTCATTAATTTTCAGCTTTAAAAAACATTTGGGTCAGTGATATCACAACTCTTACAGCTATATTCCAGGTCAATAAACAGAATGTTTCTAAGCATATCAGAAGTTCCTTTGTGCCTTCTCCCAATCATTAAGCCTTTCTTGCTTTCCAAAGCTAAGCCTGGCTGGGCCAGATCAGAGCAGCATTTATTCTAATTATTCTAATTTTCCCCACTAATGAAGCAAAATCCTTCTGAGTAAGCTACCTTTGTCCTATGAATTATGAGTTTTTTCCGGTCTGGCTGTTGGGAACAGGCACTATTCCTGAACCTATATGAGATCTGAATGCTGTTCTCTCTCATCCTTTCAGGTGGTTTTCTCCATGGCCTTGGGTAGTTTCCTCACAAGCAAGCCCTGATCAGTACTCTGAGTAACACCCGAAGGACATTCTCTGCAGATCTCCTGGGTTTGCTTTCTGTACAGCTCTTTACTTTCCATTACTCTGTCCTGCCAACTCCAGCTACCTTGATTTCCCTGGACTCTTAGCTCCATTTCCAAAATCCAGGATGTCTAGCAAGTTCTGCCTGGGTTCCCTCACTCCCTGTACCATGGCTTAGACATCCTCTCAAGATAATAACCTGAGATAATCAAGGAGCTCACCTCATTTCTTTTCCACTTCTCAGGGATTACTGCACTTTCTGGCTTAGTGTCCAATGTCTTTGAAAACCCCTGTTTCTTTTTTCCCCTATTGTTTTTGAGTTGTTTTTGGTACAAAAATAAATTCAGTCCCTAACTTCATCTTAGACAGAAGTAAAAGCACCAGAGTATCTAATGAATATTTTAAAGAATGTTAAGCCATTTTTCTCTGACTCAATATTAGATCTAATCTCTTGATTGTCTTATTATTAGTATATTCTATACCAATATGTTACTCGAATAAAATAGCTGCCATTTCATCAGCTGAGCTAAATCTCTACCACCTTATAACTCAAAGCCAGTTAATCTCTTGAGATGATGCTATCATTTTAAGAACTGATTAATGCTAAGGATCTTCTTCCTGGAAAAATTGTACTAAAATCTAAATTTTTATATTAAATATCTAAGGGGTCAAGGATCTCTGGAAGTCTAATAACAAATCTAAATGGAGAAGTTCTGTGCCATTTAGTAGCTGTGAAGCCCAGTACCATTTTGTTGGTCTCTCAACATGTTCTCTGTTTTGCTGATACAATTAAGGCATGCAATTAATGCCATATTCTTCATATGAGTAGGCAGTCAAAGATAGCTGGGGGTAAATGGTTTCTATAAGAGCTTGTAGAGCCTTTGGAAAGAATTAACAATTGGTACATAAAAAAAAATATTTGAGGAAAGCTTCCAACATGAAGAGACAAAAATAAACAGAAACTATATAAAAATTATATAGAAAACAAGATCATATAGGCAAAAGGAGAAACTTCAAATAAATATAGTTAATATATTCAGAGAAATAAGAGAATACATTGATAAAATAACTTTCGTTAGAAATACTGTCTATAAGGAACTGAAAAAGTATACATATGAAGAAGCATATCAAAAAGTCTTAGATATAAAAATATCAGCATTGAAATAGAAACTCAATAAAATAAAGTCAATAAAATCTCCCTGAAGTAGGGAAAAAGTCAAAGAGGTAGAAAGTAGGAGAGAACAGGTAAGAATATGAAAGGGTCAAACCAGAAAGTTCATATCTAATTTGTAAAAGTTACGGAAAGAGAATAAAGAGGAGAAAACCACTGGGAGAGCATAAGAAACAAACATAAAAAACAAATGACAGAGACAAACATTGTATTTCCCAGAAATTAGAGGCATAAATGTCAATATTAATAGACCCATTGAGCTCAAAAGAGAAAATACTAAAGACTACACTAAGTACCACTATCACAAAATAGTATGAGGCGAAGGATAAAAGGAAAATCAACACATAGAACAGGTTATTTGCAAAGGGTTGGAGATGATATGGCAAAGAAATTCTCAGTACTAACATCTGGAAACTGGAAGACAATTTGGGCATACCTTCAGAATTCTGGGGGGGGAAATGATATTCAATCTATCTAGAGTGCTATAACGATTTAAACTGGCAAACAAATATAAAGGGTAAAATAAAACCATTTTCCCACTTATAGAAACCATTTACCCGCCCCCCCCCGCAACAATTAACCATACATGGAAACTCTAAGGATAACTACTGGGCGGTGTAACCCAGTAAAGGAAAGCAACACTCCGAGAGACAGAGGGAAACCTGAGTTCCAGAAGCCAGGAAACAAGTGATCCGACTCAGATGAAAAGCAAAGAGAAATTCCAGCATGAAGGCAAAGGGAAATCTCAGGATGACTGTTGTATAACATACTAGGAAAGACTGAAGTGCAGGGGAGTCACCAATAAAGAACACTCCATAAAGAAAATAGAAATGCTGCATTAAACCGTGTAAACGATATTGCTAAAATACATTTTAAGGAGTTTATAGAGCCTTTGGGAAGAATTAACGATAGGTACATTTTAAAAAAAGAAAAAAATACTTTTGTTCAGGAAAATCAAAAGTTTTATAAGCAAGGACCTATTATCATTATATATTATTTGTCTTGGTAATATAAAAACCTATGTAATGTCAAAATAATATGAATATTGAATTACTCCCAAATTGTGCTATTATTATGTTGGAAATATGAAGAAAATTGGAGAGAGATAAAATGGTATAAAATATTAACTTCCGTAATAGGAAATTGCATGAATGGGAAAGAAATACACAAGTTATGAAACTGATAAGTCAAGATAAAATCATAATATGCATATTATTTAGAAAAAGGAAGATATATGAAGAGAATGCTAAGAACTGAAAAAGACTGCCCCTCAGGCATGAGGTTTGAGGGCAGGAAAAGGTGGAACAAGTAGCTTATTCTTTGTTTTTGCAAGTCTCTTAAATTATTTGCTATTCTTAAATTGTATGCATACAACGCATTAATAAAATAGTAATTATCAAAGTAAAAGTAAGACAGAGGAAACGTTATCTCATCCCATGTCCCTTCGACCCACACGAATCCACTATGGTAGACGATTCCCACACACTTCCTACCACAAGAGTTTGAGTATCTGTCTCTTCTCTACAGGTTTTCTTGGCAGCAGGGGCTAATGCTGACTGCAATCAAAAACAATGGGTAAGTGTGGAGTCCCTAACATAGCTGGTCCCAATCCTCAAACAGTGGGTATAGTTGTAGGTAGTAAAATGTTCTACCCTCTTATTCATCTAGAGAGACAGATAATTCTAAGGTATGTTTCTCATGGTTTCTCAGATGGCCCTCAGCAGACTGAGCCCCAGTTGCCCACAGCAATTACACACCCATTAACATACTCCATTGACTTTTCTCACTTTCTTCACTTTCTTACTTATGCTACGTGGGACCACTTCCCAAATAAACTACATAGACTCAAGTTTGTTCCTCGATATCTAATTCTGGGGGAAGCTAAACTGAGACAGATGACAGGAAGATGTTTGTCATTAATGTCTATTTATATTCATTTCTTTTATTTTGTTGTTATTGATTTTTTTTTTATTCTTGCTACTGCCTTGTAGCAATTAAAGAACTCTGCTTCTATAATCGACCCTTAAAAAACTAAGGTCAATCAACCTGATATAGCATAAAGAAGATTTATGACATATAAATCAAGAATTACAAAGCAAAATTAAAAGCTGAGTATAATATATAGCGAATATTTGTAATCCACTCTACTTAAACGTTGGTGTATCTCCTAACAGCTGAGAGATGCATAATGGCATACAGAGACTATGACAACCTTGAGCATATACAAAATAACAAGATTTATTTATTTATTCATTCGTTCATTCATTCATTTGCTGATCTGTTGATGGTAGTTTGAAAATATGTCCACAAATTCTTTGAATTTCTCTTATTAATCGGTGGAGTCTGTGCTTCTCTCATAGAATCTGGATTGACTTCAGTGATTTGCTTATAACTATTCAGAAAGAATGATGCATGTGACTTCTGAGGTTAGGTCAGCTGTCACTTGGTTCTCTTTCACCTGGTTCTCGTGGAATTCTTGTTCTCTGTATGCCCTCTTCTGGGACATTTACTCTCAAAAAGCAGCACCATGCTATGTGAAACCAAAACCACTAGGAAAGGCCGTATGTAGGTGTTCCAGTTAACAGTCCCAGCTGAGCCCCCAGCCTTCTAGAAATAACAGCCTATTTGCCAGACATGTATATGAAGGAACTAATTCATTCCTAGCCTTTTTGAGTCTTGCCAGCCAAGAGCCCAGACATCATAGACCCTCTAGAGATAAACCACTCCCGCTATGCCTTATCTAAATATCTAATCTATGCATATCATAAAATGGTAGCTTTACTCCAGAAAGTTTTAGGATGGTTTGTTACGCAGCAACAGTAACTAGGACACATTAACTTATATTAAGTAGCTACTAAAAATGCATATTGAGGTATATGCTATTTAGCTAGGAAAAATTTCAAAGGGAAAGTTCTTTGATCATTCCTGTTTCTGACCACATTGCAAAAGAATTCTGGATCAATCCACATCCACTGCCGTTTGGGGGTCAAGAAAAGTATGTCTTCTTCAAACAGGGGAACAGAAAAACCCAGAATTAGAAAAGAAAGGGCATAACACACATTGTTATTAAAAATGCCTGAGCTGAGAAAGAGCACATAATTAGTAATAAGGAAACCTGCACCATATATAACAAAGGAAATAAATGCAGATCCTCCGTTTGTGCAGAGTACTGGGTATTTACTGGAGCAACTTGCTGTTATGAAAGAGTCCTTTTTTTTTTTTTTTTTTAATCACCATGGCATCCAATGTAATGTTCCAAAGGGATTAATTTGGTAGGAAATTAAATGCTTCGCCTAGATACGAGATCTTTTAAAATTATATATGTGCCAAATTGTGCTAAAATAATTGGGTAGCTGAGGACATCTGCTGCAGTAAATTCAAATAGTGAATATTCAATTTAAATTAATACCAGACACCAGATCAAAAAGAGTCTTTATATTTCTCCTGCTTTGCAGAGAAGAGCCTGAAAATAGTTCATTTTAACTATTAAAAAAATTACTTGGAAAAAAACCTGCAGTAGTCTAATTATGAAGTAGTATCATGAAATGCTATTTTATGAAGTAGAGCCACAATTTATATTAAAAACACATCTAAGGGCTTTGTGGTCAATTCTTAAATTGGGTTATATTATCCTGGACTGGGTGAGGTCTACGTTTTAGGATTTGATCTTTATTCAGTTATATGAGAATAATTTGTTCAGATTGCTTCTTGTCTGCTTATTTTAAAATGAGCTCAAGAAATAGAGCAGATAGATGCCAGTACCTCACTGTCTGTACCAGGCTGAATACACCGATGCAAGCCAGTCATTAGTGCCCACTACTGCATAAAGGATAGCCAATTTGCTCTGCAGAATTTTCCTGATTAAATTTAGTAAGGGCATTAATTGAAGTCACTGTATACCATGATTTATAAGGACCACAGGCTTTCAAGAGCTAGTGAGCAATGAACTGTTTTTAGATAAAGCCTAATATAACTGAAGGACATTTACAATCTCATGAATCCGGCTACATAATCTTCTTGATATATCATAAAGTTTGTAAGATGCCAGTGCCTATGTCCTTTCAGGACATATTTATAACTTCAGTTGTCCTGACCAAACACCCTCTAAGAGTTTTTCCCCCTGTTACCTCCTAAGAGTTTTTAATTGCTGGAGTACTCAAGAAATAAAGTGTGTATAATCTGATATTAATGGGAAATTCCAGTTCTGGCATTTATTGTACTTATTACCTGTGTCTTCTGTGTCAGGTAGCTGGTTTATCTGAGCTTTAGATACTTCTTCTATTGAGTGGCAAGAAAATAATACCTACTTCACACCATTGCTTCAAAACAAAATGAAATAATTTTAGAACAATCACTGCTATTTGACATGTTAGCTTCTACCCTCTACTAACATCTAATCCAGTGCTACAAAATCATAACCACACCTGCAAAACTCTAGACAAGAACTGAGACCTAGATTTGGAGAACAGCATTTTGAGCAGATTTTAGTAGTATTTTGTAACTTACTAGATGAGATGAGAGAGAGAACAGAATTTTACACATGACCAATTGCCCAGCTATGGAATGTGGAAATGGAATATTGTTTAGGTTTTGTTCTTTAATAGTGCATAAAAATACATATTGAGTGTTTATGATGAGCCAAATATAATTACAAGGAATCTGTATATTTCACCTTATTTCATACCCATGGAAACCATATGAGGTAGGTAAAATGATTTCTCTCATTTTATAGAGGTTGTAACGGTCCGTGGTAAAGACACAGAGGTTTAGGAGCATGATCAGAAGATCTTGTACATAAGGGAGCCAGAATTTGAACCACACAGCCAAATTTCAGAATCAATGCTTTTAACACTCCTTAAACTAGTTATTAAATGGATTCTCAGAAGGCACTAGTTAATATGGGGTTACAATGAGGGAGGAGGAGGAGTTTCGAGAACAAAGGAAACTTCAAAGGGTCAACTACCATGAGGAGGTTAATTTGGAAGATTAAAGAAAATACAGAACTGGAATTGGCTGTTACATGGTGACATCTAGAGAAGTTTTATTTTAATGGCACAGATAAACGATTACTCTGGGCGTGTTTATAAGTGATTTGACATGAGGAAGAAGGGATAGTAAATATTAAGTATTTTCTCACTTTCAGTTCAGTTTTGAAACAGAAGGAAGTAAATTAGATGGTATCTAGATAGGTAGATTCAGATTTTCTTTTAATTACTTAGTTTGAAAATATTTATTGGGCATTTACTATTTCCCAGTACTATCAATATAAGGATGGGGCATACACTGAGGTTATTTGTAGGCTAAGAGAAGAGGAGGCCAATGGAAGAAAAATAAACAAAGCATTTTCTTTTCGATAGTAAATGTAGACTGCTTCTGTGGCATCACTCGTTCTGTCATAGAACATAAAATCAATTAGAAAAACACTTTCATTTTTCTAAAGATGAAAATCTATCTTATGAGTTGCTACTTCCTGTGGACAGAGATGACTGCCTGTTTTGAAAGACTCAAGAAGTAACTGATCCTGGGCAATCCATGAAGATTTCCATGATAATATATGGATAGTATTCAATAAATCTCTTAAAATACGTGTCCTTTGCTGTATAATATTCAGCTTCATCTTCTACTTAATTGCCTTTATGACTTTTTAAAACTTAAAACATTTTCTCAAATAACTCACTTTGTAAAGTTAGTACTACCTGAAAAAAATTCCAAAAGCACACCTAAAATTAGCAAACAGACAGAAACAAAACTTAAAAATAGAAAACCTGACATCATCTATAAAATCAAGCATTGACAGAATTAAAGAAATCCCCAATGGTGGTCATAATGGAGAAATAAGGTGTAATACACAAAGCTTTCGGTGGGACATAAGTATCCTGCTATTTTCAAAATTGTAGAATTGTAAAACTTTCGAAGATATATTTTAGAAGCAGAGATTTCAATTGTGGGCTTGAAAACTCAGGCTGAGGGAAAGTAATAAGGAGGAACAGCAAAAAGAGAAGCTTGTGGAATATGTGGGACTTATTATTTAGGACTAAACTCTTAAAGAGAGAGAGTCTAGAAAAATAGAGAGGTACAAGAAGCCCATGTGTTTAAGTGATTAAATTTGAAAAGGGTCTAATACGTAAGACCAGCATTAAGAAGAATGCTATTAGAGTGATTCTATTTTTATTAATAATTATAAGTATGCAATTCCATTATGAGACCAATGGACCAGAGAAAAATGCTTTACTTGGAGAAGTCACTTATCCTGATTTCTCTGTAGTTCTAACATTCCATGATCACTTGTTTCACTGGATATTATGTCATTTCTTTTAAAAAATGTTTTTTGAACATATTTTTTTCTATATATCCATTTAGATCTGATTTTATTTTGTCTTCTGCAATGAGAAACTTATAATCTAGGAGGGGATAAATAGTCAGTCATAGTTATTAGTTCAGAGAATATATTCACGTTTTCTTTTAAAATGGTGTATGCCACAACCCGAAATTTGTGAAGAATAGCATATAGTTCCATTTAGATATGGAGGATCTCAGGACACCAAAAGAAAAAAATAAGGTCGAATGAGAATTGTGTTAATTGCTCCTTTGCTTATTTAAAAATAAATGAGTGAGTAAAACAACACCAAAACAAACACAAAACACTTTAGCGAAAAAAATATAAGTAAAGCAGAGAAGAAAAATAGATTATAATATTCCCCAACTGAAGTAATCTGGGATCAAAGACCATTTACAAACTGACAGGAATCATATTTCAAACCTTGATCAATTCTAATGCAGTTCTTTGGCACCGTTATATGCCAGATATCATATATGGATATCACCCACCCAAATAATTTTCAATTTTTAATTCTGTTCATATCCAAGTGTGTTATCAGCCATTTTTTATTTTAATTTTTTTTGCATAAGAAAAAGGTCAATATTTGTTTGTTTGTTTACTTATGTATTAGTTTCAAGTATATAGTACACTGGTTAGACATTTATATAATTTATAATGTGATCCCCTCGATTAGTCTAGTACTCACCTGGCACTGTACATAGTCACTATACTATTATTAACTATATTCTCTATGCTGTACTTTATATCCCCATGACTCTTTTGTGACTCCTAATTGCCAGAAGGGAGGAGGGTGGGAGCCTGGGTGAAAAAGGTGAAGGGATGAAGAAGTACAAATTCATAGTCAGTCACTTTTTATAACAAGCATTTTATCATCTGGTTTGATGCAACCATAGCAAACATTAAATTTTTTAACCCATCTACAGCCATGCTACCCTGAACTAGCCTGATGCCATCTGATCTCAGAAGCTAAGCAGGGTTGGGCCTGGTTAGTACTTGGATGGGAGACCACCTAGGAAGACCAGGTGCTGTAGGCGTAAAACATAAAAAAATAAAGGATTGTAAGCTGACAAGCTCCTTGCAAGCTGTGAGGTCAACCAAGGGTAGCCTTGCTTAAAAAATAAATAAATAAATAAAAATATAAAAATAGTAATAATTTTTTTTTAACCCTCGCATTGAATCTGTTCAAAATTAGGTCAGCAGGATGAACTCACACATGTGAATCCGTTCAAAATTAGGTCAGCAGGATTTCTAAATCTTTCCAAACCTTTACTCTAAAACTAGCAGTAAAATGTCTTGGGGCCATATTAACAATTGATTATTGAAAGTAAGACTAATTTTCATATATCTTTATGGTCCAAGACAGTATATATGGAAATATTTATGTGTTTTGTACATGCTTTATTTTATGTCAATAAAGGCATTAAGAAATAAAAATGTTTTCAGCCTAGTTAGTCTCTTATGTATTACATCCAAGTCTCAAAAAAGTAGAGGAAAGAGCACCGTTGAACGTAGCCTATAGCGTGATATAACTAACAGCCTATGATCATCCTGTTGTTGGGGTGAACGCCTGCACTAGAACAAGGCTTCTTCACCTTCTTAAAACCCAGCGGTCCTTTTACCAGTTGAGCTCCTGATTTCTTGCCAGGTCAAACAGGAAAAAGCACAACATTTATGCTGCAGCAACCCTGTTATTTAATTTTTTCCTGGTGCTCTAAATTATAACAAACATTGTACAGAATGAAATCCTACGGTCATGTCATTTTGAATCCCAGGACCAACTGCTTGTGGTTTCTCAAAGGTAAATGCTAAGGAAAGAGCAAACCCACATGGAACCCTTTTTACCTTGGGACAGAAATTGAATATTTGGAAAGGTCAGCAGTTATGAGCAGAGTTTCATCCTAGTTTGTCTAGTTTCCAAGGCAGAAATCTACAAAGCGAAGAAGTGATAAAAAGTCTCTACACACTGCCTGTCCTTTCTCGCTTTGCCCTCTTATAACTGAAGGGGATTTAAAAGAAGCCCTAGTCACAGATTAGTACAGTGGCACCAAGAAGAAAGGCTTCCTCAATGCGCCACTCCCCTCGCCCTACTTGTGCTTCCTCTTCTTTGGAAATATTATTTTCTTTACCCAAACAAGGACTGTACAGACTTGTGCTGAATAAGTAAAAACTATTTGACTCAATTTTCTTTAACTTTCCTTAGAAGAATTTCAGATTGATTAGATGAAAGTTTCTAAGAAATTATTTTTAAGGCTGTTTTACATGATCTTTCCAAGATTATGAAAAAAAATAAAGTTGAAGGCAAAAAAAAAGAAAGAAAGAAAGAAAGAAAAAAGGACCCATCAATTCAAAATATTTAATGAAAAATACCGGATAGAAAAACAGATGTACATTATTATATCGGGCATATTAATATGATACATATGAACATTAAAAAGAAAAAGAAAAATGTTACTGAGTGTTCCTGAATTGTGGCATTTTATGTGCCTCATCTCATGTTATCCTTATTTTTTAAGTTTTCTAACAATGAGCATATTTTTATATATTTAGAAAAAAATATACACTTAAAAAAGTAGATGGAGGCAACTTGGCCTCAAGGGAAAATCACTTTAAATACAGTATATGAAACATTTCCATTATAGGATGCCCTGTCATTTCACACTTTTAATGTGTAGAAAAATATATTTTAATTTTGTTTACTGATAGGTAGTATTCAAGTTTATATAAAAATAGAGACCATTTCTGCAGTTTTAATTCCCATCTTCATTTTCATGTTGGAAATATGCATAGACACCTCAGACAGCCAGTCAGTCCCTCATCTGCAATGATTACTTTAACAATACCCCCCAAGGCTTATCATGTCATTTTGTCTGACCTTCAGTTAACTAACTCCTGCTGATTTCTTTAGTGGTCTCCTAAGACAGGTTTCCCTTACTTATAGAGAGTCTACAAAGCGAATAGAGATACTCATAGGTTTCCTTTCTTGCTATGTCTCTAAAATCCCATTAACAGAGTCTCTATTGTAATGCTCATCTAATTATAACATGCTCCTTGCTGAGCTCAGAGGGCAAGCATTCCAATAAAACTGTGGTCCCATACTGAGAAGTGGAAAGAAATAACTGTCATTCTCACTTGAGCAGTAAATTTTAATAAATTAGGGTCTGCAGAATTCTAAACCCACTTGGCAAAGGTAAAGTGAAAGGGTGAGTCTACTACTGATTTGGGCATGAACTAGGGATACATAAATATCCTGTTTCAATTTTAACTGGATTCTGATTTACATGCCTTAACCAAACTGGCTAAATGGTATTTTCAGAAGAAATCTTAGGATTCTTTGCCTCTGTAGTTCCGGTCATTCAATTCTCTTCCTCCTGAAGGCATTTCCTTTCTCTCACGATTTGTCTCAATTCTACTGTTTCTGCAAAGTTCTGCACAAATAGTACTGTACTTTGACGTCACATAGCCCCAAATGGTCTTTCCTCACTCTTCCCTGAAGATAATAGAATTTTGTCTGCACTTCCTTAAGTAGAAAGGTCAATTTTCCTCTTGCATACATTTTTTTCTATGTCCATCTGTGATAGAATCTAAAGAGATGTTCATCTGACCGAATAGGGAGACTACATTTCCCAGCCTTTTTTGAAGTTAGGTTTGGAGCCAGCGACTGGGTTCTAGCTAGTGGAATGCAGGCAGGCCTGGTTCAAAAAGTACCTTACGTGACTCCACTCTCCCTCTCTCTTTGCTCTAGCAGAAGAATCTGAATACAGCGACTCTAATGAGAACCTGAGGGGTCCCTTTAAGGTAGTGGAACCATAAGATGCAAGGACTGGGATCCTTGAGTTACCATGTAGAAGGCTTCTTGCTGAAAACCTATTTCAAGTGTAAATAGGAAAACTTGATTATATTATGGTAGATTTTTGGATCATTGTTGTTCCAGCAGCTAGCTCTAATGACTTCGACTAATGTAATATGTCATGTCCCCCTTATCAGATCATTTCAGCTATGGCTGCTGTATTGAAGTTTCTCAGAGCCATGCTTCTACCCTTTGCCTTTTCTCTGAGCATTTCTCTGAGATGAGTATTTCTTACTCTCTGCCATACATTTCCCCATGGGGGTTCTAATGGCCTCGAACACAGCTTTAGCAAATAGAGACTAAGGTTATCAACTGTATTAGTTTCCTAGGGCTGCTGTAACAAAGTACCACAAACAGTGGCTTAAAACAACAGAAATTCATTGTCTTATAGTTTGGGAAGCTACAAGTCTGAACGAAATAAAGGTGTCAGCAGGGCCATGTTCCCTCTGAGAGCTTTATCGGAGAATCTTTCCTTGCCTCTTCCTAGTCTCTGGTGGTAGCTGTTAATCCTTGGCATTCCTCAATTTGCAGTTGCATCATTCTAATATCTGCCTGTCGTCACATGGCATACTCCCTGTGTATCTCTGTCCTTACGCGGTCTTTTTATAAGGAAACCAGTCATATTGGATTAGTGCTCACCCTGACGACCTCATCTTAATTTGATTACATCTACAAAGACTCTATTTCCAAATAAGGTGACTTTCACAGGTATCAGAGGTCAGGATTTCAAAATATGTTTTTGGTGATCACAGTTCAACTCATAACATCAACCCCACTATCTAGCTTAACAGAATTACTATCATGTTGTCACTCAGTACTGGGACTTGAAAGTCATTCAACATTTATAGCTCCCTCTTATACTTCTTTGGTATATCATGTCAGTACAATGTAAGATGTCTCCCTTCAACTCTCCTTCCTATATGTTCTATCACTGGTGTAGATTTAGTCTCACTGCTGTTTGTTTTCCAGAGACAAATTCCATTCTCTTTCTCTACATTTTCTCTAGAAATCTTTTTGAAATCAACTTAATCATGTAATGGTTCTGTTCAAACATTCGTAATAGCTCTTATACTTCCTCTCACCAATAGCCCCCAAACTTGCACAATCTCCTTTCAGCATAATCTCCACCATGGACATGCTTTAGTTTTTTGTTTTGTTTTGTCTTTCCCCCTCATTTGAAGTGCCTGTAGTGGAGATGACTTATGAGTACCTCAGGTACAAAGTAAATAGTAAATAAGTAGTTAAAGGAATGAAGCCATATGTTATTCAAAGGATTATAAATTTAAAGCAACAATAGCGCTTTTTTAAGTCTTCAGTGTTTACAGAGAACTC
The DNA here is from genome assembly GCF_000325575.1 of Pteropus alecto. Classification (NCBI taxonomy): domain Eukaryota; kingdom Metazoa; phylum Chordata; class Mammalia; order Chiroptera; family Pteropodidae; genus Pteropus; species Pteropus alecto. The sequence goes on along the minus strand of NW_006434901.1, from coordinate 538,467 downwards.
TGATATGTGTTATCTATCTCCTTTGAGATTCACAGATATCCATGAGATAAGCTAATAGTATCTAAAATAATTTGATTGAGAAACTGATATTAAGAAGTCAAACTAACTAGTTCAAGGAAGCCCGGGTATTTCTTAGTATAGACAGATTTTATATCAAAATACTTTTATTACAAATGTTATGTCTTTTCACCATAGCAAGCTTGCCTAAGAGGAAAAAAGACATAAATCTGAGGATTGTTTGGATTTAAGTGTTATCATAGAAAAATAGGGTATTAGAGGAGAACGATCAAGAGAAGTCTGACATTTAGAGAATAATCAGTGAAGAGTAATGTTAGGAGAGCAAGGGAGAAAACTGATTCAAGTAGAAAAAGATGCTAAATAGTTATGTATTATAGAAGTATCACATAAGACTTGCTCTTGAAATTCATAATAAGAGATTCACAAAAATATAATCAATTAATAAAGCAATCAAAGTTGGAATAAGTTGACCGTGGTGAATGGACATCAAGGCCTAAAGTATGGCTCAGGAAAAAAAAGTGGATGAAAAAACCAAAAACACTGCCTAAGAGATGTTGTGCTTTATAAATACAGTGGGTGGTCAGCATTATTAAGATGTTCAAGAAAGAATAAGTAACACAGTGTTGTTAGAAAAATAAAAGACATCTTGATGAAAGTCTAGGTCAAACTAGAGTTATTTAGTTAGTTCAACTCTTGGAACTACCACTGAGTGATACTGGCTAAAATAGTTTACTTTTCTTGAAAGAGTGGTTAAGAGTGTGGGCTCTAGAGTCAGACAGATATGAGCATGACTTCTACTCCTGCTGTTTACTAGATCTGGATCTTGAAAGTATTACTTAAACTAAATGTCAGTTTTATAATCTATAACTTGAAGTAATTTCAAACTCATAGGGTTGTAATAGTGAAATATTACCATGGAAACGGGCACCCAGGAAACAATATATCGTACCTATGATTTCTATTATTTTAATATTCTCTCTTAGCTGATGTACATGATTGTAGGTGAAAGGTTCAAACAAGAATCATTTTGTTCTTTTTACATGTTTTGTTTTATTTATATGGAAGCAAAAATATTTTTAAATTTTTAAATAATTATTAAAAGTGTACTGTGATTCTATGTTCAGAAATATAATGCAATAATTAACAACACAAACAACAATTTATATTCACATAGTACACATTCTTAGAGCTTTATAAAAAGCCGCCTTGTAAGTGAAATTCGTCTCTTCATCTTTTAATTATTTGGTCTTGGTGTATATAATTTGTGGCATCACTATTGCTTCAGGTAAAAGTAAAATAATATGCTTAAATCTACGCGTCAAATAGATAACAAGATATAACTTATTCTAAATGGTTTTGATTTCCTATTTATATGCAGAAAGCAGTAGTTCATTAACACCTGAAAATTTTAAAAACTAGGTCAGAAATAAGGGTTCCAAAAATCTCAAAAGATTCAGCTGAGATCTCTGAGGTGATGATTAAATCTGAATAAAACATTTTCCTGAGAATTACTGTTCTAATATAGGAAGCACTAAATGATTTGTGATTTCCAGACCTTTATGCATTAGTCCTGAAGCATGTCATTTTTTTTTATTTATCCTTTTTTTCTCTTTCTCTGGGCAATAAAAAAAATCTGAAACTGGACTCTTTAATTAGAGAAAGAGAGTGGGTGTTTAAGTCAAGGTAGAATATAAAGAGCAGAGCAATTGCTTAGCAGAAGCATATAAGAGTATTATTATGGAGACAACTCTTGATGAAGGAAAATTATTTTTAAAGTCATGATTTTCAGGACCTATCACATAAATAAATTAGCCGAATGTTAAAAATTAATCACAAGTCAAAGAAGCAGCCAAAGAAGCATAAAGGGGGATATATGCTAATCTATGCACCATGATTTTTTCCTATAAGTGAAAATTGAAGTGAATTGTAAAAGCCAATGAAGCAGCAGAAAGATGGTTGACTATAAATCCCAGACAATGTCCTAGATATGTCATTCTCCATGAAAGGCATGCTTTCTGATGTTGCATTTTCCATTAGCAAATGGGGCAACAGATCACCAATGTATGTGCTTTCCTGACTCATTTGCATGTCACCATTTATAACTTGCCACTGTCCTGTGACATTGTGGCACCCGCCTCCCAAATGAGGAATATGCAGCAGTAATAATTTTTTGATAGCACCCTAGTAATTGCATGACCCTTGAAGGGCTTCTTTTCAAAATTCAAAACTCACTTTCCCCTGCTTAAGTGTGAATCTAATCTCACTCTTGACTTGGAACCTGGTTATTAACTTTCCTTTTCTTGACACATCTGGTGGGTGATGGTAGAATAAGTCAGAAAAAAGGTCAAAAAGGAGGAGGTGGAAACCAAAAGATTTGCTACAAGTAGCCTACAGAAAAAATGAATAAATCTAAAGGCGTTTACTTCCTGGAAAATCAAGTCACTGAAGAGGGTGTCTACTCGATGACTTAATTTTTATTATAAATGAAAAAATATATCTATTAAATTAAAGGGATTATATGAAGAACAGCAAAAACAATCTAATGCTGAATTTCATATATGAACATATGTGTATTTAACACTCAAGTAAGACAGAGTCTGACCTTTTAAGTAGCATTTGTTTACATGATTAGAAATCCCCTTGGACTTTATAGTTTTGAATTTAGAATTTCATCTAAAGAAAACAGTATGAAGACAAAGGAAACAAGCCACATACAGTTCACGATTGGCTGCTACACACAGCTTAAGCAAAGCCCTGATTCACCTTCTGATTTTTTTTCAGGCTTTGACATGTATAATGAAAATCCTTAGGTCAAAGCATATTGTCTTGAAATTGTTGACTGTCAAGATACAAATTGGAGTATTTACCTACATAAGTCAGTGAATAGGTGTGATTCTCAACCAACTCTAAATGATTTTAGATGCTTGATTGGTCAAACTTAGTGCTTCATTGTTAATCACAAAGCTCTCTGAAAAAGGGGAATATGAACAATGGTCCTTTCTCTGTTGTAGATTTCACTCGTAGTAATCTCCCTTTCCTGGTGTAGAGCCGCTCTGTTGTGCAGCCCCATTGACCACAATGTACTGAACAATTTCATGCGAACGCCATTTACATATACTCAAATATGAGTGGTGCCCCTTGAGTTACACAATGCAGCAGGCCTACCATAATAATTTATTTGTTACGCTCTTACTTTTTGCCACACATTTGGCTAGGTCTTGAAGATTCAAAATTGAGTAAAAATATACACATGGCTCTGCATAATTTTGATGATTAAACTCTAATGTTGGTGTGAGATATTAGTCAAGTAATTACACAAGGAAACGCAAAGTTATAATGATGACAAATACAGTGAAGGAGCGGGTCATAGTCTAGAACCGTGCTATTCAATATGCTAACCACTAGCTGTATATGATTTATTAAATAGAAAGATGAATTTAGTAAAAATGAACGAAATTTAAAATGTAGTTCTTCAATCACACTAGCCACATTTCAAATCCTCAATTGCTATGTGTGGCTACTGGCTACCATATTGGACAGCAAAATATAGAACATATCCATCATCACAGAAAGTTCTATTGGACAGTGCTGATATAGAATAATACACAAAACGGGATCAGGGAAAATATCCTTTAGAAAGTGACAGCTGAATCGAGAATTGAAAGATGAATAAGAATCAACTTGGTAAAGAGCTTTGGGAAAAAATGGAAATTACTTTTTCTCATAATACATTAGAAATTTCTAGTTTCTTAGAATTGTCATTAAGGTTACAAAATAATTACCTGAAAAATGCACAACTTGATTTCAGAGATTAAAACTTTGTAAACATGGTAAAAATAACACTCATATAACAGCTAGATGAGCTCTAAGAGAACAACTGGTTCTAACATTTACAGATGAAAAAGAGTGGGGACCTAAGTAAGATATGTCACCATGTGCTCTAGTTTTAATGGGTCAAGTTCAAAGAGTGGCAGAGTTAAAAAATACAATCCAGGCACTGTGATTCTCAACCCAATATTAATCCCACTTCTTGAAATAGTCTTAAATTATTTGGACAACCCTAAACAACATTTTAAAAGGTATAAATTTTACATATATATATGTATGTATATACATACATATGTATATATATAATCACCCTTTCATACTTACTGTTCAATTAAACTAATGACAAATATCATTGAGTTGTAATTTTGTCTGAATTAATCAAAGACCTGAATGTTACTTATTGAAAAAGCAAACAGATATAATATTGTGCATGTTTATTTACAGTTCAAAGCATGGTTTAATTTTCTGTTGAAGATCATGATTATTATTATTTTCATTCCATCTATGTGCCGAGTTAAGTGTGAATGTGATCATCACAGTTGTTCAATACGTGCTGCTTAAATAAGGGATCACTTTCAATACTTATAGTTTAAGTTTGGTTTGTTAGAAGTTTACAAAATAGGACACAGTGATTTGCCCTGTGATGAATCAAATTGTTGGTTTATAAACATATTTCTAAATTAATTTGGTTAAATAAAAGGTGTCTACTGCAATATTAAGAAAGTTATTGCTTTTTTCTGTAAACTAATGATCTCTATTTTGACATTATTTTATAGAGTACTATATAATTGATTATATTAACGTATAAAAATAACACAATAAGTTAAATTCACTTCATGTGCTTTCATATCAAGATTCAATGTGGGTCAAATTCATCTAGAGATTGTTACAGAAGAAAACAGCTAAGTAAAGTATTTCTTCAAATTGGAATATTAGACTACTTTCATCCAAAGATGATATATACTTATTAAAGACACACTGTTATGGATGCTACAATAAAAGTAATAATCCAAAAAAACCCCTAAAGTCTTTAATACCTATTAATGTTTTAGAGATTAAATTCTACTGTGGGGCAAGTCTACAGTAATCAAAACAGCATGGTACTGGCATAAGAACAGATACATTATCAATGGAACAGAATAGAGAGCCCAGAAATAAATCCACGCCTATATGCTCACTTAATATATGACAAAGGAAGTAAGAATATACAGGGGGGGTAAAGACAGTCTCTTCGATAAATGGTGTTGGAAAAATTGGACAGATACATGCAAAGAAAAGAAGCTGGACTACCTTCTTACACCGTATACAAGAATAGACTCAAAAGGGATTAAAGACTTAAACTTAAGACACGAAATCATAAAACTTCTAGAAGAAATCATAGGCAGTAAACTCTCTGATATTACTAACAGGAATTTCTTTTCAGATATATCTCCTCAGACAAGGGAAACAAAAGAAAAAATAAACAAATGAGACTACAGTAAACTAAAAAGTTTTTGTATAGCAAAGGAAACCATCAACAAAACAAAAAGACAACAAACAGTTTGGGTGAAGATATTCGCTAATGGTACATCTGATAAGGGGTTAATATCCAAAATATATAAAGAACTTATACAACTCC
>NW_006434901.1:531793-532441 GCF_000325575.1 Pteropus alecto | reverse complement strand
AAGAAGGAATGAGACAACTATCTATGAGAGTGAGAACTGACTAGCTTTGAAGATAATCTCTCCTCCTTTCTCTCTCTTAAAATGAATTAGTAGCCAATGGATGGTCATGGGGATGGGGAGCACAGCATAGGGAATGCAGTTAGCATTAATATGTTGGTTAGATGGAGGGCCAGGGGAGGGAGGGAGCAATTGGGGGAATCATTTTATGAACTATATAGATGTCTAACCAATGTACTGTATATTTGAAACTAATTTAAATAAATAAATTTTAAAAAACTTCAACCCAGAGTAACACTGCAAGACTTACACTAAAAATCAATGACTGCAAGTAAAAATGCAATTAGAAATCAGGGGGAAAAAATATTCTACTGTGGGAAAAGGGACAAGAAAGAAAATAAATAAGTAAAACCTTATCTGTTGTTAGATACTAGTAAGTTTTATGGAAGAACATAAACCAAGGAAGAAGAACAAGGAGTATTAAGGAGGGTTTGATATTTTTAAAAAGAGTGGCCAAGAAAGGCCTTATTTAAACAGTGATATTTGAATAAAAGTGAGAAGGAGATGAGAAAGTGAGGCATGTACATATCCAAAAACAAGCAATGCAGACAGAGGCAATAGCAAATGCTAAGCATTAGGTTAGCTAGTGAT
>NW_006434901.1:503651-531756 GCF_000325575.1 Pteropus alecto | reverse complement strand
AAAGAGTGATCAAGGTGGAGATAATAGAGGATGAGGTCAGAGACCTGAAGTTGTAAATTTTGTGACACTTGTTGGCCATTATAATGGCTTTAGCTTCTATTGTGGTAGATAAAGTGCTAGAGCGTTTTGAACAGAGAAGTGACATGATCTGATCTATTTTTTCAGGGTCACACTGGATGTTGTGTTGAGAACAGCCTGGAGCAGAGCAAGGACAGAAGTAGGATAGTTAGGAGACGATTGCAGTGATCGGGTGAGAAATGCCGATGCCTTGGACTTAGCAATAAGTGAACAGAACTGACGAGATTCTATATACATTTTGCACTTATATCTCATAGTTTGTTAACAGAGTGCACGAAGGACATGGGGAAAAGAGAGTAGTCAAAACTGACTGCAAGGTTTTAAGTTTAAATAACTGGAAGGATGGAATTGCCAGTAATTGGCATGAGGAACAGGCTTGTGAGGCAAGATGAATAGCCATGTTTTATTCATGTGAAGTTCAAAGTCTCTAAACCATCCGAGTGGAGATAGATGCTGAGTAATCAGTTGGATATAAGAGAGTTATTCAGAGAAGAGGACCAGCCTGGAGTGATAAATCATGAAATTGTTGACTCAGAGATTACTTTTAAAGGTTTCTGACACCGAAGTTGAAAGGTTAGAAAAGGAAGAGGTCTAATGATAGGCCTACATTAGAAGTTGAGGATATGAGAAGGAACTACTAAAAGTGATTGAGATGATACAGCTGATAAGTATGAAGTTCCCCTGTAGTGAAATTGTTTTTTCTTTTAAAGCCTAACTCATAGGAACAGAAAGTAGAATGGTGGCTGCCAGGCTGAGGGGTCAGGGAAATGAGGAGAGGTTGTTCAAAGGGTCCATCCTAGCTTCCAGATATAAGAAAAATACGTTTTGGAGAAGTAAAGTACACCATGATAACTATAGTTAAAACAAAACTGTATTATATACTAAAAAGTTGCTAATAAACTAGATCTTAAATGTTCTAACCATACAGGCACGGCGCGTGCAGACACAAACACACACAAAGTAATTACGTAGATGATGAATGTTTTAAAACACCTTACTATTGTAATCATTTCACAATATATGCATGTATCAAGTCATCGTGTTGTACATCTTAAATTTATACAATGTTATATGTCAATTAGATCTCAATAAAGCTGAAAAAAAGTGTTTCAATGAGGAGAGCATGAACAATTTTCAAATCCTGCTGCTAGGTTAAGAAAGATCACCAAGAGATGAGGTACTAGATACAAGGAAGGTATGAAATAGTTGTTATGAGAGTGAAAATAAATGAACTAGGGGGAAATGATATGATTCCTGGGAAGTATTAAGGGCCTACCTGACCAGTCACCATGGCGGTGTCTTTTTAATTATGTTCAACTACTCATAAATAAGTGAAAAATGGGGGGCTGGGGGGGTTAGATTAAACTAGAATTATTGTTTGGTTACGCATTATAGGCTGAACTGTGTCCCTCCAATATGCATGTTGCAGACCAATTCCCCAGCATTACAGATGTAAGTGTATTTGGAAGCAGAGACTTTAAAAAGGTAATTAAGATAAAATGATGTTATATGTGTAGGCCCTAATCCGATATGACAGATGTCCATATAAAAAGAGATTAAGACAATACAGATCATGTGAGAAAAGAGGAAGATGGCTACATGCCAAGGAGACAGATCTCAGAAGAATCAACCCCTTGGACAGCCTGATGTCAGATTTCTAGCAACCAGAACTGTGAGAAAGTAAGTTTGTGCTGTTTGAGCCATCCAGTCTGTGGTATTTGTTACAGCAGCACTAGCAAACCAATACATTTGGTCACAGGTTCAACCTATCATTTACATTCCTTCCAGCAATGTATATGAGTTTTGGTTGGTCCACATCATTTACAAACTTGGTTTTGCCAGTCTTACTCATTAATTATATTACAACGAGGTGTCTATATGACATTTCATACCTCGAGATTAAAATTCTTAACTGTATACTTTACTTCCAATAATTCAGTGGTATGTCACATTTTCTATGTAGCAAATTCTTTCAACTTTAGCTATTGTAATGCATGTGCAGTGGGTTTCCTGTGTTAGTTTATATTTTCCTGATGCCTAAAGATATTGAGAGCTTTTGATATGATAGGTGACCTTTAATATATTTTTCTGTTTGAAGTTTCTGCTCAAGTCTATTGCCCATTTTTGTTAGGCTGTTTGCCGTTTCACTTTGATTAGTAGGAATACCTTTAATTTATTCTGCATACAAATCCTTTGTCACATATATGCATTGTGAATATTCTCTCCCACTATTCAGATTGCTTATTTAGTTTCCTAATGATGTTTATCGATGAACAGAAATTTCAAAATTTAAATAATTTATTTATTATTTTTAGTGCTTCCTAGGTTCTATCTAAAAATCTTTTGACTACTTCAAGTTTATAAATATATTCTCTGTTTACTCATAAAAATGTTACACATTTTAAAATATTACATGTAGATGTACGATCCATCTTGAACTAATTTATGTGCATGGTGTCTGGTAGATATTTATGTTCACTTTAATCCATACTTTTATACAATTGCTCCAGCATCACTTGTTGAAAATTTGTTATTTCCCCATTACATTGTTTTAGTGCCTTCGTCAAAAATCAATTTACCGTAGAAATGTGGCTTTATTTCTGTAGTCTATATTGCATTCCATTAATCTATTTATCTTTTTGTCAATATCATATTGCCTTGATTACTCTAGCTTATAGTAAGTTTTATAGTTTTCCTTTTCAAGAATATTTTGACCATTATAGATCCTTTGAATTTCCACATACATTTTAGAATCAACATATAAATCCATGTGTAAAAAAGCCTATTAAGATTTTGGTTTGGATTGCATTGAAATTGTACAGCAATTTAGAAACAACTCACGTCTTAACAATATTGAGCTTTCCATTTCATAGACATATTTCATCTCTCAATTTTTTAAGATCTTTTAGAATTTCTCTCATCCATGTTCTGTTTATTTCAGTAAAGAGGCCTTAGGCAAAAATTGTTAAATCTGTCTCTATTTTTCACACAATTGTAAATGGTAACATTTTAACTTTCATTTAATTGTGCGCATTTTAATATATTGACCTGGTATTCGGTGACACTGCTAAATACACTTATTTATTCTAATATACGGATAGATGATGGATTGATTTAGATTCCTCTGGAATCTGTAAATATGCAAACATGCAATCATGTTGTCTGTGAATGAAGACACTTATACTTCTTCCTTTCCAATCTTGACACATTTATCTTTCTTTACCATGACTTATTGAACTGCCTAAGATCTCCAATGCAATGGCAAATAGAAGTGGGGATATCCTTGCTTCATTCCCATTCTTAGGGCTACAATGTTCCATCTTTCAGTATCGGGTACGTTAGCTGTCAGTTATTCACAGATGCCCTTTATCCGACTGAGGATGTTCAGTTTTGCTCTTAGATTGCTGAGAATTTTTATAATAAATTAAACTTATATTTTGTCAAATTCTTTACCGAAACTATTTAGATAACGTATTTTGGTATATTTAATGTTAATATGGAAAATTACATGGCTTAATTTCTTAATAAGAAAGCCTTGCTTCATGGAATAAAGCTTACTTTTTCACTTTGCACTAAATTATTTATTTCAGAATGATTTCTGCTAATACTTATAGATATTTGTGGATGTTCGCGAGGTACAGTTATCTATAGTTTCCTTTGTTCATAATTTTCTTGTCTGGTTTTAGTATCAGGGTTATGGTGGCTTCATCAGATGAGTTGGAAATAGTCTCTATTTTCTGGAAGAATATGTTTAGAATTGACATAACTTCTTTAAAATTTGATACTTTATTTTGCAAATTTCTTTTAATATGAGCATTTAAAGCTATAAATTTCATTTTAAACATTACTTTATTGCATTCTACAAATTTTGATATGTTCAACTTATTTTTATTTCATTCAAAATATTTTCTAATTTCACTCATGAATTCCTATTTTACCCATGGGTTATGCAGAAGTATGTAATTCCTAAATATTTCTAAATATTTGGTAATTTTCCTGATATCTTTTGCTATTGATATTCGTTTTATTTGTTTGGTCAGAGAGGAAAACCTGTATTCTTTCAGTCTTTTTCAAAATGAACTGAGGCTTCTTTTATGACCCAGAATATATTCTATATTGCTGAACGTGCCATGTGTACTTGAAAAGAATACGTATTCTGTACACATTTTGCTCACTGTCCTAAAAAACGTTAATTTGGTAAAGTTGAATGTTAGTATAATTCAAATATTTTATACATTTATCTTCTTGTTCTATAAATTACTGAAAGAGAAGAGTTGGAAACTATAATGATAATAACTGATTTGTCTATTTATTCCTTTAGTTCTATGGGTGTTTACTTCGTGTATGCCTAGAATTATGAACTGGCCGTACACTTTTAGGATTCTTATATATTTTAGATGAATTCACCATTTTCTAATTATAAAATAACTCTCTTTAAGTCTGGTAATATTTCTTATCCTAAAGTCTACTTTGTCCGATATTAATATAGATTTTCCAGTGTTCTAATGGTTATGATTTGCATATTTTATCTGTCATCATTGTATTTTTATCCTATCTATATCTTTATATTTAAAGTTTATGTTTATGTTTTATGAACAACATATAGTTCAGTCTTATCTATATTTTATCTAGTTTCAAAATTTCTACCTTTTAATCGGAATTTTTAGCTTTCGGAATTTTTTAGCCTGGATTTCAATCTAACATCTTGCTATTTATTTTCTATTTCACCCATTTGTTCTCAGTGACTTTTGTCCTTTTCCTAACTACTTTAGTATTGCATATTATTTGCATTTCACTTTATTTCTCATATCGCTTATTATTTAAATACCTTTTTTCCTTTTTAAATTATTGCTCTATAGTTTATAATATGTGAATCAATATTATATAACTTCGTATAATAGAACATCGGTATACTTATCTCTCTCTTGCCCTTTGTGTTATTGTTGTTATTTGTATACATACACATATATGTGATAATCTATCTACTATTATTATCTATCTGTCATCTATTTCATCTTTATTCTACTATGCCCCAGTTTGGACAATTTCTATTGCTCTGTCTTCAATTCAGACATTTTATTCTATTCTGATCTTTTCTACTCTGTTGTTGAATCAAATACCATAAATTGTTTCAGTTATAAAATCCCTACATTGTTCTTTTGTATATTTCAGTTATAAAATAGCTATATTTTTCTTTTTCATAATTTCCATTTTACTATAAGATTTGCATTATGTTCACATTTTTCCTTAAATTAATAAAGGCATTTATAACAGCTTTTTAACTGGCTTTTTCTGCTAATTCTATTTTTGCATCTGCTTCTATTGATTAATTTTGCCTAGTTATAGGTCACAAATTTCTTCTTTTCCTGATCTAGAATATTCTAAACTATGCATATATAGTTTGGTATTCAGTCAAAGATTCAAGTAGATACCTACACAAATTTTTGGAGTTCATTCTCTTTGCTAAGTCTGCTTTTTGACATCCTGCCACACAAATTCCAGCTACTTCCGTAGCTCTGAACTACAATCTTGGTCTCCCAAACAGCAAGAGATCTTTATGCTCTGGGCTCCAGCCCTTTGCCATGATCCGGAAAATGTTTCTAGACATAAATCCAATCACTTTGCCTTCTCTCAGGTATGTCAATCCTGCCCTGCTTGTCATCCCATGCCTATAAACAATCATTTCATACACTTTGTCCAGTTTTATAATTTTTAACATTGTTAGGACTATTCTCATACCAATTATTCCACCACGCCTGGATGCAGAAATCTGTTATTTTTCATTCAGTTTTTCAAATTAATTCATTCATCCATTATCTCCCTGAACAGATATTTATAAACAGTAGATGCTAACAGTGGTACATACTGATTAATAAGATACTGTCCCTGCCTCAAAGGAGCTTTCAGTTTACTGGAGTAGAGACTGATAAAATCGTTTCAATGCAATGGGATAAGCTCAGAAAGGGAAGATTTCAGAGTAAGTGCTATGGGACAAAAGCCGAAGTGTTTATTATACATTTTATCCTGACCAAAGTTTTGTAGTACTCTCTAAGATCGTGGATCTCAACCATGGCTGCAACATTGTAAGCCCCTGGAAAGCTCTAGAAAGTACTGATGCCTGGGCCCTACCTCAATTTCCCAATTTAGCTGGTCTGGGGTGTGCCTCGACCTTGGCCCTTTTTAAATCTCTCCTTAATATCTGCTTTGAAGTCAAAGTTGAGAATGTTAATCTATGGTAAGTTTTATCAGATAGGTCTTATGAATAAATGTGTGGACTGGTAAAAACTATAAGTCCTGTTCTACCAACAAAAATGTTTACTCTGTATTTTCTGTTGCCAATGTTTCAAAAACAGTTATTTCATGTTTTTTCCAGTATTATAGTTTCACCCTGTTTTGATTATATTATATTGCTTAAATAAATTGACGATTCATCCATTTATCTAATATTTATTGTGTCCTCTGTTTATATTCACTGTGCTAAGTGCTATAGCTTTAACATTGTGATAAGGTGACCATAGCAAAGGGTGATATGCTACTTGACATTAGTTTGACAGTGACATTGTCTCATAAGACTAATGTTTCAGAAGTATGCTCGTCCAAGTATATGTGCAAATCCTTATTTGACCGTACAATATTTATGACCAGATTGCCCATTCTGAAAACCACAAGGATTAACCTTGTCTTCTAGTTTCTGAGGATCTCTCTCTCAGAGGGAAAAAAAACAGCACAAAAATAATTAACTCGTTCATTGTAAAAGGTCATCAGGGAGGGAATTTAAGAAAGCAATCTAAATGAAATAAAGCAATCTAAATCTGTAATATAAACTTTATTTTTAAATAGCTACGCTGCTAACATTGAGGAAATAACATAACATTTGAAAAAGTAATACATATATTTATATTATAAACATTATAAACATTCATTTTTACTTATAAGTGGAGAATACGTGTGTGGCAGAGTTATATTTGATAGCTAAGTGTATGTTTTGCCATATTAAAGGAGAGCATGTAATCTAACTAATTCTGGCATTCTCCCAGTGTCTAGAAAGCAACGACAAGAACCATAATGACTCTTTTTCCACCTAAGAGAGAATAAACTAACAGAACATGAGAGAACAAACACAAATAACGTGCAAGTTAAGAAGGCTAAGTATCTTATCTCATCCAGCTACTTGGTCACTTACATATCGTCCAGGGAGCGGAAAACCTGCCTCTGAACAGTCTGTTTTGGCAAGTGGAAAAGATCATATCTAATTTGAATTGCCACACAAAGTTAGAGATTTTTCAGTCTGTTTAGTTTTGCTACAGCAGTTTCAACCTTCTGCATCTTCCTTGCTATTTTCATGACATAGCCATCCGCTTGCAGCAACTCATTTGCTATCTATCTTGGTAATACTTATTTTACATTGACGTGTCTATATAACATTCGTATCTTTAGATTAAAATTCTTAACTGTATACTTCCAATAATTCCTTGGCATGTCACACTTCCATAAGCAAATTCTGACTCTCAACATGTGTTAGCTAGACCACTGAGCTATTCAGTATGTTGAATCTTTCTAATCTTGAGCCTCTTAGACCCTTAGGTACAGCAATGACTGGAGAAAGTCTGTGAGATACTTTCATTCTCTATTTCTCTACAGGCCTAAAATCACCTTCTCAAGAATATTTATAAAAGAAAATAGAGTAAAACACCAATTAGCTTTGTTTTTCCTATGCTGAATGTTTATCTTCTGATAGATGCTTAAGGAGTTTAAACAGAAAAAATTATTTCTGTTGAGTTTAATACTTAAATCACTTATCAGACTATTATTCCTCTTTTTGTGTGTTAAAACTATAGTGATGGTGAAATAGCTTAATTTTTACACCAATGTGCCTGAATCCAAAGTCCAACCATGACAAAGAACACAGGCACTATACTGAGAACAATTTAAAAATAATGTTATGTTCTCAATTTCATATTTACATATCTAAAAACCAGATTTTTTTAAGGAGTACTTTAATATCATTGAAGTAATTAAAGCCAAGTCCTTTTTTACAGTATTTGAAATTAAAACCAGTTTTTTAAATTGAGATATAATTAACACATAACATTATATTAGTTTCAGGTGTACGACACAATGATTCAATATGTGTATGTATAGCGAAATGATCACCAAAATAAGTCTAGCTAACATCCACCTTTTTTGATGATAAGAAGGAGAAGAGATGGGACTGGAACAAAAAAAAATGGTCGTTTCACATGGATTTTATGGAAAGATAACGCAAAGGTGACCTCACCAGAAAAAAAATCTTACTCAGAGTCACTGGCAACAGAGGCCAATATTTATCACAGTATCTCACTTCAAGAGTGGTCTTACCTTTCCCAATTAGAGTATAAGGTGACAGCTGATGGTTTTCATAATACTGTTTTACCCCAAGAACTATCTTGTTCTCTTCAACTAGATGCTAAGATTTAAGAGGACAAAGGTTATGTCTGCTTTGCTTGCTAGTGTATCTCCAGAGTTGGTGGCTGGTATAACCGCCCTTGCATGAATTACAAAGTGTGAAAAAAAGCAGCTTTACTGGAGAGTCAAGATTCTCCATCACCCAAACCTAGAGTGGTCTGCTAACATCGTTGGATCCTAGATATTAGAAGAAAATGAGAGTTAGAGTATTTTTTAAAGTTCTCCTCAGCTCTAATATCTACAACCCTAAACTGATGAATGCTTCCAAATCTGAAGTTATAAACTGTGATTCTACTAGTGAACTTCATCAACAAACTGCTGCAGGCGATGTAATGTAATGGAGACAGCAGGGCACTTGGAGTCACTTTCAAGAATAAGCACTGTGGTCATAGGGATGACATCCACTTCTCTGTTCTGTAGTTTTTGCTCACATCTAATAAAACTTAAAACAACCTCCAATGTGTTATGATTAAATGATATACTACACAGAAACATAGTCGTTAATAAATGGTAGCCATTACAAATTTAAGATAGTTTTATAAATAATAGAGGCTTTATGGAGACTGAAGCCATATCTATCCCATTTCCCAAATATCCCCAATGCTTGGCCCAGGGCCTTATATATAATTGTCATTATGTATGTTGAAATAAAATTAATAGTACTATTATTTATAGAAAAATTGGACTGAAGTTCAAACTCCACATCTGGGCATTATAATTCTCTAGCAATCTAGCTTTCAATCAACATTTTATCCAGCTATTTTCCCTAAAGTGTACAGATTTTTGAATCATCACATTTAAATTATTTTACCTGGAATATTTTCTCTTCTTTCACTCTTTCTCCCACCTGAATGAAAGAGCCAAGGCTTTTTCTTTCTCAGTTATCACCGTGCTTTCCCCTTTCTCTGTCCTGACTCCTGAGATAGCCGGCAAGTCCCGTAGGATGGAGGACTTCTTACTTTGCATTTTTGAAACCCAATACCTATTTCTGCCACATGGTTAAGTCCTCAATAGACTTTTTTTTTATATTGAGTTAGATTTTGAATGAATGAAGTGAACAGAATGAACAAGATACACATTAATTACATTTTCAGGCACAAGTTTAGGACAAGAAATGCAACTATTTGTTATTTTGTCTTTATAAATAGAAACGAGAGAGTAAATCAGTCACTGGAAATACATGTCCTATAACAAAATAGACTACAAAATGTGTTTTCTCCCACCAGCCCTGCTTGCTTTCAGAGGGATCACATTGCTCATTATCATCGTATCTGAAAGTAATTAAAAGAACACTTATAATGTTTCTACATAATTGACATAATGATAAAAGAAGGGAGTTGGGCAAGCAGAGGTTGGTAGAGGTTGGTTTAGGGGATTAGAATAGAGTTAACATATCTTTCTCAAATGATGGATTCAAAATTTAAATTATCCAGAGATCTAGACTTAAGCTTTACATCAAACCATGCAGAAATGCTTTTTTCAGAATTGGTTTTGGATTCACTATTAATTGTTCCAATTTCCCACAAATGTAACAATATGTGAAGGACACCAAAGTAGAAAAATCTTTCTGTTTTTCATATTCTTGTTACTAATGCTGTAGAAAAGTAGGCAAATACTAATTATCTTGTTTGCAATCATATAATTATTGGCAGGAAAGGGGTTAAGAACCTCCCCCTAGCAATTTCTCTCTAGATGCAAAATAAACACCTCAATTAAGGGAAAAAAAAAAAAAAAGGCAGCAACTAGAAGAAAAAAGGTTTTCCTAATTTGACCATTCCAGACACTTAAAACTGTCCTCCAAAATGAACTAGTGCTTTAATTAACAGTCCTAATCAAGCAAGAAAATTTACTGAAAATTTCAACTAATTCCTAAGGTCCAAATGGAACAGATAACGCAAGCTCTCCTGTTATGTACTAAACCTCACATTTTAAAAAAATGCTGATAGCTGAGGCTATTTAACAATGTTAGTCTCTTTTTACGTCTAGTAACAAATAGTGCACGTAATCTAAGTACATATGGAAAAGCCTTTCAGACATGTCGATGAAACATTGAAAGAATGTTATAAAAAGACGTCAATAATGAGAACTGACAGCTAATGCACACTTGCTGTATGCCGAGACTGAAGTGTTATACATACATCAGTTAATTCTTGTAGGTACAAAACAAAATATGAAGGAAATGTAATTATTTCCTCTTTTATAGATAATAGTAACTAAGTTTGAGGTTTTTTGAGTTTATGAATCACACAGCATTTACTTCAACATGAGCCAAATAAATCTAACTCTGGAACTCATATTTTTTTACCATTATCTCAGCATTATAATCACTTAGGTGATTAGGAAAATGCTGTCACAAGAAGAGATGCTGAGAGAAGGTAAAACACCATACCACTTACTTGAAATACGAAAGAAAACTATTTTTACTTTTTTTCACTCAAGCATGAAGGTAATTCAAGTATCCCACTTCTTTCATTGCCTGATCAAAATGAAACCTGTATAATTGTTTAATTTTCTAACTTCAAATGCTATCATAAATGGCTGATTTAGTATTCAGAAAATGCGGTTTATTTCAAGTAGTAGAATTTAGTTGTTAATACAGCATGTGAAACATACCACGCAGATTTCTCCTTTAGCCTGCTTCTCCCTCCCTAACCAAAATGTGAATAAGCTTTGCTTTGTATATATATATATTTTTAAATTTTGTTTTATTTTCCACAGGAGAAAATAGATTTTGTACTACGTGACACAAGAGCTACAGATACACACATATACACATATTCACACTTTGCAGGCTCCTATACACCATTTAGCATGGTGTAGGCCATAAGAGGGCACTCCTCTTACGAACTAATCTGGAGAGGCTCAAAAGAAGAAAAGCAATAATGATTACCTCTTAGAGTCATGAATAATTTTCTAGGCTCCATTCTACACACGTGCTACAAAGCTATGCTTTCACCAAGAGTAATATGATAGAAAGAAGAGAATTTGGGTTGTGTCCAGAGGAAGTAAATCTGTTTTGTTATACAGTTAAAATGTTCTATAGTTAAAAATGGGATAATAAAGAATAGTTACCAAAATGTTAAAAGTCTAAAACAAAACAAAACAAAAATCCTTGCCCAAAATATGACTGAAAACCATTTCTTTTCAACTATCTTTCAGCCCCAACTGCTTTATGGTTAACAAATCTACTTGGAATCTACTTGTACTGTCCAAAATTGAAATATATTATACTGTACAGGTAGAATTGGACAAGAAATATGCTACAATAGTAGTCAGGAAAAATCATTCTAGCATAAAACATCAGTATAGCTCAGATCTTATTACTGACCCTATCTTATTCTCAATGGTGTACGAACTAGGACCTTTTGAGGAACAGCTGAAGGCAAAATTAAGATAATCAAGATTGTGCTATACACAGCGACCCCTAGCAGGCTTAAGAGTGACAGTACCATTATATAGCATGCTGTCCCACACTTCCTTTGAACCCTGAGTCACTATCAGATCTCCTGAGTCACTATCAGTTCTCCTTTGAACCCTGAGTCACTATCAGATACGGACAACTCCTGGTTTACTTGACAAATATGTATTAAAAGGGGAAAACAGTGAAATGTATTATGTAAGCAGATAGAAAATTTTACTCTATTTCTAAAAGTAAAGTAAATTGAAAGTAGATTAGAGAGCAGGACGATATTAAAGAATTCTATGAAAGTTGAACTAAAATATATACTGTTAAAGAAAAAGAATGACTTTTTCATTTATTCATTCAAGTGAAAAATAAATAGAAAGCCATCTATATGTACAAAAAAAATTTAAGTAAATTATATATATTCTTTCTAATTAGAAAAAAAGTAAAATAAATTTGGGGCCGCTCAAATGTGAATTTGAAAATTTATCTAAGCTTTAATGCTCATCTGAATAATAGCTTTAAAATGATTAAAAATATGTGTGCCATGAGAACTAGAAGAAACGTTTCTCCATCTATGCAAAATTAATTTTTAAAATATATTTCAAGAAGATGGTAGAATTGCATATTGTAAAAATTAACAGTTGTTTTCTCTACATGGGACAAAAATATACATATATTCCTCTTGTCCAAATTTTGCAGATGTTCTCAATCTTAAGTAATTTATTTACAGCACTCTATTCCTGTTTTGTTCCTCTTTAAACTTCAGCATGCAAAAAGAAGCCTAGAACACAGAATCTGGAGAAAACATTAACTACTTTATTTTCTGATGAAGAATAATAAAAAGCAAAACCTGACACCTGTGAAGAGAAAAAGAGTTTTTAAAAAACAAATCTTGGGTTTTATTTTTATCCCCAGGTGTCAAATCCATGATAGAAACTCATAGATTGGAATCTGCTATTTGAAAGAAGCAGTTGGCTATGGAAGAAGCCAAAGATGCTATTTTATAACCAGCAAAGGTTTGAATTATTCATAAGGGAAATACTTTTTTTTTTTTAAGAGAGAAATCGGCCACCAAACTGCTGAAGTGAATTAAACTAAACTGATCGACGAAAATAAGGACAGTAAAGATTCTGAAGAAGGAGTACAGAAAAATATTGTTGGACTCAGCACTTTGTTAGAATGGGAAGGGAGGGTGGAGAATCTTGTATAAAATCATTATTTTAAAAGACAATGTGAACATTGGGTGTGAAATTTCCTTGCAGCAGTATTACCTATGAATATTACCCTGATAAATGTGTGTTCCCTAAATACTGTCAAGTGAGAGTTACCATTCCTAAAACAAATGCTATAAAATATCATGTTCGGTGGAGGAGCCTATTTATGTTTTGAATGCAGTAATATCTCAAATTCTTTGGATGTATTGATAAAGCTCTAGGTATTTGTCTATGAAAGTCAGAAGAAAATAAATACTTAGGATTCCCTGACAACTTGACTTTGGAACAACATTTTGATAGAAATTCTGATCATTGAGATTTTTAAACTCTATTTTCACAAATCTTTTAATGTCTTCATTTTTTTAAACCTTGACAAGAAGATACCCATCTATAAATATGAAATAATCTCCAAAATCTCATTTGTATTGGTATAATTTGTTATACAAAAGGCTTTAAAATTTCCTAAAAAATGTAACAATACACGTGTGTATACATACATTCATACACGTGCATTTTAAGTACCAGTTCTTCCTAATATTTTCTTCTTCTTATATTGCTGTCTAAAATGTACAAGTCTATAAACTCGGTGGTGGTGGTGAATGAACAGTGGAAATAGTTTACCTGGTTTATTGCCCCTCTATGAATACTTATATTAATCCGAAATGCTCTCAACTAATATTTCATTTTTAACCAAATCTACTCTGAAAACAATGTATTGAGTAATCTTAGTCTGGAAAGAGCAGAAGAATAAATATTGATGAAGATGATGATAGACTTGTGGGGAAGGCAGTCCGGACTGAAAAATGAGGCTTTGGCAACAACACCTAAAGAAATGAAATGTCAAGGAGAATGAAGTGTTGCCGATATTATTGCCAAATAAAGCCACGAGGAGCGAGCACTTTGGGAGTCGCGGCTATATGTGAGTTTTTCCAAAGATGATAATTAGAAGATTGTAAGGATTGTGTGATGATTGATATGGACCAGTGAAATGCCAAGCTATTTTTGGAGTATTACACTAACCTAAGGGTTAAAGTTCAATGGTTTTGTCAGTGGCTGAACCAATCAGAAAGATTTGCAGTGACTCCATTATCTATTTAAATGAAATATTTATTGTTTTTGTCCAGGGTTGCTGTCAGAAAGTAAGTCAACACTTCCCACAGAAATAAACAAGAATGGTTGATGTGATCCTGTTCTCCATTAGAGCAGTTCCCATGGAGACAGATGAGCGGCCAAGTTAAGTTCCCTGGACATGATCCTGGGAGCCTGAGAGGTGGGAGGAAGTGAAATTTTGTAAGTAGGGCTCTCCTCTGTGCCTAGTAAATTAAATAAGGGTGCAAGCCAACCTACACTGGTATTCTTTTGTCCCTACCTTTTTGTACACCTTGAGTGGCTCTTTCTCAGGACCTTTAAGGTACAGTCAGAAGAGATGGCCAGGCTGTACCAGTAGCTGCAAATTAACTCAGAGAGTGTCCAATGACTGGAAGAAGTCTATTCGGTATTAGCCCCACTGCAACCCCAATTCAGTTTTGTGCCTTCTTGCCGTACATTGGATAAGAAGACAGGCCTTTGAATGAACTCTCCAAGGTGCCTTTCCAACAAACACTTAAAGAATACTGCAGTTAGATTTCAGCATTTTCTCTTGAAAGTGTCTGAACTTAGGTAGCTAGCGAACTTGTCTCGATGATACATTCATTTCCATAATACATATCCTCATGGAGTTCAGAGTACCTACACCAACCAGATTTTCAAAACAGCTAATTTATTATTCTTAGGCAAATATGCAGTAATAAAGAGATGACCAGGTTTGAATAAACAAGAGCTGACGTCTAGTTAAATTCTATATTTGGAAATGCCCGTGTAATAAAACTTATCCAGTCTCTGGTTATGGAAGGTTCTGAAGATACTAGGATAATCTGAGCCTGGACCTTATTTTGTGGAAATTATAGTCTAATGGTTTTGCCTGGCACATAGTAGGCAGTCAGCTAATACCTGTTATATAAACCAATTTAAACGAAAATCTTCATACTAACATCAAATCTTCATACTAACATGCTTTTTGGTCAATATTTAGTCATTTAAACCACTGCCATATAATCCTCAATCACTGACTATAAAGAAACCAAGATAAATAACAGCAATTGCTTGCTTACCTCCTTGTTCAATTAGTTCATCAAATATTTATTAAGTACCAACCATATACCAGGCACTATTGTGGGTATTTGTAATACATAAGTAAACAAAGCAGAAATATTTATCTCAGAATATTCTACACGTTTTTCAAATAATCTGAAAGTAAATGGATAAACAGCAAATGGTTCTAATTCACATTTTATAACTGATCCTATTTTTAATCATGTTTTAGCTGGCTAAAATTTTTTACTTCCTGATACTTAAGATGCTGTGAATATTTCTATGTGAATAATAAAATTCGAACCACAGAAAAAGTATATAATGTGTTTGTATTCAGTAGGCTCCACTAAAGTTTACAGCCAGAGGTTGACTTTTGACAAGTTATAAAGCATATTGAATTGCCCCAAGTAGAGAAAAATTAGTAAATGAAGTAGAATTATTGTACTGATTTCATTTCAACATTCTATTTGATGAGTAAGTACTCTGAATACAGATTAAGTGTACTTGGTCAATGTAAACATTGACTTGATAAGAAAACTAAATTGTTAAATGTATTAAAATGTGAAAGTAGTGTGAAAATAATTTTATTTTGGGTGCTTTATGTACTGCTATGCCACTTTCTCTGAACCCTGAAAAACAGCTGATTTAGTACAACTTAATGCTTTGCAAATATACTTTTCTATGATTTTCTACACATGTGACATATAAATATGATCCTACTTTTATATATGTAACCTTTTTAGTAATAACTTTCATTAATCCTGAGTTTTCACTCACATTTTTTGAAATATTGCTGGATTTCTGGCTGTGTTTTGCAGGTAAAAATAAAAACATAAATATACAAACCATCTAACATATAAGTTTAAAAATGGAATTTGCAGAAGGTAATATTTTTATATTTCCGTCCTTTATTGACTAGATTTTAATTAGTGTTTTCAGGGCTCATAAGAAATGTCTACTAACGATTTTTTCCTGACTAGATGAGCTTGTATTGCTCACATCTGCTAAAAACCATTATTATATCATTTGCCTGTTTGAAAGACCACTTTGATTCCTATATTTTAGTTCACATATTTAAGAGAAACAATATGTTAAGAAATGGTCTATTGAGTCTAAGTTTTAAGTAGTTTGGTATCTTTAAATGAGAGATTTGTGAATGTCTCAATATCTTGACTGAAACAAAATTCCATTTTTCAGTTAATCTAAGAAATAGTTTGGCAGCTCACTTGTTCATCCTAATTGAATTTGGAAACAACTTTTTCTAAAAAAAATTTCTTCACTTCAGTGAAATTATTTTTTTTAATTTCTTTTTACAAGTTAACTTTACCATGTTTTGTTGTTCATTATTGTCGTGACATTCTTTTCCATGGCATCTACATTAGAAAGCTAAATATTTTAAATCAATAATTTTCACTAGAATGAAAGAGATTCAATTCTGGCTAACATTCTCTTTTTCATGCTTATAAATTGGCTGCCAAGAATTAGCTGTGAAGCTTCATAAAAACTCTGCCAAAACTGAAACAACTAAGTTCCACAGGGACCATCAAATACAGTGAACTACAGAGAGCTTCCAAACCACAGTAATAATATAAAGGAAACAAATAAAATTGTAATATGATTGTAAATTTGTTCATAATCTTGGCCAATGAAAGTTTCCACCCCAGGGTTAATGAGGCCAACATCAAGGTCTCTGTTCAGCAAAGTCCAAAACATATAGACAGTTATTCTCTTTCATGTGAAGACATATGATCTCGAACCTAAAGAGATAATTCAAACATGTAGATAACTTGGGTCAAGAGGAAATTGGGGGTGTATAAGAATTCCTTTAGTACAACTTTCTACCAGAAACAATTCATTCAAAAATTCAACTATTCAGCGACTATGTATTGATACCTATTAAGTGTTCAGCATGGCCCTATAGAACTTCACAGTATAATGGGGGAGATAAGGGGTAGACAGACACAAAAATTATATTAAAATATGATAATTATTGTACTAGAGAATATACTCAGTATATAATGGTAGCTTAGAGGATAACTGCTTTGTGAAATCAAGAAGGGTGAGAAGATGATACTTATGCTGAGTACTACAGGTAGAATAAGCTCATGTGGCTATTCGAAAAAGAAAGAACATATGGAAGAAAATGAAGATGGCATATTGCATGTGTGCATATGCATGTTTGGGTGGAGCATAAAGTGTATGGAGATGAGGCAGGAAAAACATGTAGAAGCAGAATATTAAAGACTTTATCAGAACTAAGAGTTTTTATTTTAATTTGGTAGGCAAATAGGGCTCAGTGAAGGCTCTTAACGTGGAAACAACATGACCGAATTTGTTTTCAAAGATTATTCTGTTGGTTTAGTGGTCCCAAGAGAGACACTGAGTAATAAATCTCCCCAAAACATAGTAACTTGACAAACCAATAGTGGCTTATTGTCTCTCGCGGTTTCTGTAGTTCAGGAATTCAAGAGCAGCTTGACTCTGGTTCTGACTCCAGGTCCTCATGTGGTTGCAGTCAGGGTATTGGTTAGTACTGAATTCATCTGAAGGCTTAACTGGGGCTACAAGATACCCTTTCAAGGTGACTCTATCACATGACTGGCCAGTTCTTTCTGACTGTTGGCCAGGGGCCTTGGTTTTTCTGTAGGTAGGCCTCTTTATGGGGCTGTGTGAGCCCTCCCAGCATGATAGCTATAAACTAAGGGACCAAAAATGAAGCTGCAATGCCTTGCAGAAGTCATACACTATTACTTCTACCATAGTCTATTGGTGAGAAAAAACAAAAAAAAAACAAAAAAACCCCAAAAACTCTGATTCGATATCACAGCAACCTATACAAGAGAATACATCATAAAAGTGATGATGATTGTCAGAGACCATCTTGGATACTAGCTATCAGGAAAAAAGTCCAGGTGTCAAGGCAATTAAAACGGACATAATGTAATTTTAAGAATCAATATAAGAAATAATGAGCACCTGAGTTATAATCATAACATTGGGGATGAAGAGATGGGGCCTTATTTAATAAATACTTAGAAAGTAGAATTCGCAAACATAATGATGATTGAATGTGGAAGGTATGGGTGCAGAAAGAGCACCAGATGACTGTTAAGTTTTAGGTTTGGGTGATTAAGAAAGGGGTGGGACTAGAAACGATGATATAGAAGAAGAAGTAAGCTCAAGTAAGATAGGTGATATTTTATTTTCTAAGTTGGCACTCAATTTCCTGTAGGACATCCCCGTGGATATAATAATCATCATCGTATTAATAATGAATATAAATGAGCAATTCTATGGGCTACCACTATTCTAAGTTCTTTACATACTCATGTATTAACCTATTTAATCTTCACAACAACTGGTAGGAAATATCATTGTTCCCATATTAAAAAGGAAGCAAAGAGAGATCGAGTAATTAGTACAAAATTCTACATCAAGTATGTTTGTTCACATTACAGCTACGGATCAAACCCACCTTTAGTTCTACCTCACTCTCCTAGTTTCCATGACCCTAATCCCAGGCTAACCATCTCCTCTGTCTTTACAAAATGATAAAATCGGTCTTATTAGTTGTTTAAGCCCGGATGTGCTATACTTTTTGGAAATTTAGCAATATGAATTAAAGAGAAAGCTTAATTCCAATAAATTAGTTTTCAACTAGAATTACAATTACTGGGAAGAAAGGCACTGGACTCAGTATGTTACGGATAGTGTATCAAATTATACTATAATATATCTGGTTCACTTATACTGAATATAAGGTTATAAACATGGGTTAAGAAAGAATAATTATAAATTTGTGAATAGAAATTTTGTTAATATCCGTATTGTCACTTCTTATTATATAATTATATTATGTTGACTTCTGGAAAGGCCATTCAATTTCTTAAGCAAATGAAAAGTGTATGAATTACCAAAGTACATAAATGTCAGGCATGCCACATATCATAGCAGTAAAAACATTGTCAATAATTCAAGAAAAAAATTCACTTATTGTAGTAAATGCTTACCCTTTTCAAAAAGATTTGAAAATTCATAGTAGATTTGTACAATAACCATTCTTTCTCTTTCTGAGATTTTAATAGGATACCTATCAATTAATCCTTATTTTGACTGTATCTACTTTTGGTACTCCCTCAAACAGCTGTAAAGTGAATTATGATTTGTATTTTACAGATGAAGAATTTATTGCTTGACAAAAATAAGCAACTTGTCCAAAGTCACATATTTGAATCTATGGAACAGAAATTTAAAGGCAGGTCTACTAGAATCTGAAAATCTGTGATGCTTCTCTGAATTAACATGAGAGTACTACTTTTGTTTTATAGTCATGGAACCTCAAGAATGGAAGAAGCAAGGACTATCTAAATACTTTTAGCTTCACCAAAGAAATAAACATTGGTAAATTTATGTTAAAGATAAAATAATTGAATTTTCTTAGACAAGGGTTTCAAATTAGAATATGAAGAATATATAAATTCATTGAACAAGCTATGTGTAATAAGGCCCCAAGGAAAAACTTAAAGGAAAAACTCAAAAGTTATCTTGATAACCAGTATCATCTATGGCTGAGAGTTTAAGCTAACAGAAACTCTCTGTGAACCATCTACATTATAGTTCTACTTATTCCAACCCATAAACATCACACTCAGTTCTTTTTAGTCAGACTCATTCTTTACTTTACTTTTTGTCTTTTATTTGCTGTATTTGAGTTTTTGAAGTATGTCTATATTCTTAGTTATAACTCTTTCATTTAGCATTCATTCTTTTAATTTCAACTTGACATCAATTAACTCTCCATATCAGCTCAGCATAAAAGACCTAAGCATATTTTTTCTCTTAAGAAGACTATGCAATAGTCACCAAATTTAAAGTAAAAGAAAGAAGATGTAGCACCAATCTTTTGTTGGCCCAAGCCTTTATTAATGATGGCTAATGGTTGTTGCTAAACAGAAAATAAAGATGTCATGTACTTAATATTTAATATTCTGTTCATCGGAAACTTGTTATGTGAGATTGTTTATTTATAAACACAAATGAGGGATAAACAAAAAGGAAATGGGACAATAAGGAGTTAGGGCTGCCATGAACAGTTGTGCAAGATGAGCTTTGACCAAAAGTATTAATCATTAAGGCAAGTGAGGCTGAAATTCTATTAAAGTTCAGCTTTAGAGCTTATGCTTCCACCTGAGAAGATGGGCATTTTTCTAAATTTCACAAAGATATAAAAAGGGTAAGTCCTGGTCTGTAGGAGGGACTTTATTCATTTGTTTGCTTCTTCTGAGCAATAAATGCACTAAACCATTTTTAAACTCCCCTCCCCAACTGTTTAGAATGGCATTTTCCTTCTTTCCTTTACCTTTCTCTTGTCTCTTCTTTTTTAATTTCCTTGACTCTTAATTCCTGACTTACTGAGAGTTCTAAGGTAATAAACAAACGGCAGCCTGTGGGCCAAGTTCAGCTCACATCTTTTTTGGTATTCCCTGCAAGATTAAAAAGGATTTTACATTTTTAAATGGTTAGAAAAATACTTTATGATGTGGAAGTTACATAAAAGTCATATTTCAGTGTCCATAAATAAAGTTTTATTGTAACCCAGCCATGTGCAGTCATTATGGATTATCTGTGGAAGCTTTTGAGCTGCCACCACAGCGTAGAGTAGTTAGGATGAAGACTCTGGCCCGCTATGATGAAAATATTCAGTATCTGGACCGTTAAATGAAAAGTCTGCTGACCCATGAACTAGTAGGTTCTCATTAATTCACATGTATCATATACAGATTTAAGTCTTTGCCTTCTGCATTGATAGGTATGTCTAGAGATTTATTCATCCTTCTCTTCCTAGTACAGAGAGGGAGACACCATTACAAATGGAGATTTCTCTTATAACTGTAAATCTCTTACAAAAGGGTAACTTCTATTCAGTTTTAGAGCATTTCCTATGTCTGCAATTTCTTAAAAATAACCAGTTCAAAATAATCTTAATGCCAAAGAGAGACATATTATAGGGTGGCAAATTCTTCTCCCCTTCCATGAAATAGCAGAAAATGAAATAGCTTTTTTCCATTTCATTTTTCCTTCTACGCTACACATTAGAGGTCGAAGCGGATGCAGACTCATGCCATGGGCAGATTCCACTGTATAATCAAGAGTACAAAAATATATCTGAAGTCGCTTTTCTGTTTTAATGAAGAAGAAACTGAATAAATCTGGCACATCCAAGGTAATCCATGCACAGTAATATGGACAATTCACCACAAATGATTCTAAGTTACACCTTCGACCCTTTAAAGTGGACAGCTGAAAAGGAAAATATTACATCTTATGAATGTTTGGTTCCTTTAAATTTCAAATCCTGTATGTTTTATTTCTACTGAAGTGTCTAGCAGTCCCTCATGCTATTCCAGACTAGTCCGTGTTTATTTTTGGCATGAGAATATTTACAATCAAAGGATAAAATGAAAATGATATTCTCCCTTTTAATTCTAAACTGCATGTTTGTGGATTTCTAACCTCATCTGGCCTTTGCATGGCTGTTCTTTTTATCAGTGAAAATCAGCCATTGGGGCAGTTTTTATGTTATCTCCCTGAGCAACCTTAGAGAAAACACTATGAAGAAAAAAGTTGCAGCATGTCATTCCTCTGTTAGTGAATTTTTGTTTTGCACCCAAATCAATAGCAAATACTGGTAAGATGAATGGCAGAGAAACAAATGGGTACTCACATATCTCTAGTTTATCACAGAGTAACAAACAACTATTTCTCCTGGAGAGACACTTTCACAGATTGGATAAGTACATGGGCTCTGTAATCAAAAAGATCTGCCTTTAATTCTTAACTCTACCACTTCTTATTCGTATTATTTTGTGCAAGTTTCTTGAACTTTCTGGAACCTTGTACTCTAATCTGCTTAGTGGACGCAATAATATAGACTAGACTTAGTTATTTGGGGGGGGGGGCACTAGAGCTAGTGTGTAATTTGCACCATATAGTTAAATATTGATATTTTATTTACTAATTTATACTCACATAATAATAATCTCATAATTAATTTTTGTTTAAATATCATTCGTTTCACAAAAAAATGTGTGTAAATTAGTGAATGTAGTAGTGAAACCATAAACTCCTAGAAGAAAACACAAGACAATGAACTATTTGAAATTGATCTTAGCAATATCTTTTTGATTGGCTTCTCACACAAGGGCAACAACAACAACAAAATAACAAACGGGATACATCAAATTTAAAAGTTTTTGCCCGGTAAAGGAAACCATTAACAAAATAAAAACACAACCCAATGGGAGAAGATATTTGCAAATGATACATCCAGTAAGGGGTTAATATCCAAAATATATAAAGAATTCATACAACTCAACAACGACAAAAAAACACAAACAATCCAATTAAAAAATGGGTAGAAGACCTGAACAGATATTTCTCCAAAGAGGACATACAGATGGCCAACAGACATATGAAAAGATGCGCAACATCATTAATCATTAGAGAAATGCAAATCAAAACCACAATGAGATATTACCTCATATCTCTCAGAATGGCTATCATCAATAAATCAACAAACAACAGTGTTTGTGGGATTGTAAATTGGTGTAGCCACTATGGGAAACAGTATGGAGAGTCCTCAAAAAAAAATTAAAAATAGAGCTGCCTTAACCCGGCAATTCCACCTCTGGGTATTTATGCAAAGAAAACCAAAACATTAATCAGAAAATATATATGCACCTCTATATTTATTGCAGTATTACTTACAATAGCCAAGATATGGAAATAACCCAGGTGTCCATCGATAGATGAATGGATAAAGAAGTGATATATATACATTATACATTAGAATATTATTCAGCAATAAAAAAGAACAAAATCTTGCCATTTGTGATAATATGGATAGACATAAAGGATATTGTGCTAGGTGAAATAAGTCAGACAAAGAGAAATGCTGTATGATTTCGCTTATATGTAGAATCTAAAAGAAAAAAAAAATGAATAAACAAAATAAAACAGAAACAGACTCATAAAGAGAATAAGCTGATGGTTACCAAAGCGAAGGGTGATGGAAAGATAGGCTAAATATAACATAGGGCTTATTTAAATGGGAAAAACGTGACAAACTATTAAATGAAGACATACATGTGGACCTATTAACTATCGTAAATTCCATACAGGTATAGTGATAGGAAATAAAAGTGGGCATGATTTAGACAAGCTGATGAGGAACTAACTGAGACAATTAAATTAAGCTGAGACAGAGTCAATCATGTGATGAGGGACAGGAAGACTTTCAAGACAGAAGAAACAGTGTGAAGAAAGGCCCTGATAGGGGAGACAACATGAGAGACTTCATTATTAGCAATATTATTAGGATAAATTGAGTATATTTCACTACAAATGCCTCTATTATTTAGACAAGTGCTTTAAGACTGAGGAAAGTGAGTCTACACTTAATAATTTTTATTTGAATATAGAAAGCACTAGAGGAGTCTCAAATTTTTATGTACACTGGCTATTTAACAAAGTTAAAGAAAAAAATTATTCCGACATTTGTTAAAACAACAAAGAAGACTATTCAGGACTATTGCAAAATGTGTCAAGCACGGCAATAGGAAGAAGAGATGGGACTCAAATTTGAATACAGTAAAGACAGCTGGGAATTTATAGCAAAGGAGCAGAGTATGTATGTGTTGGGGGGGACATCGATGGATGGAAAGTTACTAAGAAACATCAAAAATAGGGGGATTCTTGCTAAACCTGCTTAATAGAATTCTTGCTGAAGGCAGGCCAAAGGTGATCCAATATCAAGGGTGGGGGATGAAGAATTCAATCAGATCTCGAGGGTGATCAGATATCAAGAGTGGAGAGAGTCTCACTAAAACCGACTGAACAGGATCTTTGTATTGCTGGGGAGGAAAATTTTTCCTTCTACTTATCTAGGTTCTTTGGCAGGTCTAATAATTAAATTGACATGAGACACATGAACAGGAGAAAATCAAATTTAATTTTGTACATATAAAAACTCAGTAAACAATATGAGACTCAAAGGCAAGTCCGCATTTGATGCTTATTTGCCATCCTGAGCTAAGGAATGGGATAAGGGCCTGGGGCTTCAAAGGGGAGGAGGGTAATTCATAGGACAATAAGAATAGATATTTGGTAATTAGATGTTTGCCCTGCCATACAGATAGGTCATTCCAATAAAAGTTATCTCTGATAATAGTTTTCTCTCTGAACCAAGCCCCCTATCCAAATTCTTTTAGGTAGTTAGGGAGAGGGAAAAGTTCTTCTTGAGTCTTCTGGGTCTTGATTGCCTTCAACTCAAAATACTCCATCCATACGCCAAAGTGGCATAATTTAAGGTCATGTGTTCTTTTCCCCTTCACTACAGCTGACTAGGCAGATTAAAGACAGGGTCCAAGGACAGGGTCAAAAGAGGGTTCAAAGGAGCCTGTCTAAAGTTCGGTCAAGGAGAGAGCCTTTGCAAACACAATGACCCTGTCACTAATTCTTGCATTAGTCTTATCAAATTTGCCATATTTGACTAGCTTTCCATTTATAATTTTTTTATTAAGAAATCAAATAAAAGAATACACAGTACTGCCAATCACAACCTTTTATTGCTACAAACCCACTGACATGTTGCTTCCTTTTGATGCTAATACTGGGAAAAAAGATGATGAATCATGAAAATGCTGCTATTTTCCTGCTTTATGAAGCAACTGCTAAATAAAGGCAAAGAAAAAAAAGAAACCTTTTCCAGCTGTCTCACTGCCTTTTTAAGCCTGTACTATAAGCATCTACAAAATGCAGCAAAGAGAGAGAAGACCATAGAATACTAAACCGTTGTGGCTTCTCGAAGCTAAATTTTGGGTTTTCATCAAATTCAGAGGATGTGGAGCTCAGAGATACAGAAGGTTGTAGAAGGACTAAGCACGAATAATTAGAGGAAATTAGGACCAAAATTATCCAGAATCATGGATATTTTAGATTAGACCTAACTTTTCTAAGGTCCTATGATCTCAATGGGGAGGCATCTGCAATTATTGCATATACTGATCAGGCAAGTAATTAAATTTCCAAAAAGTACAAAGCCGTCAGACTTCAAGATTCTTAAGGGCAGATAACAGGCCTTATTCTGTGAGATCCTTGGAGTTAGGGGTATTGTCTTCTTTCATTAATTCACATTCACTCACTTAACATTACTGCAAATAAATTCAAATTTCAGACTTTGAGGCATGAATATAGACATGAAGTACAAAAATCTTTGTCTTCAAGGAATTCACAGGCTAGATGGAGAGAGAGAGAATAGAATATCCACAATACGGTGCAACGAAGTATTATGTTAAGGCTATATTAAGTAAATTATTGGAAAACAAGCAAGGACTTTATAGAGATCAAGAAAAGGTATTAGAAGTCACATGAGCTGACAGTAGGAGTTAACTAAAAAGTAAAGTACATTTGTAGGAGTTGCTACTAAGGAGTGGAGATTCATTTTAAAAGGAGGATTGAATGTGCAGTTATAGACCATGTATCATCTGGTAAATTTAGGAAACAAAGAATCGTGGCATGAATGAGCCATATGCTGCATGTGGGATAGATGAAGAAAAGCGAGCACTGGGAAGAAGAGTAAATAGGCCATGAGTAGAGATTTTGAATTATATCCTGAGAATCTGTAAAAGAGCTAAAGCAGGGTGAAACTGAAAGGAAGGACAGTTAAGAGATCTCTTCAGTAACGCATATAAGTAATTATGGCGAGAGCCTAAACCAGGGCATTGGTGGGAAAAACAGAGAAGAGGGGAAAAGGCATAAAAGACACTTTGGCGTAATATTCACAGGGATGAAGATCATTTGATGGGACGGAAGGAGAAGGCAATACACAAGATGAAGGCCAGGTTTCTGGCTTTGCCAACTTAAATTTTCTCAGTAGCTTGTCAATGCTTAGTATATAATAGGTGCCAAAGAAATGGTTGTTTAAATATGCATAAACTAATTATAAAACACTGTTGATTTGCTGAGACATTTCTCCCGGTACCTCCTTTGATTTGCACTGCAGCTACTGTAGACAGTTTCTATATAAATTATCAGATTCTCACTTCTAGTGCTTACCTCTTTGCTTCTCTGAGGGCTTTCTCTGGGGAAGCTGACTCTTGCTCAACCCACATTTGAGAGACCTCACAAAAGTTGGAGATTAAGCACCCCCACAGACAGTCCTCAACGAATGATGTTCAGGAGTGGTAAAAAAAAATGTGCCAGTTTCCTCATTCTTAGTAGGATAATTATGGGCTCTAGTCCACACAGTATCTGAGAGTTTCCATACTGGAATTGAGCTCCAGCTGCCACAGCGGTGATCCCTTCCTAGCTCACCCTTGACTTTCTCTTTTGCCTATGTCAGTTTCCCCATTTCCCTATGCGTGTTTCCCGGGCTCACTTTTCAAATACTCCATCTGCATCACAAAGTCTTGCTGGAGTTCTGCTTCTGGGATATCAAATCTAATACAGGAGGGAGGTGATTAAGTAGATTTTTGAGAGAAAATTGGAATCTTCCTTTCATAAGAAAAAAAAATACTAACACAATAAAATAAATTCCAACAGGTCTTTAAAATGATGGGTTTTCATTTTTTCAGAAAGGCTAAGGCAAAGAAAAATAAATCTACCCGAGAGTTGCCATATGAAATAGAATAATCTTTTTCAAATAATAAACAGAGAACATAAATTACATTGTTACCACACACTGAAGAAAGACTGCTGAAAATAACTTCAGTCTCTTAATCCCTTACCATCAACTGATCTCAGGCCTCTCTCTCCTTTGATCCAAGTGATCTCCTTGCAGCTTTGCTCCAGGTGGAATGCCTAAGCCCAAAGCCAGTGCACAAAGTAGAAATCCAGAGTCTGGTGCACTTGCTCAGTGATTTTTCTCTCCTAGTCCAGTTTTCATCTTTCTGAACAGCAAGTGATTTTTGTTTTTGACCAGGTGGTATATCCAGATATTAAATTTGACTTCAATAAAAGCTTAGGTATTTTTGACAGAAAGCAGACTCATAGCTCTCTTCAAGATCAAAGAAATCAGGCCCTCAGAAGATAAATCATAATGATTAAACAGATATTTTTCTAATGTTGCACTTGGATCTTTGTTAGAAGCCATAAGAAGTAATAAATGAAGATGCAAATCTAATATACAGCATGGAAATACTGTATATTAATTAGTTAATACTGTTACATTGTATACTAGAAATTTGCTGAGGGAGAAGATCTTAAGTGTTATCACCGCGGACACACATGCGCGCGCATGCGCGCGCACACACACACACACACACACACACACACACAAATGATAACTATGTGAGGCAATGGATTTAATTAGTTTGATTGTAGTAATAATTTCATTATGTAAATGTATATCAAATCATCATGTAGCACATATGAAATATAATTTGTATTCAAATCAAATTTTAAAAAGAACAGAGAACTTTTGTACATTTTGAAGACATAACTAAATAGTCTAGGAAAATTAATCTGACAATAATAAACAGGGAGTATTGAAAAGATCAGAGTCTAGAGACTAAGATATCAGTACCTTTTCATAGTCTGACTATGAAGAGATAAAATCTCAAAGTAAAATTAGAAGAGTGAAGATGAAGAAGAAAGAAGGGATGATATACATTTCAGAAGTTGAAAAGATGTAGCACCTGAAGAAAAAAACAAGTAAATGATGACTTTCTAGTTTCAAACTGAGGCGAATTAAAGAATGGGAATGCAGCCAACAGAAACAGAAATATGGAGAAAGATGTGTTTATTGAGGAAAAAAATCCTTTTCATTTGAGCC
>NW_006434901.1:457324-503283 GCF_000325575.1 Pteropus alecto | reverse complement strand
TTTTCCTGAGCCAGGCCATGCTTTCAGAAGATATCTGGCTTGCCAATTTTGCTGCCCCCCTCATCATCACTAGCTTAACACATGCATGTTGAGTGTGTGCGCGCGCATGCGCGCGCACACACACACACACACACACACACACACACAAATGATAACTATGTGAGGCAATGGATGTTAATTAGCTTGATTGTGGTAATCATTTCACAATATATATTGAATAATCATATTATACATCTTTAAAAATTTACATTGTACCACCTAAATAGATACAATTTTTATGTGTCAATTATACCTCAAAAAACTGGAAAGTAATTTTTTAATAAAAGATATTAAATTAAAAAAAAGTAGAGGGCCTGGTCCCAATCAAGACTTTATGACTGATACAGAATCTCTGAGATACTATCTCCTAATTGTTTACTCACAACTCAAAGTTGATATAAAGATAATGATTAAAATACATAAATGCTCTTTATACATTATATATCACCATATAGATTTTAAAAATAGTATTATTTGGAGGTTCCTGATTTCCAGTCTTAGGTATTTGGATGAATTCTGTTTGCAGTGAAGTTCTAGTAAAATGTTTTAAGCATGGTCGAAACATGATTAAATCAATATTTTTAAGAGAAATCATATAGCCCATAAAATGAACAGATCTTAAAACAAAGAGATTAGAAATAGCAGAAAATTATGTTTTCCAGTCTTTCGGGTGTTAGGTAAGAAAGCCCTTGACTAAGATCCTAGTAGTGGGCATGAAAGAGAAAAGAAATATCTAAATGCTCTTTTAGAGAAAGCCATGAAATGATTTTAGGATTATTTAGCTACAGAGGATGAAGGAAGATGGAAATTGAAAGCAGCTCTGTGTTTGGAAAGTGGCTGAATAATGCTGCCTTTGATAGAAATAGGGAGTTGGGATGGGAAAGACTTTGGAGAATAAATTATTAATCTAGCTTTACAAATCTTGGATTATTTGAATTAAATGGTTATATTTTCAAATACAATGTCCTAATAGAATTTGGACTTAAAGAAAATTCTTTGTAAAATTTTAGATTTATAAATGGGCCATTATGGGAGTGAAAGCATCAGTGCATTTTTTAATGAAAAAAGTTGGAGGAAAGTTTACAAAAATGTAAGTCATTATATACCAGGACAATATCCACAGGCAAGAAATAAAAGAAAGAAGAGAAATAAGAGGATCATATTACAGAAGGATAGACTCTGATATCAGAGAAGGAGAAAGTGAAAGAAGAAAGATCATCAAAAAGGACATAGAGGTCTCTCTCACAGTGCCTTAATCTGTCTCTCACTGTCTCTCTCGCTGTCCCTCTCATTCTCTGCCTCCGAGAGGAGACCACACTCTAGAGAGTGTTACCCCTTTTCTAATAAACTTTCCTTTTGACTCTGAAAAAAAAAAGAACATAGAGCTCACGAGTACTAAATTCTGCAGAAATACCAGAAAATATCATTGGGCTGATCTTTACAAAATGAGAAATTAAGAGTCAGAGGGCTAACAATTAATCCTGAAAATAAGCTCTTTTCTTTTTTTAGTTTCTTTTCACTAAACATTCCCATAAATACTGATTTTACTACATATGAACCAAACTGTGATTCCAAACTCTAATTTATGTTAGCCGAAATGCAACCAAGGACTTACTAGTCTGAATCTATTATAGGTTTTGTTTTTAATTCACTTCTCTTTCTAATATAAGTTACTAGATTCTCTTCTGTATTTTGAAATATTTTGTACATTTTCCCAATGTTATTCAATAACAAAAATATCCAAAGATTTATTAATACATATTAAATAAAGGTTTATTCCAAAATAGGACTTATTGTCAGTTATTTAATTCTGCTTTGTAGGCTTCCAAATATACAGATATCTCAACTTAAAAATGTTTCATTAAACCTTTGTCTTCCAATAGTATTCTCAATTCAATATGAAGCTCTTTGCCAGTATGTTATATATGAAACACGTCGGGTATTTGGCATTAAGATTTTCAGGTTAATTAGTCTTAATCATATTTATTTATGATAATCACACATAACATTTTATTTCACTATCGGAATATTAGAACAGTTAATGTTAAAAAGCTAGGGAAGAAATTAATGTTTTCAACTGAAATTTACTGATTCTTAGTGATCATGATTCGGGACTACAGATTACCCATCTATTATCCTTCATCTTAGTAGTTCTCAAAATTTAGTGTGCATCAGAATCTCTAAAGGGCTTGCCAATGTCCACCCCAAAGTGTCTGGTCTAGTAGATCTGGGGTAGGGCTGGAATTTGCATTCATAACAAGATCTCAGGTGATGCTGATGCTGCTCAAGGGGCCACAGTTCCAGAACTGCTGCTCCCAGTCTAGGGCAAGCAGGATTCATCTTCTAAGTAAACATTTACTAAGTGGTAGTTTCAGATGCTAGCAAGCAAAGACCAAATATACAAGGTCTCCAGTGGGGTGAGACAAATATGTATCAAGTGTTATAATGGGATACTTTATATAGTACATTGGAAGCACGAAAGACATATTGATTAGTTCTATCTGTGGTGGGAAGTTGACCAGTCAGGATAATTTGCCAACAGACTTTTATTTTTCCTAAGCTATTATTACAAAGTAGATTAAGCCAATAACTTCAGTAATATTATAACAGACCTCAAAACCACCTGGAATCATGTTTATCAATTATTTAGTTGTACTGGGTTTATTTCGGCAGAGTGCATGGGTTAGTTTTTACCAATGACATAATAAGTGATTGAAAACAAATGCAGAAACCATAAAGAAAAGAATGAAATATCTGAGAATATGTATGAATTTTTTTAAAGATAAGAAAGTCTTTAGAATATCAAAATAATATGAACAAAAAAGTACCAATGGCTAACTAGAGAAAATATCTAAAATGTGTATGGAAGATAAAAGCTTATATCATAGTATCATTGAAACAGTTCTAAAACGTATTTTTAAAAATTCAATGTCACAATAGAAAATGAATAAATGTTATCATTTACAGATATATAATTGTCCAACAAACAACCTCTAATCACTGAATTCAGTTTGGAGGTCTTTAAAACTAGTATCCCACTTCCCACTACCCACAGCTCTGAACTGATATAGATGACAAAATAATATATCATGTGCATTATAAGCTATTGTCTTTATTATAAATGACTTTGATAGTCAGATCATAGCTTAGAACTACTTGATACTGACTTCCTAAATCTTCCTAAAACCCTCAACTTAGGCTGAATTCTTCACTCAGGCAGGTGGGAAAACTGGAGAAGCCTTACCCTCAGGGTTAGAATGTACCCTTGGGCAGAAAAGGAGAAGGGCTGGGCCCTCTGATCCACAAGCAATTTCTCCTTCCATATTCACCCATCAGAAACTGTACTTCATCTTCACTGGGTCAGCGAGAATGGAAGAAGCCTAGAACATCAGGCTAATAGAGCTCATTCCACAAGGAAAGAAAGATGAACAGTAAGCAAAAATATCACCCACTAATAACAAAAAAAAGTAGATTTAAGTATATGTAGTGTTATTATACAGCTAGATATCTTTACTACATAAATTTAGCCAAAAAAAAAAATGGGAAGATTAAAAATTTTAACAATGCTTATGACTGAGATGTTAATTTTTAATTTATAATACCTGCTTACCTTTATTTGGACTTATTTTATTCATTGTCTATAATGAACATATGTAACTTTAATAACAAATTTAAAGTGTTTAAAAATTGGCAAAGCAATTATAGTTCTATAACATTAGTACATCAAAGATTTGTATTTCAGATAGAAGAATGCATTCATCTCTTTTCAACTTTTTTCCTCCTAATAGAGTTTTTCTCTTCTCTGTGGTTGCAAATATTAAAGTTTTCAGCTTTGTTAGGTAGAAAATGGCTGATTATATAATAAAATTACATGATTTACAAATCTTCTCTACAGAAAATCATAAAAATAACCCTTCCAAAATTAAAACCTCTCTTTTTAATTTTATTTTATTAGTTTCAAGTTTACAGTACATTGGTTAGAAATTTATGTAGTTTATAAAATGATCCCCCTAATTGCTCTTTCTCTCCTCTAGCTCTCTACCTAGCCAATATATTAATGCTAACTGCATTCCCTATGCCATGCTCCCCCTCCGTGACCATCTATAAAATCTCTTTATTGTCACTATTTTTAATATAATAACTGATAAAGCATCATATATGTAGATTTATAGTTCTGTTATGAGGAGCCTTTTGCAATTTCAGATTTATAAACATCATTTATCCATACGACATCCCTATGAAATGACAGATTTGTGGAAAACACTTTTTGTTGAAGTCAGAGTCATAATTTTGAAAGAAAAACTGTGCATCGATACTACATATTATATATTTAAAATTTTTTTGGAAACTAAACGTTTTTCTATGATTCCATTAATCATATTTTCTTTTTCATAATCCTGAATACATATTCTAGTTTTCTACATAACTCTGATAAAGATAACACTATAGCTGTATTACACTTTAAAATTTGGAACAAAAAATAAAGATTAGATTTGTACTGTCCTTCATCAATTCAGTGAAGCATGGAATTTTTCAATCATTCCATCTCGTTTCCCTAATACAAAAACTTCACAAATCTGTCCCTAGGAATAGATGAGTAGGCTTTACTAAAATTAAATCACATAGCAATTGATAGAATTCAGTTAAAAAAAAAAAGTTCATTTAATGTTCCTTTGAAACATATTTGACTTCTTTAAATATTAAAAACTATTCATGGACAGTTAATCTAAAAATAACAAATTAATAATTTCATTGGATTTTTAGTGAATATATGTGTTTATATCTATATTTATCCATCTATCCATCTATCCATCTATCAAGAGAGAGAGAGAGAGACAGAGATCATCTCCAATATTATAAAAACACTGAAGGTCAAAATTGTTGAATTGAATCTTCTTAATGGAATTGTATTTATTGGGGAAATAAATTATAACTGAAATGCACAGTTAAATATTACTATTGCTATTTTTTTAGTAACATCTAATTAATTGGAGACAACTAGGTAAATGACTACATGTCCCAGTGGTCATCATTGTGTTTGGCCTTTAAGTCAAAAGTCATATATTTATTAGAATTATTTTGTTACGTACCAGGTCGGAGAGGGTTGGGAAGCATAATTTAAACAAGTAGAAGATATGCAACAGGAAGTTTGATATTATATCACAAAAGTAGCAGATTCCTCCAGATAATGTTTTCACCAGCACCTTGATTGAAAATAATATACTAGTAGTATACACCACAGTAAAATTAAACTTTCACAAATGAATTAAATGTTTTCTATACTGTGATAGTTGGTAGGCCCAATAATTTAGTGTTATTCTTTTTAAAGTATCTGTTTAAAAAACTAATACTCTTCTCTCTGATCCTCTCCCAATTCTAAATAGCCTGAATGTTGAGCTCCAATGTACTGGAGCAGTGAGAAAAAGAACAGACTGGAGAAAAAGAGATTAATAATGGAATTTTGTAAAAATAAATGGTCTCTATACTGATGTCATCACACAAGTTTAACAGAAACAATGCATACAATTAACCTGTGATGAATCACTCAAATATATTGAAAAATTTAGGCCTGCTGTTAAATTTTACTTAGTAAAATCAAACACGACATGAAGAATATATTGGTTTAGATTATTTTTAGATTGATTTTCTGAAGTAGAATTTTATTAAAATCATTTAATAATTAAATTCTTTAATGATGATGTGAACAAGCCAACAATTTGTTGGTTCTAATTCAACACTTAGTTTAAGTAAAATAAGTCCGATTTAGAGTTGTCTTTAATTCTCGATCCGATAAATATATATGTTACAAAAGTAGCACTATGTTATGTGTTCAGTCATTCAAGATTCTTGCTGTTGCATCTATTAAAAATTAAGCTTCTATTTTTAATGACTTATGACTATCTTTGTCCTAAAATCAGCAGAGTATATCATCCAAAAATAGATCATAGAGCTGAGATTATTTTTTTTGACTTTGATTTCTTTATACCTCCTAATTTGATCTCTAAACTGTACTGTTATGTGTAATCATTATGACATTTTTACTTGAACCCAGAAAAATAAGTGAGAAATTTAATATTTAGTTTGTTCTGAAGAATAGAGGCAATTCATTATTATTTCCATTGTATAATTACATCTTTCTTCTGTAATACTTTTTATTTTAGGTGTGAATTCACAGGAAATATTCCCTGGGCAATAATGTGAAACAGAAAATAATTCAACATAGTTTTTAATGATAAAACCAACTGCAGTGAGGTGAATAGTATCCCTCCCAAAATTCATTCCCACCCAGACACTCAGAATGTGACCTCATTGAGAAATAGAGGTCTTAAACAAAGACATCAACAAAATAATAACAGCTTTTAAAAATCAAGATAAAACATGGTTAAGGTAGCTTTTATGAACAAAAAGTAATGTTTCCATTTGCTCCCATGACCCTCAATTGCTGTACAAAAAGTGGATATTAGTAATACCAATAACCACTTATACTTACTGAGCCTTTATATATTTTCAAAAAGTTAAGCTTCATTATAACTCTTTGTAGAGGCTCATTATTTTCCCATTATACAGAGGAGAAACCTGAAGAAAGCACAGATCGTTTAAATACTAACTTTCCAAAGCTCACAGCTGATAAATGTCACCCCCTGTATTCAAATATGGTGTGACTATAGAGATCTCCTAGGCTTTAGTGCCATATGAAACCCTAAAACATAGGATTGTATACTTTATAGTAAAATAATTGTACAATTCTTTCATTCATTAATACACTTACTGGTTCCATTTTTATTAATACTAGGAAGACAATAACAAATAAAAAAAAAGTTTATCATTGCAAAGTAGTCTGTAAGCTTAAGATCGCAACTCTCAAAAATTATTTAACAGGCAATTTTTCCAGTCATTTTTAAGGAAGAAAACATTATAGATATTTTTCTTTGCAACCATTGCAGCAAGTCACTGTAGTTACTACAATTAATTTTAATACTACCATTATTTCAAATATGATCTCATTAAAACAGGAATAAAAAATGGAACTACCATATGGCAAAAAGATAAAAATGAAAAAAAAAAATCCAATGAAAAATATATACGACTTTTGACTTTGAGGAGACACTTCACTTGTATTTATGGATCACTTGTAAGGGTTTGAAAACTTTAAAGTTTTTGTCAAAGAGCTGTAAGCGTCTGGAAACTAATACATAAACATTTATAAGCAGGAATACAACTGTGGAATTTGTACATAGTTAGCATAAGTAATTTTCACATGAACCTTAATGAAGTCTTAAGCTCATATTCTGGAAACCTCTCCAGTTTTCAAAAAGCTCTATTTAAATATTCTTGGCTTCCCTTGCTTGATTTAGGTCTGCAGGACAGCTGTGCTCCAAGTCAATAACATAACAACATAAAGGAGCTCAGTTGTGTATTGTGCAAATCAGGTACATAATTAAGTCTGTGCCTTGATTCAGCTGTTTTGATCTTACTCCACTGTCTTGTATGGACCCTGCAAGATTCTGTGAGCCA
The DNA here is from genome assembly GCF_000325575.1 of Pteropus alecto. Classification (NCBI taxonomy): domain Eukaryota; kingdom Metazoa; phylum Chordata; class Mammalia; order Chiroptera; family Pteropodidae; genus Pteropus; species Pteropus alecto. The sequence continues at coordinate 495,729 of NW_006434901.1, read as the reverse complement.
ACATCTGCCCATTAGTCCCTGAAATCTGTCCTGCCATTTAATGAACCTTCTCATTTTCTTAGTGTTGTTTCTGTATTTGACTAAAACTTTATTGATGCCTAAGTAAACGTCATTTCATCCTGAACGACTACCCCACCTTCACACACAAATTCACGGGCATGTACATATAATGGAACAAAACAGTGGTGGAGGTTTTCATCAGGCCCAAGTTCTAATAATCTCCTCCTAATTTGGTGGTAGAGGAAATTTTGCAAAAAGAAAAACTTCTTTGACTATACCTCATTTAAGGCCATCCAAAAATCAACTGGCAGTCACAAAACAAGAAGCTCACTCTTAGTTTCTCAGGAATAATTGTTGTAGCTGATTATGTTGATTATACTTAAAGGATAATTTAAAGAGTTTGACGAGCGGTCATTGACTTAGAGAAGACGTACTCTTTGTCTCTGTGTTCAGGAGAAAGCAGTTGCAGTTTAATTAGTGAACAAGTCATCAGTTGGATATAAGTAACAAAGGGCTCACATTAAAATCAACTGAAAGTATTAAATATATATCAAGCAAAAAGGTATTAAAATTTTCATCCCAATGACCATAGCTTGCTACTAACACATCCAAAATATGTACTCTTTTATTGACATATAATTGACACCCAATATATCTCTTGAACAAACTCATTACTGCACTGTATTTTATTAAGAGATGCATTTTAACTCAGGATAATAATACTTTGTTAATTTATCAAAATGTATGAAATATATACTATATTATGGGTCCCTATTTTCAACGATGTGTTTAATGTGTATAGTTGAAATATTTCAATGCCTTAAATTTATTTTGTTTAATTTTAAAATAGACTACCTAATATCATACAGCCAATAATGACCCCTCAATAAATTGTTATGAAAGATGGGTGTCCACACACATACACACACATACAATATGACACAATGAAAAAGAATAAAAGAGCACAAAAAATGCTAAAGCACATCTACAAGATCAATAACTATAAAACCAGATTACTTTTTGCTTTCCTATAAGGAGAAAGGAGATTGAAGCAAAGAGTAAAAAGAAAAAAGAAAAAAAAAAAAAAACTCAACACTTACAGTGGCCAGGACTCAATTCATAAGGGTTTTATAAATCAAAGCCAACATGAATTGTTCTTGGAAGCAAATGTACAATCATAGCCAGTCTTGGAGCATGGATATCACACTCAACATATGGCAGATTTGTTCAGGCATATGGTACACCAATTTACACTTATGGAAACTTCCTCCTTTTCCCTCCATCCTTTCCTTTGGGAGAGAGTGTTTCTGGGGTTAACAAAGCAATGGGAATCTGACACAGAATGTAAGAGACTTACGTGTTCAAACCAAATTAGCACATGTAGGCTGAGACATGGCTCTAGGCCTTATAAGAAAGATCAAGTGACCACAGTGTTTGGAGGCTAGAGCATTGTAGATTCAAGAAAATCCTAACATTTCACCTTTAGTAAATAGTTTTCATTATGTTTCTATTGAATTTTCAGGATCTTAGGATTAGTTTCCCTTTAATCAAAGAATTAGTCTGGGGTCCACAAGGACTTTGTAGATAGAATTCATGGGTCCCTAAACTTGGATGGAAAAACTATTTTCACTCAGTTTAACTGAAATTGATCTTCCACTTTTATCATGACCAACTAATAAACCACAGTAGTATTAGCAGTAACTATGATTTTGTAACCAGTAGAAGTTACAGATATTATTATGTCTTATTTTAGTTGTTGCAGAGATCTTAAAATATCTCTATGGTTACGACAACTTCAAAATTGCTCTGGTTATTAGACCTGCCAATAGATACTGTTATTAAAAGCATTAATATACAGATCTTTGCATCACAAATGTACAGATATTTGCATCACGAATTTAATATTTTGATAAATGCATTTAAGTGGTTTTATTATAATCCTATGCATGTCATTCTATACATTTAATAATGTTATTCTGAAATAGCATATATACACAACACCAGAGGTCTAAGAATTTGTGACTTTTAAAAGATTAAGGATTTCTATTTTAAATACCCCCCAAAACTCTAAGGGTTCAAAAAAGATTATGGGCAACCATATCTGACAACAAGCTAGATATGGCCTTTAATGTGAGATTTTATTTAGTTTGAAATACAAAATTTGACAACGATTTGAAATAATAATACTGCTAATGATGTATCAGAGGTCCAGGCTTTAGTTACCTTGTCACCATCTATGGAATTTACATTTTCAGGCATTCGAAAGTGCTTACAAGCAGCGGTCTAACTGTGTGAAGGACCAAAGAAAGGGGTAAAGTTACTGGTGGTGCTCTGAACATTATAACTGGGAACTTACAGAGTGTCAGCACACACCCAACGGACCTATGCATACTTACAATAACACATACACACATTCATTTCCAATAATTTGAATCCCTCATCCATCCATATGTGAATATCTGACCATTTTCGCAGGAATCATTTCTGGGTCAATCCCTAAAGCAATGCTTCATCTGCATCTAATTTTTACACATCCTTGACAGTTGAAAGTATAAAATTGACATTCTAATGTTAAACTTCTGTATAGAAAATTGATACTCGAATCTTAAAATTCTACACTTAAAATTGACATTCTATCACACTGAACTAGCAGTTTAAGTTGCCATTAAAATACCAATTGGCTTTAAGTGTTTTATTTATTTATTTATTTATTTAAGTGCATTGGTCATTTTAGGAAGTTTTTCTTACCCAAGGGTTTTGGCGAATTGTTTTTCAGTAAATTTGTTTGTTTCAATCTCAGTGAGCAATGGATATGACAGCACTCAGAGGAAATGATAACAGTGCTCTCTGCATGGGCAATATGTCCAGAAGAATTTTCCAAAGTTTCAGAACAAAGCCACAAAGAAACTGGCTACACATGATTGTAATTGTCTCAGCCTAGATTTCACCGGAGAACAGAGCCTGTGGTGAAAGCTTATTGAGGAGGTTGAAAAGCAGGAGTACAAGAAAAGTGAGACAGAGAAGAGAAAAAGCAAATACTGAGGGTACCTGAAGCCAAATGCCAATTCTAAAGAAGACAAAGACTGAGAGACCAAACAGAAAGCTGTGGCTCAGATTTCAGCATGCAGCAAGGCTACATAAATGGAAACTGGAGTCAAGATTATCAAGGCAGCCAGGACATGAGGGTAAAGCTCCAGAGATGAGCGAACCTAGAAAAGTGTATAACACAGCCTCAACAAAGTCTAAAACCCAAAGCATAATAAATATAAATAAAATCTTAAGTATATCGTAGTATATCATAGTTAATTTGATAAAAAATCAAATATAAAGAGGAAATCTTGAAGGCAGATGATAAGTTATGCTGCCTTCAAATAAACAATATTGAGAGTTGATTTTTCAACAGAAAACATGAAATTCATGAAACGATGAAATGCAATTTTTAAAATAGAAATGACTGCTAAGCTAGAATCATATACCCATTTAAAAATTATTCCAAAATGAAGATGAAATTTTGATTGTTTTAGATAAATTAAACAAATGAGATCTCATAACCGGCACACTGCCATATAACATATGTAAAAAAGCGTATTCAGTCAAAAGGAAAATCATACCTGGACATATAGAAACAAAGGAAGAAAAGTGCAAAGGATTAACAGAGTTTTAAATATTAGTTAATATATCATTATAAGCAATGGTCATAATGTCTTATGGTGTTAAATATGTATAAAATTAAAATATATGACAATACTGCAAAAGGTGAAAGGGCAGTAAATATAATGCTTAAACTTTCTAATATTATCTGGAAAGTTAAAAAATACTAAATTGTAGTTGACTACAATCAGCTACCAAAAGAATAAGAGTAATAAAGAGATAACTAACAAGCTTTAAAAGGAGGCAATGGAATTTAAAAAAAAAAAAAAAGTAATTATTCCAAATATGGGCAAAAGGTAGAAAAAATAGACTAAATAATAACAGTAATGAAAAAAATATAACAATGATTTCTTAAGTCAAAATCCAACCATATCAGGAGACTAAGAAGACAAGCCACAGACTGGGAAAAATATTTGCAAAAGACACATCTGATAGAGGAATATTATCTAAATTATATAAAGAATTCTTAAAACAACAACAAGAAACACACAACATGATGAATAAATGGGCCAAAGACCTTAACAGACACCTCACCAAAGAAGATATACAGATGGCTTACTTGCCTATGAAAAGATGCTCCATATCATATGTGATCCAGGAAATGCAAATTAAAACAACAGTGAGATACCACAACACATCTATTAGCATGGCCAAAATCTGGAACACTGACAACACCAAATACTGGTGAGAATGTGGAGCAACAGGAACTCTCATTCATTGCCAGAGGGAATGTAAAAGTGTACAGCCACTTTGGAAGACAGATTGGTGGTTTCTTACAAAACTAAACATACTGTTACCATATGATTCAACAATTGTACTCTTTGGTGTTTACCCAAAGGAGCTGAAAACTTATGTCCACACAAAATCCTGCACGTGGATGTTTATAGCAGCTTTATTCATAACTGCCAAAATTTGAAAGTAATCAAGATGTCCTTTCGTAGGTGAATAGAAAACAAACTGTGGCACATTGAGACAATGGAATGTTATTCAGTGCTAAAAAGAAATGAGCTATCAAACCATGATAAGACATGGAGGAACATTAAATGCATATTACTAAGTGAAAGAAGCCAATCTGAAAAGACTACATACTTCATGGTTCCAACTATATGACATTCTGGAAAAGGCAAAACAATAGAGAGAGTAAAAAGATCGCTGGTTGCCAAGGGTTGGGGGCGGTGGGTGTGAACAGACAGAGCACAGAGGAAATACTTTGTATGATATCATAATGATAGATGCATGTCATTATACATTTACCAAAACCCATAAAATGTACACCACGAAGAGTGAACCGCAGTGTAAACTATGGACCTTAGGCAATAGTGGTGTGTCAATGCAGGCTCATCCTTGGTAAAAACTGTACTATTATGGTGAGTAACATTGATAATGAAGGAAGCTATGCATGTGTTGGGACAGGGCTTACAAGGAAAATCTCTGTACCTTCCCTTCAATTTTGCTACAAACTTAAAACTACTCAAAAAAATAAACTCTTAATTAAAAATTAAATTTTAAAAACTTGGAAGCAGAGGGTACAAGAGGATTGACTAATTTAAATAAATTAAAGAAAGCTGATATAACAATATTTAGGTCCAACAAAGTAGATATCAAACAAGACTAGAGGCAAAAGAGGACTTTTCATAATGATAAAAAGATTACTATCAGGAGATAGAATTCTAAATTTATATGAATCTAATAACATAGATTTAAATTAGGTAAAACAAAAACTGACAGAATAAACCAACCAACAAGCACAGTGAGAAATTTCAATATACCTTTGCAGTAACTGATTTAAAAAGTAGACAAAAAATTAGTAAGAATGCAGAACAAAATTAACAGTTCTGACTTAGTGGACATATATAAAATATAGCCAAAATATCTATAATATATATTGTACGAAGCACTCTTGGAGCATAATACCCAAATTGACTATAATCTGGGTCATAAAGCAAACTTCAACAATTTTGAAAAACTGACATAGTTTGAATATTCTCTGTCTTCAGTGGAACAAAACCAACAACAAAAACAAAGGTATCTCTAAATGTTTTTAAATTAGGAAATATACTCCTGAATAACTTTATGGATAAAAAAAGAATCATAATCATACTTAGAAAATATTTTAACTGACTGACAATAAAAATATGACATAGAAAATCATGATGAATGCAGCTAAAGGTGAGCCCAGAGAGTAGCTATAGACTTAAATCCATATATCTGAAAGAAGAAAATGTGGAAATTCGTTGATTTAATCTTTCACCCACAAATGAACCCAAACAAACCATAAATTAAGCCCATAGAGTTAAGAAAGCAAATACTATACATAAGAAGTTAATAAAATAAAAACCATCATACAGTAGAATCAACAAAGTCAAAATTTAGTTCTTTAGAAATACTTAGAACTTTGTAAATTCTCAAAGGTCTAATAATAACAAAAGAGAAAAGGCACAGATTATCATTATCGGGAATCACATTACTACATCCCCTACAGAGACAATTAAAAAGATAATATTGTGAACAACTATATGTCATTAAGTTTGAAATTGTAGATGAAATAAAATATATAAAGTCACTGAAAAACACAACTTACCCAACTTGGCACAGAAAATAAAACCAACATTCTGAAAATAATAATAGTTGTATACACACATATAATCATCTATTTTTATTAAAAATGATTCCATAATTTAAAAATACTCTAAGTAAATTTCAGGATGAGATAGTCTTATCACTGCATTCTTTAAATATTTAAGTGAACAAGAAAAAAATCATACATTAACTTTTCCAAAGGGAAGAGAGAGGGAAGGAGGGAGAAAGAGGGATGGAGGGAGGGAGGAAAAGGACAGAGAGAGACAGAGAGAGACAGAGAGAAAGAGAGAGAGAGAGAGAGAGAGAGAGAGAGAGAGAATATGAACCCCTAATTTGTTTTATGAGTCCAGATAACCACAATACCGAAATCTGACCAAAACTTTACAAAGAAATAAATTTACAGGCCAACCTGAACATGAACATAGAAACAAAACATCTAAACAAAACATTAGCAAATTAAATCCAGAGACATTTAAAAAGAATTACACATCACAAAGAAGGTGATTTTATTTCAAGGATGCAAGATTGTCTTAACATTAGAAGATCGATCAATATAATTCACAATAACAAAATATAGGAGAAAAATCACATTTTTTTTTCCGATACAGAAATGAACTTTTATAAAATACCTGATAATAAAATCTCTTAGCAAACTAAGAATAGAAAGAAACTGGTTTAATTTGATAAAGGGCAGCTATTACATTAACAACATCTGTAATCCCATACTTGCTTAATATTAAAATAGAGAGCCTGGAAAAGCTACCCCATTATTGAAAGTGATAACTCATGCTCTGGATGGAAGATAAGGCAAGTAATAGGGCCAACCGCCTTGGATTACCTTGGGTAAATCACATAACAGAAACTAGAAACCTAAGCCTGTGCTATGCATAGAAGTGGTTTGCATGTGCACCAGTCTCTGAGGGTAGGAAATCAGAGTCAAAGAGTGAACATAATTGGTCTAATGCTGTTGAGATATACAGAGGTAACTAACAAATCCTGCTTTGGAATGCCTTTCCAGTCAAGGGCAAGAAGAAATTTCAAAGAAAAATAAAAATCCAAGCCAACTGCACAGTAAAAAATTATAAAGCAGTCAAGGAAAGTAAGCCATTATAAAAGTTGGAAGACCGAATTAATACTCTGAAGTAGTAAAGGTAATAGATCAATCTCAGTGGCACTTCAAGGTAAGTATATTTAAATTCAGAGAATCTAATTATATGTTGATAAGTGACTAGAGATATAAATTATGGTACATTTGTTCAATAGGACTCTATGCTGTGTTTAAATGAGGCAGCACTATATTTTATGAAATGAAACATTCTTTAAGACATAGTTTTGGGATAAAAAGAAAGGTGCAGAAGAGTATAGTATGGCATCTTTTCTGAGAAAAAAAATCTGACTATATATACATACATATAAGAAAATATATAAGAAAAAATATAAGAAAATTCAATCATATCAAACATTCAAACATTGGACAGTGTGAACAATGTTTGCCTCTATAGAAAGGAACTGAGTAGCAAGGTACTAGTAGTGGGAGGAAAACTATTTGTACAGCTAGAATATCTTCTAAATTTCATTTCTTTTTTATGTATTATCAAGTAAAAAAATCATTAAAAATTAAAATAAATTATAAAATATTGAAAGGATGACTATAAAACCAAGCAATGGCAGAGAAACATGATAAAATAATACATTTTAATTTGTGTGTGCCTATGTGCTTAACTGGGTTCCCCAGAGTCATCCTTTAATAGGTCTGGAGGGCTGTGAGACGTGGTGTTTTGAGCTAGTTACTACTCAGTTCTCCTGGGAACTCTGAAAACAAGGATAAGTAAGCACTGTCCCATACAAAACCTTAGCTAACCCTAAAGACCACACGTGCAGAATATAGCAATTTTTCAACCTAACTCTTTCATCTTCCTTTCACTAAAAAGGTAGCTGATAAAATATGTCTTTTCCTGATAATTCTTCTAGGTTCCCAGGGGCCTCAGGCATCCTGAAAATTAGTTGTTTGAGTTACTGTAGAAGCAATATTGTAGAAATTCCTGCAAGTTTGCACTAAGATGACACACTGAGAAATGTAGATGTTTCACATAGCATTCCTCCATGCTCCATTCCCCAACCTTCTTTCTCTTTTTTTCTGTTAGCTGAAGCCGGCCTGGCATTTTTCTTGTTGCCAGTTCCTTTCACTATTCCCTCATAATCACTGTCCAAATGTCTAAGGATAGTTATGAAATAGCCATAAAGAGAAAAAAAATAAATGGATCATTCTCAGCACTGAGTTCGGATGATGATGAATTTCGGTAGATGGAAGGAAGGAAGCAAGTTCGGTTATTAGACCTACGGCCCATAAATTCCATTCCACCTCAGTTTTCATTTTTGAAAATGCTTCACAAGGCAGCAGATCCAAAGTTTCAAGACTCAAACGAGAGGACACTTGTGCACTGTTGGTGGGAATGTAAACTGGTGCAGCCATTCTGGAAAACACAGTATGGAGAGTCTTCAAAAAGTTAAAAATAGAACCATCACATGATTCGGCCATTCCACATCTGGATATCTGTCCGAAAGAATTTAAATGTAAATTTCAAAGCGAGATCTACGCTCTCAGGTTCACTGCAGCATTATTCACAAAAGGTGGAAACAACTTAAATGCCCAACCCATGGGCAAATGCGTAAAGTGTGGTATATACACTTTGGAATGTTAGTCAACATTTAAAAAAGGAAGTCCTATCATTTGTGGTAACATGGATAGACCTGGAAGACATTATCCTAAGTGAAATAAGACAGTCACAGAAAGATAAATATAGCATACTTCCACTTAATATGAGGTATCTGGCCAAACTCATAGCAACAGAGTAAAATGATGTTTGCCAGGGGCTGGGAGGAGAGGTAAATGGGGAGTTGCTGTTTAACAGTTGCGAAGTTTCAGTTATACAAGAGGAATAAGTTCTAACATCTGCTGTACAACGTTGTGGCTATCATTAACAAGACTGTATTGCGTACCTAAAAGTTCTTTAGGAGGGCATATCTCATGTTTAGTGTTTGTAAGCACACTTTCGCTGTCAGATGAAATAAGTGACTAAAAAGTCACTATAGAGATCAAAGACCACATTTTAAATTGCTAATTTCAGGAACAATAGCTCCCCCTTCAAATTGGTGTATATTCAAATAGGAAAAAGTCCATTATGTTTGGCCATCGGGAATTTCAAAGTCAAAGTGAAGGTTAGTGTGCTGTTGCCCTATAAACCAGAATTTCCCTGAGATTTTTTTGGTAGGTTTATTCCTCTAGACTGCAATTCTAGTGAGAGCTTGAGCAGAAAGTCCACACGTTGTCATTGCAATCTGTGCTGGTCAATGTCAGCTTCATTGTACCAATGCAGTTGCTGAAGAAAAAACGTTTGACCTCAAAATATTCCTAAATATAATTTTTACTATGGAAGAAACAGTTTAGGTAGTTATTTGATATCAAACATGACTTGGAAAGGCTCTTTGAGGTAAGGACATTTTGCTTCTTGTTGTTAATTTAATCTACAAACAAAAATATCAAAATACTACAAGTGCTTGCTCTGTGACAGACACTTTTCTGAATCTTCTATATGTGCATTACTTCATTAACTTTTAATAACCCAGAGAAGGTACAATTATTAGCATTTTACAGATGATGAAACTGATTATAGGAGAAGTTAAGTAATTTGCCCAAAGTTACACAATTGGTAGTAAACCAGAAATTGAACATCAGACTACATAATCCCCAAATTATAATTTTCTAGAACAGTACATTTGCCAAATACCTTTTCACCACTGTATATTGTTGATTTCATTCAATCAGGTGAATTTTATTTGCCAGTGGAATGAAAATCAGATTAAGGATCAAGAAACACTACTTAAAATACTAAAAATACTTTATGAAATATATCCTAATATTTAATTGTATATATTGGCTTGAGCTTCATTTGTTCGTATATTTATTTGTTGATTTTCTGTCTTCACAAATATATAATCCCTTAGAATAGAAAGAACACTGTTCTCCAAAGTATCTCCAACACTTAGAACAGGGACTAACACATAGTAAATGTGAAATAGGTATTTATTTGATAGATGAATAATTTAATAAATGACAAGACAACATATTTTCTATAATTTCCTTGTTATATTTTAATTCACACTATATATAACATTTTTCATACTTCTATCACAGACATTAATATGCTATAAAAGTGCTTTGAGTTTCATAAGCATTTTCTGAATCATAATTAAATGTTCAAAAATGGCACACGTTTCTCAAAATCGTGAACTCTTCCCTTCATCTGTTTCTTTCTGCCTTTATTTGCTCTTCCTTGAGCTCTACCTTGCAATTGTCAGAGTAAAGATCTGTAAATTGAGAAATTAATGAAAGGTAAAGGAGAACAGGACACTGGAACACTTGCCACAACACTGATTCTTACGAAATTGTGCGAAAGATGCAGTAAGAGAACAGAGTAGAAGCCTGTAGCAGGAAATGGAGAAGCTTTTACTGAAGGTCAAGTTTAGGCTGCTCAGGAAACTATAAAAAGATTGTAAGGAGCCACTAGAAGTGCTCACTTGAAATGAGTTTCCCACCTACAGCTACATGGATTGGTCAACTCAGTTGGATGGGCATTGCTATTGTAGCAGAAGTCTATGTCCACCTGATACTCAACAGCTCTTGTAAGAAAATGAGGATTCTTGCCTTGTGATCCCTGAGGTTTCCCAGTAGGTGTATTTCTCTTATTTTTTCTGTTGTCAAACAGCTAAGAGGTTGGGAGAGTAAATGAACGAATCTTTCAGGCATTTGGCTGCAAGGCACTTGGGAATTTCTCCCAGGCTTGCCAGCCTCTGGTAACACAGGTGTTACGAATTAATTTCTGGCACCTGTAAAGCCTACAGTCTGGAGGGGAAAAACACTGTAAAGTGTCAGTAATTAGAGAAAGCCATTTCTGCAGACTCCATGATGACCATCTGGAGTTCTTTGACCTTTCTCTTCAAGAGTCAGCAGAGGCACAGCCACTAGGCACCTAAAAAAAATAGATTTTCGCCATACATTATTGACCCCACACCTGTACTATGAGGCTGTTAAAAAAAAAAAAATCATAAGGATTGCAAAATGTTCTCCTACCTTGCCTAGCAGGAACAGAATTGTAAACAAAAATGCCTGATGGGTTTCAAGGTGACATGCCGTTTTCCAATCATCTCTTTCATGGTGTACTATTTGTGCTTAGGCAGTCACCAGAGCAATGTAATTAAAGCATTAAAGTGTCATTCCATTCCTTCACCTTTTAGGATCCAATTTACATAGCAGTTTTTTTTTTTTTTAAACCAGTAGTTCGAAGCTCAAATCTTTTGCAACTCTCAGATAGAACAGATGGCACAGCCATATTAGCAGTGACACTATATATACACACCAAGTGAACTGGTGTTATTATCTGGTTAAGTGGCTGTCAGCATTTCCATTACAAACCCCAGCTTTCAAGGGTCTATAATTCAGATACTTTAAATAACATCTGGCTGAAGCTTGGTGTATAGAAATGATGAGTGTTGAGTAAAAATTAGTATAATTTTGTAAATGCGTGAATACTTCTGGAAGACTCAGCTTGATCAATCAGGCCCCTTTTTTGGCAATGACTTCCAGTTATCAGTATATTTGGGAATTCTTAGCACATGCCGTTCATTTATTCAGTCATTCACTCAATGATCAAATATATATTTCACATTTACCATATGCCAGGCCTTGTTCTAAGTGGTGAAGATACTCTGGGTTCCCTTGCCCCATAGGGCTAATATATTCATGAAGAAAATTTAAAAAATAGCAAATATACAAACAAATAAATCTCAATCCAGTATGTACAGTTAAGGATTAGAGTATGTTTCATAAAGTAGTCTCATTATTTTAAATAGTATGTCCAGATCCTTTTAATCTTATTTTCATTCCCCTGTCAAAAAAGTAATAATATTTTCCTTAATATTGATATTACCTCTGTCAATAACAGTTAACGAGAATAAATGCAAAGCACACTCCAAAATAATTTTAGCTGCCATAGTAGAATAGAATTTTTCTCATTGGACATCACAAAATTTAAATGGAAAAAGATTCAAAAATATGGAAAGTGGGCTTTCGAAATAAATCATGTACATTTTAAGGTAATTGTTGTTTTATTGCTAGAGGAGAAAGGGGTACTCAGATTTTGTAGGACATGAGGCTTATACAATCTGGGGAGTCTTATGAAATTTTTATCTCCAGTAACAAATACAAACTTAAATATAAAAGTAAACATTAGAATGAGAAAAGGAATAGACAGTTACAAATTTAGAAAAGTTCCTACATATCATAACATCCCAAATCCCAGGTCCTAGAGAGAAGGCCATTTAAGTGACAGTCCCTGAAGCTTTAGCTTTATGACCTTTGTGGTAAATTTTTCTCTAAGCAGAGGAATCACCCAAGCCAATATAAGTTGACACTGTTAGTAGTTAGTCAGGCATGAGGGACAGGAGTGAAGGCCTAGCTCTGGAATCATAGAAACCTCTCTTGAAGACCTTCCTTAAGGACCTCTCAGAAACACTTCCCTTTTAGGGTTATAAATTATCCCAAATCCTAGGGCACAAAAGCCATAAAAGCTGCTGGCTAACCAAGCTACAAACCCCTGCGCAGAAAGTACTACCCTAACCTGCCTACCTCAGCCTCATTATAAGATCATTATAAGATCATGACTATGCATGGGAGTTCATGAAAGACTGAGTTCTGGGTAAGCACATGTGCAGTAGGCAAAGTGTTATATAGCAGCCAAGCATCAGTTAAGGTGACCTCGCATAGGGATGATCTAGGACCTCCCATAGGGCCCAAATATAAACAGAGCTTCCCATTTCTGCATTGTTACAACTCTCCTTGCTGAAAACCTGGTCCTCCCTTGGGGCCTACAGTCTTATCTCTTCACCTCCCCAATTCCACAAGGCTGTAGCATTACTTAGCACCGCCGATCTCCTTATAAAATGTACTTTCAATTAATCTTCTTCTAAATCTCATCAACCTGTAATTCTTTGCTGTGTCTACAGGGAAGAAGTGAGGGACAACAAACAAGACACAACACTACAGGACCACCATCCTCCCCCCATGCTGCTGGAGTGACACCAGATTTCACATCACCCCAGCGGTAACAACACCAATCTTAAAACCAAGGAATCTCAAAAAAGTTGGATGCAATAAGAAGGAAAATGGAAGAGATGCCGTTACTGACTGAATTGTAATAAATGAAAAGCAAACATTTAAGTAACATAAAAGAAACTAGAAGAAATTACACTTGTAAACTTCTACCTGGTGCCTAAGTTTTGGGGTTTTTTTTCCCCTTTAAAATCACATACCATTGTCTGAAAACGTCTATTTTCAAGGCTAGAGTTTTGCTTTCTTCCTACTTGATACATTAATTTAATGTAGCATAAATTGTCAATTACAGCAGTAGTGACTGCTGGACACACTTAAGAAGGATCCTAAGGCTATGTTTCATCTTGGTGAAAAAGCATTTTAATAAGGTAAAAGTTATGTGCATATGACTGATAAGTGATCATGGGTGGCACACGAACAAATTAAGGAGAAGGATATAGCGGAAAAGGGCAGGCTTGGGAGAGTTTCGAGTCAAAACCATGTTTCAGAGTTATTAGATGAGAGTCCCGAGGTAAATTAATTTCTCTCTAAATCTCAGTTGTTTTGTCTACAAAATTTCAGCAATATTATCTTCACTGTAAGGATATTTTAAAGGCTTAAATGAGATTCCTACATCTGGAGAATTGTGCACGGTGTAAAGAGCCATCTAATACTAGCTTCGCCTCAATTTGCACTTGTCTGTACTGGTGAACTTGGAACATGCATAGTAAAGCAAAATATGTTGTATATAACCCAGTTTTCTTTCTGGTAACCCACAAGCTTCTTTCTGTTCAGAATCTTCTTTCTGGTAGTGTCCAGCCACCATAAGATGAGGTCTACTATGACTCGATTTCTCATCACCGAATGATAATGTCTTCTATTACAAGAGGGTCCAGGGACTTACTCTATTTTCCTTCTCTTAAAAAAATAAAAATAAAAAAAAAAAACAGGCATTGACCGGTCAAGATGGCATAGAGCCTAGAGGCTTTGTTCATCCCTCTTGTGACCATACCAAAATTGTGATGAAATCATGGAGCAAACAGCAATCAGAGTTGCCTAAGGTCTGAATTAACAGAAGCCCTACCTAGGGAGAGAAATAAGAAATCACTCTGCAACAGTAGGAGGCGGCAGAGACGTGAGACTGCCCAGTCCCACACGGGCTGAGCGAGACATAGGCAAAAGCAGTTGCAGCCAGCAGCTGCAGACTTTCTCCTTAAAGGGGCCGCGAGCGTGACCAGACTTACACGGTGAAGACTCACTCTCTCTGAGCTCCCGTGTTGGGGTGGCTGCTTGAGGGTGGGGGCAGAGAGCGCAGAAACATACAGAGGGACACTGAGTGTTAGGACTTCCAGGTGAGGGCCAGAGGGGCAGCTTTCTCCCGGGCAGAAGTGCTGGCGGTATCCATTGATCCTTGGTTGAGCCCTCTCTACTCCCAGCATGTGGACACTGTGCTGCCAAAGCTGATATGTCATCAAACCGGATAACTGAGATAGTGGAGGACACCCAATCAGAACAGCAACAAGTAAAAAGAATCCTAAAAAATGATGATAATTTAAGGAGCCTCTGGGACAATGTCAAGTGTAACAACATACACATCATAGGGCATCACAAAGAGAAGAGAGAGAGCAAGAAGCTGAAAACCTATTTGAAGAAATAATGATGAAAAATTTCCCTAACCTGGTGAAGGAAATAGACACACAACTCAAGGAAGCACAGAGAATCCCCCAAAAAATGAACCCAAAGAGGCCCACACCAAGACACATCATAATTAAAATGCCAAAGGTTAAATACAAAGAGAGAATCTTAAAAGCAGCAAAGGAAAAGCAGTTATTTACCTACAAGGGAGCCCCCATAAGACTGGCAGCTGATTTCTTAAAAGGAACTTTGCAGAACAGAAGGGCTTGACACAAAATATTCAAATGGATAAAAACCCAGGATCGACAACCAAGATTACTTTATCCAGCAAAGCTACCATTTAGAGTTCAAGGACAGATAAAGAGCTTCCCCGATAAGAAAAAGCTAAAGGAGTTCATCACCACCAAGTCAGTATTACAGGAAATGTTGGAGGGACTTCTTTAAGGAGAAGAAAAATATTTATCAAAAGTAGGAACAAAGAATGGCAATAACTACATATCTATCAATGAGTACTTCAGATGAAAAAGAATTAAGTGCACCAATCAAAAGATAGGGTGGCTGAATGATAAGAAAACAAGATCTTTACATAGGCTCCCTAACAAGAGACTCACTTCAGATTAAAAGACACGCACGGACTAAATGTAAAGGGATGGAAAAAGATATTGCCTTGATGGACCTAAAGGGTACTGTGCTGAATGGAATTAATCAGATAGAGAAAGATAAAAGTCATATGATTTCATGTACATGTGGAATCTCAAGAACAAAATGAACAACAACAAATGAGAACTCATAGATATAGAGAATATTTGAAGGCTACGAGATGGGAGGGGATTGAGGAGTCAGTGAAAAAGAGCAAAGGGATTAAGTACAAATGGGTAGTTACAGAATAGTCATGGAGATATAAAGTATAGCATAAGGAATACAGTCAATAATGTTATAATAAATATGTATGAGGACAGTGGGGTACTAGATTTATTGAGGTGATCACTTTGTGAGTTATATAGTTCTCTAATCACCTGAAACTAATTTAAGATTGTATGCCAACTATAATTGAAAAATAAATCATTTTAAAAAAAGGAACAGCCATCTCCGTATATTACAGAATTATTTGTTTATCATGCATAATATCCTGAGGGTATAATGATCACAGTTTCTTTGTTCAAAGATATCCCATTAGCCAGCCAATTATGGTGGTGATCTGTTAGTCTCCTTCACAACCCAAATGTTCCCTGCTCTCCAATTCATATGAACCTTTAAGAACACCATATGTTCAAATTGCTTCACTCTGTACTAAGTCCCTTTCCCACTATTATCCCCATCTGTGTAACTGCATGCTTTGGGGAATGGAAACTTGACTTTTCGTTGGTTTTAAATCCAAGTTACTGCCCGGTTTATTTACATATGCTTAATTTAATTGCTTTCTTCGGGTATTTGTTTCATGTTTACTTGACTAAAAATCTTGGTGAAAACAGTCTGTTTTGAGAAAATGTGGAAAGTTTCCAAGTCTCTCATCTTACTCCTAGTTTGCAATTCTAAGGATATGACCATTTATGTTTCAGTATGGTTGATAAAACATAGCCTATATTTGTTCCTGCGTGATTGTGGAATAGTTTTCAGAGTCTACGTTTCCTATAATTATCTTATCTTCCCTTTATTTATGCCATTGAGCTTAAGTGAGGAAAAGACCTAAAGTTTTTTAACAATTAAAATCTAATTAATTTTAATTAATTTTTGGCAAAGGGTTTTCTGAAGAGGTCTGGCAGGAGAACACTTTGTCATTGTTCTACAATGGAGTCATTTTAATAGAATACTTTGTCCCCCATCCCTCCTTTATGAAAGGAGTTAATGATTTCATGAATGATACTGGATCATCCTGCTGCAGTATATAGCAAGTAATAAGAAAATATGGAAGCATATTATAAAGCTATTCAGCCAAACTTCTTCCTTTTTAAAGGCAAAGTTTTTGCTATGTATTTCAGAATACGCGATTTCTAAGAATAGAACGTGGAGGACTTCACAAAGTCATTCTAAAAGTGAGGATCATACGAGAAGAATTAATTTCCCCACACTTCTCAAACTGGGGCTCCACAGACACTTCTCAGGGAATGCCAAGTGAACACAAAAGCTCAAGGTAAGTATGATGCATCTCCTGTGAGTGTTTATTCTATTTGAAATCTTGGGGGGAAGAAAAATCAAGCAATTGTAAAAAATTTCTTTTAAATTAGCACATATAGATATATTATTGAACACAGTTTTTATGATTAGACATGAGATGTCAACAATATTCCAGAGCGGTGGTCAGCTCCCTCCCTGTGTAATG
The DNA here is from genome assembly GCF_000325575.1 of Pteropus alecto. Taxonomy (NCBI): domain Eukaryota; kingdom Metazoa; phylum Chordata; class Mammalia; order Chiroptera; family Pteropodidae; genus Pteropus; species Pteropus alecto. The sequence continues at coordinate 478,396 of NW_006434901.1, read as the reverse complement.
ATCTGTTGTTGCAAGGAAAACATGGCCATTCTCCACTGTCGCTACTGTTACCTTGGCAGAAATGTTTTATAAAATGTAGCCTTATATAATTTAAGTTTCACTGCATTGTTTCTCTTAGCAAAGCCTATTTAGAAGGTTTTCTAGAGGCAACATTTTTGACCATAAAGAAATATATGTTAACCCCTATCCACACACATATAAACAATTAAGAGGAGAGGTTGAAAAAACAACCACAGATATTGTACACTGCCTTTCGTATCTTATCACTGACATGGATGTTTGCAAATAAAGGGCAGGCAGTGATCATTACACAGACATGTCAAGGAAAACCGACATCAATTCGTACATATAAATTTTTAAACCTACTTTATTGAACTACATACTCAAAGTGAATTGGGACTAAATCACCACTTATTATAATGAAAGAGAGAGTAATTGGTACCTGAATTGAGGAAATTCTGAAATGATGTCGTGCATAGGTATTCATAAGGCATTTGAACTAGGTTAAAAGGCTGAATATATCATTCAGATTACCAGCACTTTTTTTTTAAATATAATATTTAATTTCTCTGGTAAAGTACAATTGCTTTGTGGAATACAACATATTCTTACACAACAATTTTCATTCATTAGAACCTCAGTCGTTGGGAATTAATGATAATTTGGACTATGCTGTACTGAACTGAGCTGGGCTTTTACACTATTTACCAAAATTGTAAAATTGCCACACAAGATTTCAGAATGATTGACTCATATGAAGAAGAGACATCATTGATATTTTATTGCCACCATGTCAAATAATAACACATGCTAGTTACGCAATTAATTTTGTCCAATAATATGACTTGGCAGTAATTTCAAAGTTTTCATCTCATGTATGTAAACTAGGGATGTAATATATTTCTAAAGGTGGTTATTTGTGTTAATTTAAACGTTTCTATACTTCATAATTTCATTTTCTAATTAGTCAAATAGATGTAAGTTAGATTTACCAAAAATACTCTGACATCTAAATTCATTCATAAGAGAACTGAAGTAATAAGTATCTAGCATCGCTACATTTATAGCCTCTTGGACTGAACATGTATGTAGACGAAGCTGTAGCTTGCCCGTTGTCCGTGTACACTTACATATAATTTTGACTAATAAAAGAAAACTAGACAGAAACAGGTAAGCAAGAGTATATTTCAAAGACATTACTTTTTATTTATATTCCTCTTGTTATGGACTGCGTACATGAAATATTTCTTAAAACTTTTGGCGTCAGTCAACTCACGCTATTGCCATTCTCATCCCCTCTACGCCCTCCTTCTCTTCTTCCTCTTCCTCTTCCTCCCTATCTCCCCCCACCTTAAAAGAAAATCACTTTAAAGATATATGTTGCTAAAAAGTAAATCAATGAATAACTGAATAAAACAACCAAACACTTAAGGTGCTTAGGGAAAAAACCTGCTTTGCGTTTTCTGGATTAGCAGATCAACATACACTTAGTTCTAAATCTCCTATAGGGGGAGCTGCTGCACTACTGAATGCTGAAGACCCGTCCTTCAGTTAGATGTCTACAATTTTAAGCCTATTTTACATAAATAGAAAAGAAATACTAAGGGCTTATTAACATGTAATTGTGGAACACAATTTTTTTCTTTCTTCACAAAGTCTCAAATGTCAAGTGAATGTGTCTAAGGAAGTCGATACTAAAATCTGTTGGTAACACACGGTATTTTTTGTTTTGTTTTATTTCGGGAAGAGCATAGACCAGGTGTCAGGGCAACTTATTAAATGTGGCTTGCATAATACACGAAAAGATAGACAAATTTACAAAAGAACAAAACGATACAGTTTCAGAGGAGTGAGGGGCAAAGGAGCAACCCCATTCCATTCTTCAATACCAGTAACAAGGGGAAATATCACAAAACAATACAAATTTTAAAGATTTATGTCAAAACTTAATGACTTAAAGTTGGAAATGTAGTTTTGTAACACATGATCGAATCATCACGGAGGGGTGAGACGAAGTAATTAAGATGAGATTTCTCGACTCTTTTTTTATGCTTTTTTTATGCTTCTAAGAAGCACCAAGCTATAATTCACTAAGTTTAATTAAATTCTGATAGAAACCTCAGTGTCCTTATTTCCCAATTCTTAGCTAAGAGTTATGAATATTAATTGTTTTCAATTATTGTTTTCAAGAGAATCTAACAGTCTAAATTCAAGTATAAATCAATTATTAGTAAAATATATACATACCTTAAAATATTAGAGATTTTTTATGAACTGAAATAAAATAATTTGAATATCGATGCAAAGTTCCTAGGGTTATACAAAGTATTAGTCAATAAAGACATTAAATCTAGCAGAGTTGTGCTTAAGCAATAAAATTATACCTTTTGTAAATCTGAGCATCTAAATAAAAAATATAGTGAAGTTTATGGAATTTGCTTTGTTAGTTGCTTTTCCAATTTACCCAAAGAATTGTAGATTTTTTAGTAGATTTCTTATTTGAACCCAAGTATTCACTTTTATAATCATGATTTAGATAATAGAGCTGGTTATATTACAAAAGTTTAAATATTTAAAGTGCTTTATACCTGGTTGATTTATACAGACTCTGAATATATCTTTTACAATATTTCTCCAAAGCTTTATTTTCCCTTTTATAGTCACTAAATTCAGTGCCTGAATCAAGCTCATAAATAACATAAATTATTGGTTAGTACAGTTGCTAGAGCACTTTTTGCATGCTAAAATCTTAATCATAACCTTTATAATGTATAAATTGACAGAGTGAAAGGGCTAACAGGTTTTTTTTTAACCTCAACCAATTTTTAGTAATTAGTTATTCTGAAATTTCCTAAACTGGTTATAGAAGACAATAAATTTGCAAGTTTTTAGCAATGGCACAGCATGATTCCTATTGAGGATCTGAAAGAATATAATATGTACACAAAGAAAACTGAGTTTGTAGCAAAAAAATTTTTACAGAAATGGAAAACTATATTTTTATAACCTTCACAGGCTCAGTTTCACTGATATAAAGAAATCTCACTGATATTATTTCTCTGAAACTGAGATGTATCAAAAGAAATAGTGAAAGTTTATAGGATAAGTGATTATTTTCATTTAAAAGGCTGTTTTATGCTACCTTCCATCTTTGGAATTTCGAAGTCTTTATTATGTGAACTGACTTGCTGAATACATTTTGTATGCATTCAACCTGATTTGAAACAAAAGAAAAAAGTGAAATCTGGGGTTAATCAATTAGTTAATTTGAAAAGTAATATTATTAATTAATTTAACAACATTCACTGAGCATTATGCCTGGCACTGTAACAATTCCTGGAAATAAACAAACAGTCCAGTGAGATACCCTGTTTGTCCTCCAGTGGGTAAGTCTAAATACAATAAAACCTAAAGATCTGGATAGGAAAAAAGAGAAACGTAAAACTCAGAGATCCCGGTAGAGAGACAAGGAAGAAGAAAGGAGTTCAGAGAGAACTTCCCAAAGGCAGCGCATATTGAGATACTCTGTATAAGTGCAAATATAAATGAATCCCTCATCATTCCAATGAGACATATACACATGTGCATACAATCATGTAAAAAATATATTTAAATATCATATATATATATATTTTGAAATATTTCTTTATTCCATTCACATTTAATGAAATAATCTTATTAAAAATGCTTCAAAGCCAACTCCAACATCAATGTCCTCCCATCACCCTGACCCCTTTTCTGCATCCTCTAACACAGTGCTCTAGAGTATATATTCACCACTTCAGTATGCTACTTGCAAAACAGCCCATTTTCTGAATCTGTATTTGACATTTTTTTTTTTAACACCTACAGCACCTGGTCTTCCTAAGGTGGTCTCCCATCCAAGTACTAACCAGGCCCGACCCTGCTTAGCTTCCGAGATCAGACAAAAATCAGGTGTGTTGAGGGTGGCATGGCCATAGACCGTATTTGGCCTTACTATTAAAAAATTATCCTGTTGGCATACATTCATGATCTCACAAAAGAACTCCTACTGATAATTCATTTCAAAGGAATCTTGAAAAGACTTGTTTTCAGTGACATTTGATAATTTAAATATCAATGTATGAGATAACTGTTATCTATATTTTTGGGTGGAGCACTGCTAAATCAGCATTTTCCAGAGTTAAGGAGTACTTAAAAACGTTCATAGTGTCAAATTTGGGGGTAATATTAATTTGAGCTTTTTGGAAACTTTATTTGCTGATATGCAGTGCCAACTTACATAGAAAAAATAACAGGTGGCATTTCTCCTCCAAAGTCCCTCAAGAAATTAAAAAATAGAACTACCTTATGACCTAGCAATTCCACTTCTGGATATTTATATAAAGAAATCCAAAACGCTAATTCAAAAAGACATATGCACCCCTATTTTCACTGCAGCAGTATTTACAGTAGCCAAGATATGGAAGCAACCTAAGTGCCCACCAACAGATGACTGGATAAAGAAGTTGTGATACATATATAAAATGGAATATTACTTAGCCATAAAAAATGAAATCTTACCATTTGTGACAACATGGATAGACCTAGAGAGTATTATGCTAAGCAAAATAAGTCAGAGAGACAAATACCATATGATCTCACTTATATATGGAACTTAAAGAATAAAGCAAACAAATAAACAAACAAACAAACAAAACAAAATAGAAACAGACTCATAGATATAGAGAACAAGCTGATGGTTACCAGATAGGAGGGGGTTTGGGGGACTGGGTGAGGAAGGGGAAGGGATTAAGTAGTACAGATTGGTAGTTATAAAACAGACATGGGGATGTAAAGTACAGCATAGGAAACATAGACAATAATACTATAATAACTATGTATAGTGCCAGATGGGTACTAGAACTATTGGGCGGATCACTTCATAAATTATATAAATGTCTAACCACCATGCTGTACTCTTAAAACTAATATAAAATAATATTGAATGTCAATTATAATTTAAAAATAAAAAAAATGAAAACTACAAACTTTTTTATTTTGTTTTGTTGTGAAGCATTTTATGAGTGAGGCTGTGTGACACATGTTACAGTAAAGAAAGCCGTGCTTTATATCTGCTGATACAAATCAGGGGCAGTAAGCACTGTAAAGTGTAACATGTGTAGTGACAGGACATAAAACTAGAAAGGTCCTTGGGGCTCTTGTACACAATGCCAAGGATTTGGAACTGTGTGGAACTGGCACTTAGGTATAAGAGGTGGTGGAAGTGGGGCTGGGGATTTCTATGACATATAATAGATGCACGTGGTCATTATTCAGGCAATATTGAGGAGTTACACTAATAAGATTAGGTTGAGTAATCCATTAGAAACATATGTCTACATCTATCGAGTTTGAATCCGTTTAACATTTTATCTCAAAATGATTTATATATTTTGGACTAAGCAAGCAGAATGCCTTGCTTTTAAATAGTCACACAATGCAATTGCCATTCCGGAATCACGGATGAAGCCACAGCTATACAGTGACATTCTGTGATATTTTTAAATAAGTATATATACACATTCTAATACAGATTGCTGGCTTTTAAACACTTTTCTTTCCTTGAATGGTGGAAGGACTAACATGAACATTAAAAGAATTCTCACAACTAAATTTGCTTAAGAGGATGAGGTAACTTCTCTGCCTGCGAATGCAGAGTTGCAGTATGAAATATTTAAGTGCTTCACTGGGGAAAAAGAGAAAGTAGGAGAGTTATTTTCATTGCTCAAGTTCTGAGAATGTGTTAACTATTTAGCGGTCCCTTTCCCTTTCTTTTTTACTTCCCTGTTTTCCTCTCACATGTTCTTAATTTCTTTTCTTACTCATTTTTCAAATCCAACGTACAGGTGAGTACAGAAAGAGGTGTCATACTAAAGAAAGATATTTCCACATTTGCAGTCTAACTACTGCAGAAATCAAAGACATTTCTTTGTTAGATTATATTCCAGCCTTTAGTTCTGTGCCATTTATTCCATTCTGCTTATAGTCTCATCACTCTTGAAATTGCTCTCATAAAGGTCACGTTGACAAAATCCAATGGACGTGTCTTTGACCTCAATATCAGAGCAGTACAGTAGTCCCCCCTTTATCCCTGGATTTGTTTTCCACAATTTTAGTTACCTGTGGTCAAGCACAGTCTGAAAATATTAAATGGAAAATTCCAGAAAAGAACAATTCATATGTTTTAAATTGTGCCCTGGTCTGAGTAGCATGAGGAAATCTCACGCCGTCCAGCTCTGTCCCACCTGGGATCATCCCTTTGTCCTGCATCTCCATGCTGTATACTCTTCCCTCCTTCAGTCACTTAGTAGCCATCTCGGTGATCAGATCGACTGTCACAGTATTTTAGTGCTTATGTTTCAAGTCACTCTTATTTTACTTAATCATGACCCCGAAACACAAGAGTAGTGATGCAGAAAATTTGTATATGCCAAAGAGAAGTCGGAAAATGCTTCCTTAAATGAAAAGTTATATATATATAAGAAAAAAAACAATATATATAGGGTTCGGCATTGTGTGTGGTTTTAGGCATCCACAGGGGGTCTTGGTATGTATCCTCCGCGGATATGGGGGTAATTACTGTATTAAGTTGATCACATCTACTGGCTTCTACGACATTGCCCCCCAGTGCTTTTCCTTGAACCTAACCGACCACTCCATCTCAATTTCTTTGGCTGATTCTACCTTCTATAAACAACCGTCAAAATCTTTATAAGTCCTAGTAGTTTTATCTTGCAAGATTTACAGTTCTGAATCTCCTTTGATTTATCTCTCTCTTTGATGGGTCCTTAACACTCCTGAGCATCAACTGAGCTTTGAGTCCCTTACCTGACTGGCCTCCCGCCTACTGACAAATTCCTATTTTGATGTTTGGCACAGTTTAACTACCCAGTGCCTGCATTTACATCATTAGGGGAAAAACTCTCATTATTTGTTTTTATCTATTTTTGACATGGTTTACATATAGAATGAAACAAACTTTTTCACACAGTATAAAAAATATTTGGGATACAATTTGAGTGGAAAATAGTGAAAAATGTTTTGTAAGAAGACATATTCCAGTTCCTTTCTCTTCACGTCCCTCTGAGGCTCCCACGTGGTGAGTTGAGGGGCCTTCTTTCGGGCCTTCTATATATCTCATGGGGGTCACTGGCTTACGAAGTGGTCTCCTGGCTTCTTTGAGATACAAACAATAAATGAATATATCTAAAGTTCAACAGTTTTTCCAGTCATTAGCTATTGTGTAATCAACCACTCTAAAACGTAGTGGCTTAAAACATTTAGTTTGCTCACAAATCTGCGGAGTAGGCAGGGCTTGGCAGGGACATCCTGTCACTGTTCCATGCAGCATCGGCTGGCGCAGCTCGAAGGCTGGGGCCTGGCACCATCTGAAGACACATTCCTCATACGTCTGGTGCCTGGGCTTGCAAAAGCCAAAACCTAAGGGCTGGACCGATGAGGCTCCTACAGCTTCTCTCTCTACTCTTTGTGGCCTCTCCACAAAGTCTCTCCAGCATGGTAGCTTCAAGGTAGCTAGACTTCTTATATGTCAGTTAGTCCCATGGTTCCCAAGACTGTGTCCCAAGGGAGTCTTACAAAAGCCATATCTCTTTCTAGCTTCAGAAGTCACATAGCATCACTTCTACTTCATTCTTTTCATGGAGGCAGACACAAACTCCTCCCTGCCCACTGCCCCAGCTTCAAGGGGAGTGGAAAGAGACTCCACCACTTGATGAGGATGGATCAAGATTCTAGTCATTTTAGCAAAGTATAATCTGCCATATATTTGTAGCCGAATAACTTTTTTTCTCTTGGTCCAAATAAAGTCATTGCCACATATAGTCGTATTATGCTGAATATGGTATGTAAATGCTTATTGTCTTATAAATGGGTATTTTGTTTGGGAAAACTGATTAGATAAATATTGCAATGTAGTCCGGATTGACACAAAATACTATCCAGGACCACAAAATAAATATCTTAGAAGTAGAGGCATCTAAAGCAATCCAAGAGATATAAAATGATGATGATTTTAGTTTGAAAAGAATATATTTGAAAAGGCTACCTACCCTTTTAAAGCTCTAAATGGACATATTCTTTTCAACAATTGCAGAAGTAGCCAGAAGGCTAAAAGCACTCTTCAAATACAAAGTATACGATCTAGAAAATGTATCATTTTTATGTCATTTATATTTCATGTTTAATTTAAACCTCAATCAATCACCCTTTCCTAATTTGAGCTATCCATTTCCCCCTCTCTATATCAAGGTCTTCGTTTAAAATATAACCCTTTTTTTTATAATAGATGATTTTTCTGAGTAAAATAACTTCAATTATAAGACTAAAGGAAGGAAGTTTGAAGTTAAACGCTTCAAATAATTCCAGTCTACGGCCATGCCATCCTGAACAAGCCTGATCCCGTCTGATCTCAGAAGCTAAGCAGGATCGGGCCTGGTTAGTACTTGGATGGGAGACCACCTAGGAAGACCAGGTGCTGTAAGTGTAAAAAAAATAATAAGAAGAAGAGATTGTAAGCTGACAAGGTCCTTGCAATTTGTGAGGTCAACCGAGGGTTGCCTCGCCTTAAAAAAAAAAAAAGAAAAGAAAAGAAAAAGAATTCCATATTAAGTACCTAAGAACAGGAAATAAAGGTTGCTGACACAACAGAGCAGAAGAAAAAATATCAAAGAAGAATTTTGTTTAAAAATTACTCACCCCCTGATGATATCTGCATTAAGTTGTAATTTATCAACTGTGACTCTCCACTATCAAAACAATCAACTGAAAAATAAATCATTTTATCACGTGCATCATCTTAGGAGAATCACCTCTAAAAAGTTAGCAAAAGAGCTGCCTTGGATTATCTTCTTCAAATAAATACCTCAAATAAAAGTGGCAGAAGCCCTTTCCCTTTCTCTTTGCTGAGCACATACTCAAATGCACATCTATTTCTCACTGCTCACTGGCTTGCTTTCTCTGTTGCTTACACAGCTAAGAGCATTCAGTCTTCTTTCTCTATAATGTCTGATTTAATCTTGAGAGAGTCCTTCTTGGTATCCAATAAAACATAGAATGGAGTGTAGATGGTATCATGATAAGAGGCTTCTATCTGCTGGAAAGCACGAAGCAGAGAAATGTTTTAAATAGAGAGAGATATGAGAAGACATACATTTGCTCCCTTTGATAACTCAACCAATTAAATCTAGAGATCACAGTCTCTCGTGCATTAAAACAAACATTTACACCTTCTTTTTATCTCAGCCAGTCTTCTGAAGTGGGGAGGGTGCCTAATGATGCAAAAATGTGTCCTCAGCTGGGTACAATTAATGCATCAGAGGCCTCTATCTTTAAAGCTGTCCACACACTAACCTGAGTCCGAGGCAGACTCTGCTGCTCCAGGAAACAGGTTAGCTAAGCATCTGCTCAGAAGACTCATCTTATCTCCTGTGTGGGGTCCTAGGGGGAATGGTGGACGTTTAGGAGGAGAGAGTATGAGGAAGGCCACTTTAGCCTTTTGACAACTTAGCTCTAGTGGATATAAAATTGTATCATGTGATACCTTAATTTTAATTTCCCTAATGCAGTTGATGATTCCAACATTTGAAGGGGGTCTAAATCTGTTATGTGCTCTTACTTCTGTTTCTATCTTATTGCAGCTTGTTTCCTTGTGTGGTTATAAGGTTATATGTGGTTGAAGGTAATGATAGGAATCTCAAAGACCAAAACATGAATTCAGAGGCCAAAAAAACTAAGCTAGGATATTTTCTCCACCTTTGAGGATGTTTGCTTAACATGGAGTCCCAGATTGTACTCCTCTATCTTATGGAGGACTCAAGAGTCAAACTCCTATTCTAAGCACTGTATAATTATACACTTATAGTTTATTTCAGCTCACTGCTCCCCTTTTTCACTCTCCTCCCCATTGAAAACCCCCTCATTTTTTGTTAAGTCAGCAATGCATTAAATAACCTATTTGTTGCGAAATATTATAGACCGTTGTAAAAGGGGAAGAAAATCTATGAATGCATAATATATTTCTTAAAGATCATTTTCCCCATTTCTACATTAGAAGCAAATAACAGAGAAGGATACAGAGAAATAATATAATTTACAGTAAAGTGTTTCAAAATGGTTCCAGTACCTAGAGAGTGACTCATGCATCTCTTTGGCCAAAAGGTGGCAGCAGCGATTATCTCACTATGATGTTTTAAGTCCCTACAGCGAGGTTTCCTCTTTCTGCTGATGCCAATAGGCAGCAACAATTCTGTCATATCCCCCAGAAGTTACTGCTGTTGTTCATGCCTGCCAAAGGCAGTGTTTCAGCCGTTGGTGCCTGCTGATGCTTCTGTCATGTTGGCTAATGCCTGGTTTTGAGAGCGATTATGTCTGAGATGAGAATATCTCCTGTCATTGGCAAAGCCACTAACACACCAATATCATCCTTTGGAAGACATTTCATTTCTTCAGGAGAATCAAAAACTGCTAGAGCAATGCATCTGTTATTTTTTTTATTAATTCAATTTTGGTTTTCCATTTGTTCTCTGATTACTAGGACTTATGCTAAGACTTAGTCAAGAGTTCGAGAGGTTGGCAAAGAGCACAATTTAAGTGGCATATTAACCTCTCCTTGTAAGAGCTCTCTTTGCCTTGAGCTTATTATGTATGCTTTTTTTCTCTTCTCATTGTATTCTCTCACCAAAAAGCTAGTTGATAAGCCTACTATCCTTTAGATATGCACAGATATGAGAAAATCTAAGAGTCATTAAAGCTTTGACTCAAGTATCACCCTATGTACACATGAATGCCCTTCTAGTTCATATATGAATGCCAGTATGCGTGCAGTATACTACATGGTTTTTCAGAAAGGTATACCAAACTCCATTAGACTATATTGCATTGCAAGTTCATTGCTCCAATTTATACTGTTACAGGCATTCACAGCTTTAAATAAAACCTGTACTGAATTCCAAAGATGTCTTTGAAATTCCATTAAATAGATAGCCTCTTATTTCAAATTTTCTTCTAAAATTTCATTTGTTTTTTAAAAATTACCATGAACATATATACAGGAAGCACCATACCACCTGGTTTTATAGCATATAATTATGATGTGTACTTGTATATATACAGCCCATAAAGTTGTTGTAAAACCCAATTATCCATATTAAATTTTATGAGCAATTGAGAACTTTTTTAATTAATTAAAGCAATTTAATAGCTCTTTAAAATTGTTTCATTTGTTGAGAAAAATAAATTTAGCTTCCCTACTTTACTGAAAATGAGGATCACATGTACGTATAAAATAATTTAAATTGGGGATATTGAAATACACGAATTTTAGTATACTTCAATGTATTGAACTAATGTAGATTTGACAAATAAAGAACAGTTTTTACTGCTTCAATAAACAGCACAATCATGGAAGTTTTATCTTTTAAAGTAGCAAGTTAGTAGTAATTAAAAATGTGCATTAGATGAATAATAGAGTTCCTTTTGAGAAAGGGTCTTCATATGTAACACTCGCTTAGATGCTAATGTACAAATCTCCTTCAGGATTTTCAGATAAGGCAGTATAAATAGCACACACACTCTCATCCTAAAATAAAAAAGCAAAACTCATGCAGCTTCACGAAGGGAAACCATTCCAAAGCAAAAGATTAACATTAAATATGGGGAAAGAAAAATGATAATTTCAAGGTTTCCAATAGAATATACATGACAGTGGCTACACAACAGGATGACAAGGGCATTAAACAGTAATTATTTTCGTGATATCGTCTTTTTTAATAAAAATTCAATTTTGTTAACTTTCGTGTTTTCAAAATGTCCTTTCCTTTTGGTTTTCTTTTTTTTTTTTTTTTTTTTTGCTACTCTGCACCTGCAGAAGCCGCCCACTGTCCTAGGCTTCAAGGCTCACCCAAGGCCCTCCTACTTGTCTGGCTTGGTCCATGCCACTGACTGCCAGCCACGGCCAGGTGTAGGCCCAGTGCTCCAGCACCATCCGCTTTCAGGACTAGTTGATTTGGGAGGGGAGTTGTTACATACTTAGCAGATTCCAACTTCCATGGCCACTGTCCTGTGTTTACATTCTTATTAGCTAGTTTATTTTTCATCTTAATGTAGTAAATGGATTATATATAATAATCTACATACATATATATTTAAAAATTAATAATGTTAATTTAAGGAGGGAAAATCCAAAGATAAAAACACACTAAAAGCAAGAGAATTAGGGGTTTTTTTTAAAATGAGCTTTTAAATTTTCTTCTGTATTTTACCACTACAGGCTATGGGCTGGTCATTGGGCTAGAGGGTAGATGAACATCCTGTAAGCTCTAACCTATTTCTTACACATTTCCACTGTGTCCACTAAGGCATTTATATCCTCAACCAATTTTTCTCAAATTGGTTTTATACTCCATTGAATTATATATTAATAATCATGCAGTTAGGACTTTCTCATGTGTAGAATATTTTCTTTCTCCCTTTAAAGGTTTTTTTTTTTTTTTTTTTTTTTGCATAGGTTTTGAATATTCAGGCATCTGCATAAGAGTTATTTCTTCCTTTCATTCCCAGTTAATTGAGTTAACCTCCTTGCAGTAAGATCCGAGGAGATCTAAGAACTCTCTACACCCCTACTTGTAAATATAATAAAAATTCTAGTCTGTGGAATGTATTTTTGAATTGTTAAACCTCTGTCTGGAACACCAGTTGGTATCATTACAGCCTACAAAGAATTTGCAAAGAATAAGACAAATGCGCTGGAATAGTTAATATCACAAAGCTCTCTGGACAAAAGATAAATGGTTGTAACAATGAAATCATTTTTTCCTGTCTTTTCAGACAAAATACTTTATAAACCCAACCACACCTCCTGCAACTGGGAATATTGTAGTGGAAAGGAAAATGAATTGGTGGAAGAGAAAAGGTCAGGTCCAGCTTAAAAAATCATTTTGAAAGCTTTTTCTTTGAGATTTACTTGATCTGGGAACTAGCATCTTCTATGTACAATGGATCCTAACATCCTATTTACCAAATGGTCTCCATTTTTAACATACATGATTTCTGGAGTCTAGGATTTATGGCTAGGGGTGGGGACGTACTGCAGGTACAGCAGGAGTTGTCCCGCTTTCTATTCACAAAATTCCTCCCTGGCCATTTTTCAACATGATTTTTTTCTGGGGCTAATAGGTGATGAAAACAAGCTGCTCATAATATAACTCTGCAGTAACAGGGCTTGTTCTCTGTGCCTAACAGCAGTTCTGGGATTAGGAGACTATGCCAATCTGCAAAATATTCCCTGAAAATGATCCCCTGGCTTTAATATTAAAGTGTCACATGAGGATATACATTTGTCTCTATGCACATAGGTTTCCCCACGCACACCTGATTTTTTTTTTTTCATGGTAAAATACACATAAAATTTACAATTTCAACCATTTTAAGTGTACAACTTAGGGGCATTAAGTTCATTCACAATGTTGTACAACCATCACCACCATCCACTTCCAGAACTTTATCATTCCGAACAGAAACTACTTACCCAATAAAGAATAATTGCCATTCTCTCCTCCTGCCAGCCTCTGGCAACCATCATTTACTTTCTATCTGTATGAATTTGCCTATCCCAGATACCTCGTACAAGCAGAACCATATAATAATCGTCTTTCTGTATCTAGCTTATTTCACTTAGCATAACAATTTTAACTTTCATCCATGTTGTAGCATATATCAGAATTTTATTCCTTTTTAAAAGATATACATATACGCACATGCATACAATACACACACACACCACATTTTGTTTATCCATTCATCTTTCAATGGACATTTGGATTATTTCCACTTTTCGGCCACTGTGAATAATGTTGCTATGAACATTGTGTACAAATATCTGTTTGAGTTCCTGCTTTCAATTATTTGGGGTATAAATTGCTGGATCATATGGTAATTCTATGTTTAACTTCTTGAGCAACTATCACACTGTTTTCCCTAGTGGCTGCAGCATTTTACATTCCCATCAGCAATGCACAAGTGTTCCAATTTCTCCACATCCTCAACAAAACTTGTTAATTGTCGTTATTTTTATAATAGCCATCTTAGTATATTTGATGTGATGTGTACACAGTTTTTGAACTTTCTCACAGTTTATAGGGTTTATAAAGTTTTAATACTAAGGTATGTATTACTTTTCTCCGTCAAGTTACCTCATGAAACACCTACTATTTCTTGAATACCCATTTTATTAATATTTGGTAATTGAATGTTACCTCATTTGGGGTCACATTCCCTTCATATTACCTGAAGGATAATAAAGTAACTCAAGACAATTTTCACACATTGATTTGAATAGGAAAATATGTTCCATTCCAACAGGCAGGGAAGAGAGAATTTAAGAACTATGAGGAAAATCACGGAGACAGAGCTAAATAAGACACCTAGAAAAAATATACAACTATCACTATGCCTTTATATCTAATATTTTAATAAGTCACAACTACTAAAAGAATAAATGTAATAGTAACTTTATGCTTAGTAGTATAACAATAAAAACCATTTAGATTTTTTTCTTTTCTCTTAGATTAACACAGTAATCTTCATTTGACATGTATTTGGATCCCTATTCATTGTGTTGAGGACATAGCTGAAGCCAAAATAAATGTTTTAGAACCAAGCTAAAGAGGAAGCTGAAAGATTCGGAGGAATGCAGTCCACATGGCCCCACGGTGGCAAGAATCGAAAAGGGGTAACATTAATGGAAACTATCAGATCTAGCAGCTACCCGTTTCAAAATAGATTACGTCGGTGGCAATTCCTTCTACTTGATGCTTCCCAGTGGCCCTCTCTCCCTAGCCTGGATAAAGAGAAAAGGGAACCAGGTAGGATATGGGGCATTTACTACAACATGAAAGTTCGATAATAGAATGCAACCAAGGAATGCAACCAGGAGAGCGTATTCTCCCTAACTCTCCCCCAAATCTGGGTTCCTTCTAATAGTATTAGTAACTGTGATTAAAAGTCTTCTTCTTATACATAAAAATAAAGATGATGTATTTAAAAAGAATGTTGTAAATGTTGAAGTTCTGTGAAAATATAAGGTACTCTTTGCATGTTTTAGAAGGTGATATTTTATATGTAAGGCATTCTTAGAAAAAATATAAAGCACTGTAAATGTTACAGAAGTATGTTTTATAAAAAAGAAATGATCATAATTTGTGATGAAACTGAGCAATCTGCTTTAGGCTAAGTCTTCCATTGTCAAAACAAGAGCGTATACAACTGAAAAAACATATATAGCATTAATTAATTTAATGAGATTTTCTATCTTAACAAATTAATCTATATAAATATACATTAACTATGATCATATATTCTAATGATAAGGTAACTGATTTCTATTATTAAATGATGTTTTACCTAATATTTAAGTCACTTCTTTATTTATGTATACAGTAGTATCTATTCTGCCTTGAAACAAAGCCTACTAGATTGATTAGGCCTCCTCTCCCAAATCTACCTTACTTTAATTTTCAAGGTAATTTAAAGTCAGTTTGGAAATAGTATGTTGCCATAAAATGCTAATTGCAGTTGGATACTGATGATTGTTTTTAAAGCTGTCTTTCCCTGTGGGATAGGAAAAGGAAGCAAGCAATTGATTTTCTTTTGACTTTGCTACTTGATAACAATTGGAAAACAGGTGGGGAGCAAATGAAGTCACAGATGCTTTAAACTTGGCATTGTGGGCATTCACTGTGGACACCAAACAGCTCTGAGGATTGAAACTTGTATTTATAATGACTAGTCTCTTGAAAAGTATAGACATAAACATTTGATTAGGCAAGAGCCACCAACTGACCTTTCTTTATACTACTTGAACTGTAAGAACATTAATTATAAAACTTCTAGAATCTCTTTTATATATTTCATCTTCTCATATCCCATGAAACTGATAATCGAGTCTGATATAATATCTAGAACAATAAATGCATAATATTAGCATGAGAATAGAAAAGAGATATTGGAGATTCTAGAGCATTAAAGGGAGTGGATAGCTGTGCTCGTGGCAACTTGTGTTTTCTTCTGATTGCTTTATTGATTTTTTTTTTTTTTCAGTGAAATGGAATATGACTGAGGATAATGGAAAAGGAGTTACTGGGAATGTGAAGAGAAAGAAGAATTATAAAGTAGCCCCCTAGGAGAGAATGGACTAGGGTAATACAGTGTGATTGCTGGACACAGCATGAGGATCGCATAAAGGGATTGACAATGAATTTAAGTGGGCCTAAATGCCATAGTATGAGATTTTCTCCAGCTCTATTTAACTATGTGGGTGCCATCAAGAACTAGGCGGAAAAGTGAATTTAATCAGCTATACTGTGTCCGAGACAGTACAACTTCATGAGAGAAGGGCAAGAGATTTGAGAATCTATGTAAGGAAGGAATAATAATGATCGAGCAATGGAATTTAAGTTGGACTTAAAAAGGAAGTGAAGACAAGAGGGACATAAGAAACATAAAAATATTATAGAATTAATGAATTGAAGTTACGGTCATGGTTGAGTTGAGGGATTAAATTGAATGACAGCAGGTGATAATTGGAGGGTGCGTGGCTTGAACTGGGATTCTGAAGAGATTATATTTCCTGATAGTAACAAATTCTATGGCCATTAGTTTCTGATTAAGGTATGACAGAAAAACAAAATCATTGGATAAAAAAAGCTAAGGGACTGAGAGCTGAACATTTGAACAGTCATCAAAATGGATATTGGAATTGGATATCAGCTATAATTATAACAAAAGTAGTATACCAGAAAATGTCTATGAACCAGGAGCTAACATAGTTGAATAACAGGCATGAGCCAAAAGAGTTGCGTGGATGGCTGCAATGAGTAATGGGTATTATATCCTGATGATGTGAGATTCAAAAATTGGGGTACTTTAGGGAAGAGAGAAGAAGAATGGTCAGGAAGCAGCAATGAAGGTCAATCCCACTTGTGGGCAAAAAGGTAAGAGGAGTATAGGAGCATAGGAAGAAAACAGCCACCACTTAGGAGGGTGACAAGGGAAGCAGTATTTTGAGGAAAAATTATTAATTTCAGTTTGAGCAAAAAGAAGAAGGAAACATTTTTCTCTTTAATGAGGTATAATTGACATATGGTATTGTCTTAAGTGTACAATATAATAATTTGATATTTGTATACATTGAGAAATGATCGGCACAATAAATCTAGTTACTATTATCCACCACCATCACTGCATTTAGTTAGCAATTCTTTTTCTTTTCGTGTGATGAGGACCTCGGCAACTTTCAAATATGCAGTAACGGTATTATTAACTATAGTTACCACGTTGTACATTATTTTATAACTGGAAGTTCGTACTTTTTGACCCCTTTCACCCACACTCCATTCCACCCCTCCCCTCTGGCAACCACCAATCTAATCTGTTCTCTGTATCTACGACCTTGGTGTATGTTTGTTTTGTTTTTTAGATTTCACATATAAATTATAAGGGTAGGGTCCAGACTTGGCTGACCACTCACCTGCTCATTTGTTTGTAACTCTAGCCTGCCTATCTGTTTCAACTCATGGACCCAGGGTATTTACTCTTTGGGACCAGCTCTGAGTCTGGGAAGGAATTCTAATATAATGAGATTAACTTCCCCTTGAAAGTTAAAAAAAGTAATCTTTCTCTTTAAATAGCTACAAAGTCAAGTGTATTTCTTGCAGATTGTGTGTAAGGATTGTTACTCAGATCTAGTTTCTGGATTCTGCCCATTCATCCATAGTTTCCATTTTTACTTAGGCTACGAGACAATGTGCCTGAGTTCCAGCTGATTGGTCCTTATTCTCTCAGCCTAATGTGTCTAGGTTCTGCTATTTCATCTCTTATACCCTGAATTTAATGACCCTAGACTGCTTCTTCATGACTCTAGTAACATTTTTTATTTGTCCCCTGATCCTCCTAGTGTACAGGACTTCCAAGACACTATATATGTCTCTTCCTTTCTTTTTCAACATATTTAACCCGACTCATAGCCTCTAGCTCTCTTAGTGAGTGGTGAGCTCTGTCGCCTAACTAGTCGAGTCTCCAAATAATATGAAGCAGTACAATTTCCTATGGTTTTCAAAGACATATTGATATCTCCCAATTGGGAACATACAGAATTTATTTCTCCTAAATGAGGTTATTTAATCTGAAACACTTAAATTGTTTATGGTTATATTGACCACCATAAAGAACAAAGGAGAGTTTCATTTGGGTAACTGCTGGAGTGGAATCAGATATGGGTGTAATGTACCTGATATTGATATCGATTATTTGTATAACTGAATAAACTCTTATTTCACCTTCTCTATATGCTTCTAGGAATATAACATGTGGTTGAGAGCAGAAGTATATGCCAGAGATTCATTTCTAAAGTTATTTCATACTGTATTTCAAGTTATACCTAGTAGAGTCTCATATAATTTTGATTGGAAATCATATTGACTTCTCATAAAGTGGGTAAACAATGAGTAAAAGGGGAAATTTTAATACTACGTAAAGAATAGGTAAAGTTGATATAAGAAAACCATAACTTTTGAAGGAGAAAATCGCTTTCCCTAAATTGAAAGTGGAAAAAAATAACTCCTGAATTTTATTTCTGCCATACATAAAAATCTGAATTGAACCGAATCTATTTCTACCCTGTGACTTTGATTTATTCTTTCTTTCACTCACTTTTTCCTGCCCCTTTTCAAACATCCCTCACCTATGAGAGGATTTTTGCAGAACTAATCAAAAACAATAATCTGGAAAACAAATTCAGTTTCTCTCGACACAGGAAAAGGAGTATACATACAAACACTTACATGCATACTGCTTATAAATTTTCTTCAGCAGCCTTTCTGCTCACTCTCAGAAGGCCAACATTTATCAGTAAGCATACCCACTGTTACTGACTAGCCCAGATCTACAACTGACTCTAAAGATACTCCCACCCATCATGTTCATTTACTTAATTATTCAGAACAGCACTCAGATTTCTTTAGTCTTAGTTACTCTATCGGTTTAATTCTTTCCTTGGGCATTCATAGGTTCTAATTACTATGAGAGCCATAAGATTGCCCCCCAAATTAACTGTATTTCAATATCTATTCATTCTTGTTTGATTTAAGATGTTATCACATGTTACAACTCAGGTAGGGTGGCTATCCCACTCAAGCCCATAGACAGAAAGTAAAAGAGCATGCTGCTTCACAAAGCATAGTTGGAGAATGTGTTTAGTGGTAGAAATGTTATACCAGATAAATTGTAGATGAGTAAAAAAATAATATCTGAAAATTTTCAGTTAGGATTTACCTGCAGAGAGTAGAAGCCATTCAAAATCAAGTGAGAACATATTTTTCTATAGGAAATTCAGTGGCTTATAGTGTCCTTGGGAAGTTTTAGAGTGAGAAATTGAATTGTTATTGCCAATGCTTTGTTCCATGTTATAGGGTTGTAAATCCAAGTTCTCTGTCATGTGACACTGAAGTGTCTCCCAGCATTTCAGGTAGAGTATATATCCCCAACTCATCCCTTTGACCAAGTAAATGTGACACTATGCCAGTTCTGAGCAGATGTTTTAAGAAGAATCTTACATTTCTACTAACTCCCTTGTGCTCCTGCCATCCACCTTGAGAAGAGCACGCCCTAGGGAGTTGCTGCTACTTCAGCCTGGACCTCAGAATGATACATCTATGAAGCCTAAGTGAGGCTGTTCTGCAGCCTGAAACAGAGCCGCCACAGCTACCTCACAAATCCATGAGAAGCAAATGTTATAGACAACTGAAATTTTGAGCAAAAGTTGACTAATTGTAGTTTTGAGAATGGATCTGAAAGTCACACTACAGAACTCAGTCACAAAGGGAAAGCTCTTAGAATCTATCTCATAACATTTTCACTATACCCTGCTGACCAGAATTCATTTACATGACCACAGTTGACTGCAAAGGGCATGTTTTCTTTATTCTGGGAGGTCATTTGCCCTGTTAATTTCATAATGCTGTAAAAGAAGGGAATGATCCTGAACATCAATTAATTATAATTCAATAAAAGACTTTATTTTAAAAATCCGTTAAGAAAAGGTAAGTGTATTATTTTTTAAAGGCAAAGCATATGAATGAGAAATTGAAAAGAACTACAGTCAACACATTTTAATAGTGATGAAAGAAATATAATGTAAATAACAGGATATTGTTTGTTTGCAAATACTGGGGAAATATATATGTATATCTAGATCTAGATCTAAATATATCACTCCAAAATTGCAATAATGACATTATGAATGGTCATCTGTATAAACATATACAGATCATGTTAAATTTTAAAACATTTGCAAAGAAATCTATAAAATAATACATTGCCATTGGAATGGTATTAAACTGGAAAAAAAACTTTCTTTAGTATAGTTTGGCAATACTATATATCACAAGTTTAAAACTATTCAGAGCCTTAACCTAGTAGTTATGTTTCTAGGAATTTGTCTTAAAAGGATAACCAGAATTGTAAATATGAGTTCTTATAAAAGAATGTTCAATATATGGCAAATTGTAACATGAATATTTTGAAATGCCATTAAATATCCAACAAGAGAGACTGGTAGAATCAATTATTCTTCATCCATTGAATTAAATATTATCAGAAGACAAAATAATATTGTCAAAAATTGTATGTTTTATAAACCATTTATAAATGGTTTATAGAATTTGAATCAATACTGCAATTTGCTTATTCTAAGATTTAGTTTTCTTATCTCTAAAATGAAGACAATATTACCTAACTCAAATTATTACTGTGCATATTATTGAAATATACCTGTAACTTACTTAGATTAGAACCTGGCACTCGGTATATTATAGCTATTATGATCACTATGAAACTATTACCATCATATTAAAAAAAAATTTTGTGACATGTAAAGTGTGCAAAATTTAGGATGTTAATCAGTATATATAGTATGATTCTAATTTTGTGGGAAAATATACATAAAAATGTACAGAAGAAAAATACAAGATATATATA
>NW_006434901.1:418669-457233 GCF_000325575.1 Pteropus alecto | reverse complement strand
ATAGTCTCAGCAAACTGGTTGTACAGGCAGTGACCTAGGCAATAATTTTGCTATTTTTTAGAGAAATATAATTTCTCATCAAACAGATCAAAATAATGTATGTTCAAGAATCTTTAAAACAAGAGAGTAAACATCTTATTCATTAAGAAGAAATTCAAAGAGCAAGGACTTTTATGTTTACTTATAAAGATTCTACATTTACAACTCAACATACTCTGTTAATACATTGAACAAAGAATGGACAAAGCTAAACTAATATTCTAAAAGGACTCGATAACTATAGACCAAGAAAACTATAGACCAATATCTCTGATGAATACAGATGCAAAAATCCTAAATAAAATACCAGCAGATAGAATACAACAGTACATTAAAAAGATTATACATCATGATCAAATGGGTTTCATTCCACAGACACAAGGACTAAAACACACAAATCAATTAATGTGATACACCATATAAACAAAATAAAGTATAAAAATCTTATGATTATATCAATAGATGCAGAAAAACATTTGATAAGATATAGCATTCATTTATGATTAAAACAATAAAATGGGTATAAAAGGAAAGTAACTCAACATAATATAGGCCATATATGACAACCCCCCAGCTAATATCATACTTCATGGTGAAAAACTAAAAAATTTCCCTATAAGATCAGGTACAGGACAAGGCTGTTCTCTATCACCACTATTATTCAATACAGTGTTAGAGGTCCTAGCTAGAGCAATCGGGCAAGAAAAAGAAATAAAAGGCATCCAAATTGGGGATGAAGAAGTCAAACCGTCACTTTTTTGCAGATGACGTGATTTCCTATATAGAAAACCCTAAAGACTCCACTAAAAAAACTATTAGAAACAATAAACAAATACAGTAAAGTTCCAGGATACAAAACCAACATACAAAAATTTATAGCATTTCAATAAGTTAACAATAAATTTTCAGAAAAAGAAATTAAAAAAATACAATTGCTTTTGAAATAGCAACAAAAAGAAAAAAAAACCTAATGAAACATGTGAGGGACTTATACACTGAAAACTATAAGACATTATTAAAAGAAATTGAAGAAGATACAAAGAAATGGAAAGATATTCTGTGTTCTTGGATTGGAGAATCAACATAGTTAAAATGACCTTATTACCCAAAGCAATATACAGATTTAATGCAATCCCCATCAAAATCCCAATGGTATTTTTTAAAGAAATACAACAACAACAAAAATCATCTGATGTATGAAATCACAAAAAACTCCCACAAATATATGAAAAGATGCTCAACTTCACTAGCCATTGGGGAAATGCAAATCAAAACCACAATGAGATACCACTTCACACATGTTATAATGGCTATCATCAACAGGACAAGTAATAACAAGTGTTGGAGAGGTTGTGGGGAAAAAGGAACAGTTAAACACGGCTGGTGGGAATGTAAACTGGTACAGCCATGACAGAAAACAGTATAGAGGTTCCTCAAAAAGTTAAAAATAGAATTACCATATAACCCAGCAATCCCTCTTCTGGGCATTTATCGAAAAAATTTGAAAACATTTATCTGTAAAGATATACGCACCTCTATGTTCTGAACAGCATTATCTATGGTGGCCAAGACATGGAAACAACCGAAGTGTCCTAAGATAGATGATTGGAAAAAGAAGATGTTGTACATATATATAATGAAATATTACTCGGCCATAAGAAAAGATGAAATACTGCTATTTGCGACAACATGGATGGATCTTAGATTATCACGCTAAGTGAAATGAGTCAGATAGAAAAAGTTGAGAACCGTATGATTTCATTTATATGTGGGATATAAATCTGAAAGCAACAAATGAAGAAGACAAACAGACTCATGGACATGGACAACAGTTTAGTGGTTACCAGAGGGAAAGGGGAGGTATGGAGGTAGATAAAGGGAAAGGGGGTCAAATATATAGTGACGGAAGGAGCTTTAAGTTTGGATGTTGAACACACAATGCAATATATAGATGACGTATTATAGAATTGTGCACACAAAACCTACATAATTTTATTAACCAATGTCACCCCAATGAATTTAATAAAAAAACCAAAGAGACTCGAGGAAGACAAGGTAAAATTTAGAGAAGAGAAAATAAAACCACAAAAGCTTGAAAGAAAGTACCTCGGTACACCATGATGCCAAACTTATTTGGAGAGAGCCAGCTGATCACTGTGGTTAATCTACTGAAACCAAGAAAGGTGAAAAATGCTACTATCATGCAGAGGCTGTCCTGAGATGTGAGGCAAATTTTCTCAATATTCATGGCAAAAATCAGCTCATGAACTAAGTCAATGGCAATCCTCCCTCACCTCCACACGCAAACACACAAACACGTAATCACAAGCACATACGTATTAAAATTCTTATTCTTTGACCCATGATTCTAAACCAGGCCTGTATAAACCTATCAAATATAAACCTTATACCTTTTCCATTTTTATGCCCCTCAGGAATAGAATAGACATTCTCTCCTTAATGTGGAAGATACCTAACAGATCTCTGATGCTTCTGCTATTTCCTGGAACTATCAGGAAAACTAGGTAAAGATCAGAACAATTAACCACTTTATTCTTTTTAGAGAACTCCAAATCTATGGAATGCGCGATAGATTTAATGGTTCTTATATAATTCTATCATGTTTCTTCTTCTAAAAATTGTCAGCCTGAATTTGCTTTCCGATATTTAATGTTAAAGTCACTTTTATTTTTCTCTAATACCATTTTTTTCTCTTTTTTTCCCCTGGAACTCATTTAACTGGCAGAATTAGCCCCTTTTTATTTTCTGGCTTTCAGGTCATATTCTGTGAGCAAGTGAAACACATATAATCACCAGGCTAGCATTGTGAATGTGGTGAAATAGTTCTTCCAGAAGATAGATTTTAATTATGATTCTATTTAAAGGATATCAGTAACATGGTAAAATTTACGTTCACTATTCTTCTATAAAATAATAGGCACTTCATGATTTTTTTTTTGCTTAAACCTGTTTTATTATTTTCTTTGAACTATGTGTTAAAAATATTACTGATAACTCCTATGAAAAATAATTATATTACTTTGTTGAAAATTACTATTAATAATTAATCCACGGTAGATGAGTTACCATGATTATAACTAAATCTCATTTTTTTTAAGTTTGCAACTTCCACTTACCAGGCACACATGAAAACAGTGCCATATGCATTCTCCAAGACAGGCTTATCATGAATCCAAGGCTTCCTTCCTCCTCTTAAATTAACTGAATTTAATATCACCAGAGATCTGAAATAATAGATTTCAACTAAAGCTAAAATATCACAGTTTCTCCGTGAATGATCATTTGCATGCTATGTTATTGAAAGCAGTATCCATAGTATTGAAAGCAATACTAACTTCAAATTTGCCTACTCTTTATCAATACAGAGACTTTGGCCACAACTTAATCGCAATTTTAATAACAATTAACTGATAAAGAACCAAGAATTCTTCTAAGCACCTCAACTCATTTAATTCCCCCACAACCCTGTGAGTAGGTAATACAGTTATCTCCATTAGACAAAGAAATCGAGATTCTAAGTTTAACTAAATTGCCCAAAATCACTCAGACGATAATGGAGAAATTATATAAAATACTTCCTCCTATGTAATTATCTATATACAAGTTTCCATGTACTATACAAACAACAAAAAAGACTGAAGTCATAAGGAAATAGAGAGGGCTAAATATAGAGTTACCAACTGTTCTGGTTTGCCCAGGACTGAGGGGTTTCCTGGGGTGGCACTCTTCGGTGCTAAAACCAGGCAGGTCCTCAGCGCACTGGGGTGAAGTGGTCATCATAAAATAAGCTAATAAACGTGAAGTCGTCCAAACAATGCTTGATGCATAGTAAGTACGTACTATGTTTACTGATTAATAATCGACCTGAGAAACAAATCTCAACACTTTACAGCAACATTTTTTAGCTCACGGTTTTTTGAATCAATAATTTAGGCTGGACTTAGCTGGACAGTTCTGTTGGTCTTATCAGGGCTCACTCATATGAGTGAAGTTATCTGGCCTTACATGTCTGGTGGTGAGTGCTGGCTGTTCATTTGTGCTATTGCCTGGGATGATAGGAGTGACAGGGAATATATACCCAGCAAGCCAGCATAAACCAATTCTTGGGTCAACAGACACAGGATTCCCCAAAGCAGTGACAAAATACTCTCGATACTGTCTCATAGTTCTCTCATAACCCCTTAGTCAATTCATTTTCCCACCCTCTAAAGATGATTCTACAACTTCTTATCTCTCACTAAATATCACCCCTTGTTCTATCTCTCAGGTGATGACCTTGTTACCAATCTGAGAAAAGTAAAAGCAATCGGAACAAAACCTTATTCTTCTTCCATCAAACTGCTCACTGTAATTGGCCTTACTATTGGTCGAAAAGTTTGCTCTAGCCATGGATTGGAAAACTCAGTATTACTATGATGGAGATTCTCCGCAAATTTATCTATAGATTTAACACAATCATTAACAAAATCCTAGCAGGAGTTTTCTTTGGGGTAGAAATTGAAAAGCCGATCCTAAAATTTATATGGAAATGCAAAGATCCAGAAAAAGCAAAACAATCTTCAAAAGGAAGAACAAAGTTGGAAGACTTTTACCTCCCTATTTCAAACTTATTATAAAGCCACAGTAATGAAGACAGTATGGTATGGCATAAGGACAGGCATATAGATCCATGGTCAAATCCATGGCCAATTGATTATTGACAAAGTACCAAGGTAATTCAATGGAGAAAAGATGGTCTTTTCAACAGTCTTATTATATGACAATCAGATGTCCACATGCAAAAGTTGAATTTAGACACTTACTTTACACCATAAGCAAAAATTAACTCAAAATAGATGATAGATCTAACTATAAGAGCCACAACTATAAAACTTTTAGAGAAGCACATAGAAAAAAAATTTATGAACTTGAGCTAGGCAAAGAGTTCTTAGATGTGGAATCGAAAGCAAAATCCACAAAATAAAAATATATATATATATATAAATTGAACTTTGATGTTTCAAACCACGCCATTAAGAAAACTCAAAGTTTTGGCAAGAATGCGGAGACACTAGAACCCTAGTACATTGTTGTCGAGAATGTAAAATGGTGCAGCCACTTGGAAAACTGGTACTTCTTTAAAAGTTTATCATAAATTTACCATGCAACCCAATAATTCCAATCCTAGGTATTTACCAGAGAAATGAAAACACACGATCTTCACAAAGACTTGCACACAAATGGTCATGCAGCATTATTCAAAATGGCCCTAAACTGGAAACAATCCAAATGTCCATCACTTGGTGAATGGATAAACAAAATGTGGCATTTCATGTAATGGAACACTACCAGTCAAAAGGAACAGACTTCTGATGCATGCTAAAATGTGGAAGAATCCTAAGCACATAAGTGAAAGAGGCCAGATTCAAAAGGCTATATGTCATGTAGGTCCATTATAAAGAATGTCTAGAAAACTTAAATATATACAAACAGAAAAACTTAAATATATACAAACAGAAAACAGATTATTGGTTGTTTGGGACTAGAGGTTAGAATGGGGATTGCCTGCTAATGGACATGAGGGGTCTTTCTTGGGTGATAAAAAGGTCTAAAACTGGATTATGGTGATAGTTGCACAAGTCCATAAATTTGCTAAAAATCATTGAATTGTACACTTACAATGGGTGAGTTTTATATTGTGTAATATATCTCAATGGAACTGTTAAAACAAAAGGAGGAGAAGGAGAAACTGGCTCTGATTAGTCAGCCATAGTGAAGTCAAGAGTAGCCATGGGGAAAAATGAGGAGATAGAAAGACAAGGAAAGGGGAAGGGTCCTAGGATGATAGCTGGATTCTGAAGTCAAAGATAAAATGTGGCCAGTGAAAAAATCCCAGCGGCAAATATGGTCAAGAAATTTTAAGAGTGTTTAAATGATTTTGTCTTCCTTACATCAATACATCCTTGATTTCTATAACTACTCACATCTTTCCCATTTCTCATGAGTAATGAATACCTCACTCATTCTGTTTGTAACTGAATATTGGAAGCAATGCCACTCTATGTCCTTTAACCAAAAAAAAAAAAAAAAATTAAAAGTATAATTTTTTTTTCACAGTATTTGTTAATTGTTTATTTATCGAGAGAAACTATTTCTTAGCCCAAATATTCATGCTTCATAGTTCAGGAACACAGGTCAGTGACAAATTTCCATTGAAGTCAATTCAAATTCTTTACATTCTGATGATGAAATTCAGATGATGGTTCCAATTTACTGACTAGAATTTGGAGAACTTCCATCCTAGGGCTTACTACTTTCTATGGAGAATTCATTTCTGACTTTTTCCTGAAATACATGGGAACTAAAATACATGCTCCTGAAATACATGGGAACTAATACAAATGTGACCAACATTCTGGTTAGAGGGGTTCATGAGATACTTTGGCAGGAGAATCCAAGGATTTGCTTCTGGATCCAACACTGCTCGCCCAGCTTCTATCTTTATTTGCTCAGATTCATGTTATTGCTGATCATACGTATACAATGGGCTGGCAGAGCACTGTGCTTTCCTAATATAACAATAGTAGAACAATCCAGGGTGATTTTCCCAAAAGAGAAATTTCTCTTCTCATAAAATGGTGCAGACACAATGGTTCAGTACCACATACTGAAGGTTTATATAGACCTGTGTTTAAATCTCAGCTCTATTATTGGTTTGCTGTATATCTTTGGAAAAGTACCTTAATCTTGTTAAAGCTCATTTTAACCATATGCGAAAATAGGGACAATTACATTTAATTCATAAGGAGCTACTATGAGGCCCAAATTAAAAGATATACATCATAATGTACTGCATATAGTGGATGAATTGATTTATAGAGATAATTTTATTATTTATTATCACTTTACTCACCAATTTCCCTATTGGCATAGTCAAAATGTGTAACTTACAATGCAGTTCACTTCCTTAGTGATTTTCTGTTTAGCAGGCCTTTATTCCAATGAGAAATGTTTCTCTCTCTTTATCCATCCATCCATTCATCTATCCTTATCTATTAATGTACTGTCTTAGCTTAAATATTTTAAAGTGATTTTTAATATATTTAAAACATGAATATTTTGATTGAATGTTGCAATGTACACAGAGATTCCTCATATAAAGTGTTACTATCAAGTAATAAGATAGATGTCAAATAAGAAAACAGATTTCCACATGTACTTGGAGAATTGATCTCATCATTTTAGGGACATGGTTTGTATAACATGGAGAGGTAATTCTGCTACTCTAAGTCCTACTGGGAAACTATAAAGTAATTCTAATGTATTTTTTATACTCTAAACATAAAATTCTACATTCATAGATGCCTCAATTTTGAATTCTTTCAGTTATACAAGGGATTTGTGTGATAAAATTATATCAGGCTATATTTCATAAACCAAAGCATTATAGATTTGGCATTTATTTTCACAATTATCTACTCCATACTGAGGAATCTTTGAGGAGAGAATCTGTTTAAAAGTTACACATGTTGCAGAAGTAAACTGGCAAATCTGTTTGCTGCCTTAAGAATCGTTGATAGGTTCTATTTTGCAAGTAGTGAATCATTCACATGCTTTCTACCCAGGTCCCTCTACCCCAAAGCCCTATGTCTGGGATTACCAGAAAAGTTTGCTGGCTACCCAATAGCCCACTTGCTTATATTAGGCTGGATATTCCAGAAGCAGATCCTGAGGCAAATACTCCATAGTAAGTATTTCTGGGAAAAGTGTTAGGGGACTGGGAAAGAAGGGCCAGGAATGCGGAGGGGCCTAAACGAAGTTACAATACCAGGCAAAGCCCCATGGAGGGTAACTTTACCTAAATCTCTGAGGAGCTTTAGAGACAATGTTAATCATACTTGAGAGCTGTCTCTATCATGACACAAGGAAGCATTTCTACTTCCTATACCAGTCAGTCACTGGTTAAACATTTCTTATCAGAGAAAAGGAAAGGAGATAGTAAATTCCCTGGCACTTCTAGCAAAGCAAGTTTGGCAGCTTGAGGACAGCCCTCAGAACAAAGAGATATAGGTTCTGATTGTTGGGAGTGAAAACGCCTAAGCACTTGGTATATTTAAAATGGTAAAGAGCACGAAAATGATGTAAGAACCCTAGGGGTTATGTGCAAAGCTGGCAACACTTGCCACTGCACCTCAATTCGTTGCTAAAACAAATTCTGCTTTTTTGGAGAATGCCAATGTACATAGTCCCAGTCAATTAGGGGATGGATCACAATTGTTTTATTACGTTTATGGCAATTCTGTTTCCTTCGCCTTTGACTAATCTAAGCGTGAGCATATGCCTCTTATCTCATAAATGGAAACTCTACTTTAGGCCTCTGGGAACACCGTTGCTCTCTGAAAAAGTATAATCTTTCCTCCCTTGTTTTTTCCTATGATGCTTGGAGATACTTGTAGCCATCAAATTTCTATCAGTGAAGAACTGAAGGAGTGTGGGCCCCAGAAAACACTGTGGAATCAGCAAGTCAACTCAGAGACTCCCAATTTCTGAACTTCCAGTCAAATAAACAATAAATGCTATTTTGGCTTAAGTCAGAGATGATCAACCTAGAGTATGTGTACCTCTGGCTCAGGCAAAGACTTCCCTGCAATAGTAAGCATGGATTATATGAATATATTAATATCCAAGTCTTCAACTTCCATAGTCTTTTCTAAAATGGATCTGCCTAAGAAGGGCACACATGTGATGGAGGCGCTGGTCTTTATTTCTCTCCTCCCCTTTCACAAACTTCTCCTGCCTTTTCATAAAAGAAAGAAAACCTCTACTCTATCCCTAAACATTGTCCCAAGTGGTAAAAACCTCCAGGATAACAAGCAATTTGCTTATGACATAATCATCTTGATTTGGGGAAAGTGAATGACTCTACTGAATAACCAAAAATTTTGTAAGGCAAGTGATTTCCACTTCCTTGGAAGGGGTGGGGCGGGTGAGGGGGGAGTGGAAATCAAGTGGTCAGTCACAGATCATTACAATACTATTTGCTGGTGGAGCATTTGGTTATTTTTGCATTTAAATTAGGAGTTCAAGGAATCAAATCACTAAAACAAATTTCTGTTTCTCTTCTTGTGAACGAGGTTTGTCAACACTATTGCAAAAAATTTTTTTTCAAAAATATCCTACAAGCAATGGGAAACCATGGAAGAACTTTAGGCAGGAGGATGACATCAGATTTTTTTTTAACAAATTCTTCTTTCTTTTATAAAATCTTAAAATGAGGATAAAGTCTATGTTCAACCTTGGCTCATTCTAGCAATAGGTAATATCCATTCAGGATTATATAAATTATAAACAAGAAAAAAAATGCCCATTTATCTCATTAAGAGACAAAAATTTCAATAAATTATTTTTCCTGTTTAATAATAATTTTCAAAATTCTGTCATGTTTCCAGTTTTTCGATCAATTGTGCATTAATGTCATGATGACAGCTCCATCCAAAAATTAATATTAGAGACTTATAGCAAATTTTAAAATATAATAGTTCAAAAGATATACATATTAGTCATTGAAATATGATAGGGTAGTAAGTTAAAAATTATAAGCGGACTATCACATTAGGATAATCTGATGGGAGAAATGGAATGGAAATGCTAATTGCAATAAAAAAGGAATGAGGTAGCATTTCCAACTATTAAGAAAGAACTATTAGTTTATGTCTAAGCAGATGATAATAGATATCAAGATAATACATTATATTTCATTAGAAATACCCAAAATGTGATATAGCAATGTCACTTTATAATTCACTATAAATTGTCTCCGAAATTATTTTATTATTCCAACTTGGACAGGATAACTTAAAAAGAAATGTAAGTGGGAGTACATAATTTTACAAAATACTTTTCTGTAGTATGAGATCAAGAGTATTTGAAAACTAATGATTTAAAACAAAGACAAATACTGTATGTTCTCACTTCCATGCAGAATCAAGAAAAAAAAGAAAGAAAAAGTCTAACTCATAGAAGTAGAAATAGAGTAAATGGCAGTTGCCAGGGGCTGGAGGTTGGATGAAATGGGGGAGATGTTGATCAAAGAGTAAAAACTCCCAGCTATAAGATAAATAAGATCTGGGATCTAATGCACAGCATGGCGACTATAACAAACAATACTGTGTTATATACTTGAAAGTTATTAACAGAGTAAATCTTAAATGTTACC
Source organism: Pteropus alecto (assembly GCF_000325575.1). Classification (NCBI taxonomy): domain Eukaryota; kingdom Metazoa; phylum Chordata; class Mammalia; order Chiroptera; family Pteropodidae; genus Pteropus; species Pteropus alecto. The sequence continues at coordinate 446,978 of NW_006434901.1, read as the reverse complement.
AACACACACACAGAATTGTAATTATGTGAAGGAGTAGGAGTGTTAAATAGCCTTATTGTGGTAATCGTTTTGAGATATATATATATGTATATATATATATACACACACACACACACACACACATACATACATGTACGTAATCATCACATGGTACATCTTAAACTTACATATTCTGTATCTCGATAATATCTAAATAAACCTGGCAGTGGGGGGAGACACTTAATCACAAATTTTCATACTTGCTGATAGAAAATTCTGTCACTGATTCAAAAAGCTTTACTCTTTAGTGACTCCTAAGTGAACCTCAAGTATTTAATAATAGAAAATATTTTATCTTATTTTACATAATCAAATTATAAAAGATGTTTAGTGTTCAATTATGGTAAAACTGGAGTAATCTACATTGCCAAAAAATACTGGTTAAACTTTAAATTGGTAACAACCATGTCTTGTTTTATTGTTTCAGTAAATTTAAAATTTGGGCAAAAACAAATGTTTGGGGCTGTTTTACCTTTCTCAGTATGTGTATTTTTTTTATTATGGTTGCCTGATTTCATCACTTTATTATTATCATTCATTATCATATTTTTTACTTAAACTGTGTTATCTTTCTACATGCATTTAAAATTAGGAAATATGTATTTTTAGTTCTTGATACTCTTCATTTAGAAATCTGGGTTATGCAAGTAGTTTAATCCTTACAAAAAAATAAAAACAACGTTAAGACATAAACCAGTATAAGAATAAAAGAGAGAAATGTACTTTAAAAGGAAATTTGGCTTGTATTAAAAGTACTTACAAATAGAATTAAGTTTGAATAAATGTTGAAAATGTGCTTGCTAAATATAATGAAAATGCCATAACTTCTCAAGAGAAAATATGTGTAACATACAAAAATAAAATTCAGCACTAACTAACTGAATTAAGCCATCAGATAATATGAAGAAAAATAGTCTGAGAGAAGTAACCAAATAATTATTTGTGGATTGTGCACTTGTCTCTTGTATATGTTACAGGCATTTTCTTCCAGTCATTTTCTTGTCCTTTAATTTCATTTTCTTTTTTTCTACAAACATTGTCATTTATATTATTTTTATAAAGTTAAATCTGTTTATCTTTATGAAACATATCCTTTCTCTTTCTCCTCCCTCCCTTTTTCCCTCCCTCCCTCCCGCCCGCCTCTCCTTATCTATCTATCTATCTATCTATCTATCTGTCTGTCTGTCTGTCTGTCTGTCTGTCTATCATCTATCTATCATCTATCTCTCTCTCATTTCTTTATTTCTTGGTTGTGATTTCCTGAAAGAGGCCAGCTATTCATAAAATCTTATAAAACTATATCTTTTTCTATAACTTCTATATTACTTATTGATTTTTTTAAAATTCAGTCAAATGATTTTTCTTCAAACATCATTTAATCCATCTTTATTAGAATATTTCCCTATTTGAAATGCATCTTTATCATAAATTAAATTCTTATCTATACAAGTGTCTTTTTTTCTGGATTCTCTCTTCTGCTTTATCAACTTCTGTTTCTTCCTCCACTAATCTACCTTATTTCATTACTAGAGTTTATTTAATATTTTAGTTTAAAATGATGTTGGTTCCCATTGTTCTTTTAAAAACACTTTTACAAAAGTGTCTTTTCTTCACACTTCTCATGTTTTTTCCCTACTGCCAATGAACTTTAGTTTCAGCTGGTTGAATTCTTTCTATAATAGAATCATCTGGATATTCTGTACTGAGATTACATTAAAATCATAGATGGATTTAGAGACAATGGATATCTTTATAAATTGATAACTTTAATCAGAATGATTATAATTTCAAACAATATGAGCAAGATGGAAAAATACAGAACCAATGGATTAATCTTTCATATTATCCCCAATTATCTGCACCGCTAATTTCTACCTCCTGTCTGACCATTGCAGCATGAAGCAATATGGATAGTTTAGAGTAAGCTTATATTAAGACTGACCTTATTTTAGTGCAACTAAGAAGAAATAGAAACAAAAACAAATATAATAAACCCATAGGAACATACTTAAAAATATAAGGATGTAAGCTGTTGACCCCAGCCAAGGTAACTTCATTCAAGAGTAAAATAAAATTTTGCAGGATCTTCTAAACTGTTTACTTTGAGAGTCTACAAGCACTCTTGGCTCTTGAATGTAGCTCTAATACGTCAGTGATTTCAAGTTCTATTTTCTGTTCAACTCCCATTTCCAAAGCACTCTTTCTCTCTCTGTCTGTCAAATACAAGGCAAATATTTCCTTGCATATTTTAAGTAAACTTTTTATTTCAAGTCATTGTAGAGTCACAAGCAGTTGTAAGAAACAATATGGAGAGAGCCCATGTATCCTTCACCCAGTTTCCCCCAATAGTAACATCTTGCGGAAATGACGGCACAATATCACAACCAGAAAAAACAGCCTCGAACATTTGTTTTTGCCCAAATTTTAAAGTTACTGAAACAATAAAATAAGACATGGTTGTTACCAAGTTAAAATTTAGCCGGTCTTTAGACAATGATACAACATTGATCTTGTTCTGATTTCCTCAGTTTTGCTTGTACTAGTGTGTGTGTACATGTGTATCCTTTGTCTTCTTTTCCTACTTCAGATTTGATTACCTACTGTACATCAAACATATGAGTATTTTATCTTAATTTTAGAATCACAATTTGTGCTATAGATGCGATGTACTGCATGGCCCAGGATGATTTGCAACAGAGTTTAAACTTATTTAATGTATATTCGTAATATTAATGTATTATGGAAATTAAATCATAGAGCATGAATTTGTGACATGTGAACTCAAATAGATCAAGAAAGATGTTTCTATTTGGGAGAAAGGGGTTGTTTTCTCATCTGTTGATTTTAATTTATTAGTATGCACTCTAGGTGATCAGCTTTTTAAATGAGATTTTGCTTTCACATTATTCCAGTGAGACATTTATAATTAATAGCACAGAAATATTACACTGGAGCAATATTTAGTCCATCTTTGTCAACAGGACACAAAAACATAAATCTAATGCTACATGAAAAAAAAACAGATTACGAAACTGCTTTAGAATAGGGTAAATATTAATACATTTACTTACAACTACATTTTTCTTTGATAAAATTCTATTTGAGTGGTATGCCTCTCTTTGTTTAAATTTATTATTTCATAACTATACATTGCCATTTATGCTTCAAAATAATGTCGTTGCTTAAAAGGGTAAGCTCTAATGTTTATTCCTTATTTTCAATCATTCTGTGGGCTTTTTCCTAATTATGCTTGGCTCATCATGATAGGAAAGGATATTTGGTCTCAAAAATATTTAAATAGCATTCAAAAAGGGCCCTAGAAATGGAAAAGATGAAAACTTCGTAACTACAAAAAACATGTTCTTTCTTTTCTTTCTTACCTTTTGTTGTTTATCATTCTTGTTGTTAATGTCATTATCTAGAATGGTTGTCAATTTTCCTTTATTTGGATTTTTTTTCCCAGAAGTTCTGGGCTATATGAAATGCTTGGATCCCCTTAAATCGGGGTACATTTCTCGGCACAATTTATTCTGATTTTTAGCTTCTATTTGACCAAAATTTAGATGACTAAATTTTCAAGGAAAATTTAGGTGGATCTGTTAGCATGGTTGCTATACTCAAAGTTAAATGGAGGAGCCCGTACTCCCTGGGGCTCAGACTATCTTCTCCGGATTGACTTTTGCCAAGCAGCCTGGAGAGCTGATTATTGCTGCTGTTAAATTTGGAAGATACCCAGTAGAGAAATTGTCATGTCATCCTCATTCTCATCAGCATCTTCATCATTCTTATTAATTTGTCCACCACAAAGTCCGATGTGGAGCAAAGTAAAAGAGGAAGTAAAAGAGGAAGCCATAAATAAATTACGATTAACATTTTCTTAAACATAGCTTCTCTATCCAGAAATATATCCATCAAGTCAAACGTTTTATGTTATGCCATTGTAGAGTTAGTGTTAACTGCTATTAAATTGGTATGAAAAGACAAACTTTATTAACTTTAGCTTCCGCATTTACAAAGAAGAGGATAATAATAATGCATACTTCATATAAGCTGAAAATATGAAGATGGTTTTACTAGATTGAGAAAGACGATAGAGAAAAGACTTCTAGGTCGGAGAACAATATCAGCCTACACACATGAGCGTAAATATGCATATTAAATATGATTCAAAGCCAAGAGTACAATGCTATGAAATTGTCATGAAAAATAATTTGATGTTAGATAATAAAAGGCTTTGTATGCTCTGAAAAATGATTTGAAATATGATCATCTTCAAGGACATTTTGAAGATTTCCTTTTCCTACTTAGTACTCTTGTCTGTTCTTTTGAACTTTTCCTCTTCCTACCATTTGTAATGCAACCTTGTGTTCGCTTTTCCCTGAACATACCCATCTATCATCGTAAATGGGGTTCACTGGGAAACTCAAGTTGTGCAAATGTCTGACTAAGTGTTGCCCGCAGTGAGGCAGAGTTAGAAATCAGAAGAGCTCTCTCTCCCCTTGATTCTCCTGTAGGTTTGGAGTTGAGAATCATTTCCATACCCTACCTCTGAGTACTGAACTTCTGGAGGGGGGTTTCCCTCTTGTTATAATGAAACATTTCCCTTGAAATATCTCCCTCTGTAGCCCACATCCAGGGGCCATATCTACTACTGATGACTAAGATGACCAAGTAGCTAGGATGAATTAGCTGCTAGTGAGGAATAACAGAACTAGAGCAGATACCTGGTAATGAATAGATTGAGGGCTATAGTAATAGAAATACACTATGGGAAGTGAACGCACAACACAATATATATATGCTTTACTGTTGATGATCTGTACACCCGAAACATACTGGATTTCGTTAACCAATGTCACCATAATAAAAAGAAAGGAAGGAAGGAAGGAAGGAAGGAAGGAAGGAAGGAAGGAAGGAAGGAAGGAAGGAAGGAAGAAAAAGAAAAATGCCTCCTTCAGCTGGCTGATAGAAACGACTGGCATTTCTCAAGGAGTAATTCATCTGTTGATCTGAGTAAATTTTGAGTGCTGTAGAGTGAAAACCCACTTCCCCCTTATCCTCACATATACACAAACGAGCGAAAATAATAATGAAGGAGTCAAAACTGGTACTCTCCAGTTCACATACGATATTAAAAAGTTTGAGGTTGAGAGAATAGAGCAAGAGGTAAGACTCTCAGAATAAAGATAGAGACTTCAATTACCAGAGAAAAGATCTCACTTTATCCCCAGTGCATCCTCTATCCTCGAAAGGATGCTTCAAATAAAGCTTCATTTCTTTTTTGCATGAGGAGAACACTGTACTCTGCTTCAGATGGATGGGTGGAATAAAGAATAGGACAGATTGTATATGCTCTTAAGCCCACATAATCACATAAGTACCAGTGTTCCCTTTAACAATAAATGCTTATCGAGCATCTACTCTGAGCCAGGCTATTTTTCTGATGTTGGTGCCACAGTTGTAAACACGACAAAGTCCTTGCATCCATGGAACTTATGTTCTAATAGAAGACGAGATCAATAAATAAATGAACAGAAGAACATACAGCATTTAAATGTAATTAATCGCGTCAGGTAGTACCAGTAGTAGGAAGTAATCTCAGGAAGATAAAATAGTTATAAATAATATTATATTGCTCTTAAGTTAAAGTGAACCCTTATTCAGGAAACCACTTATAGGATTTAGGTCCAGAAGAACACACTTGATGTGAGTTGCCAATTTCTTGAACAAAAACAGGGCAGCCACCTAGACTGAGAACAGCAGATATTTCTGTGTACATAGCTTTCTCCTCTCATTCCCTACAGGGGCATCTGGGACATTTTCTGAACAAGTAGGGTCTAATTAGAGGTGAGAAGGAGACTAATTCTCTTAAGGTATTTTAAAAATATTTTACATAAAGGATTTACTCATTATTTAGGAAGAATTCACATTAGTAATCCAAGTGCTTCTAGAAGAATGATTATATATTTTAGGCTTTCTAAATTCCTAGACTGAACTCAGAGTGAGCAGGGATTCATCTTCTGCCAAAGGAAAAAAACTGAGTCAGTGCAAAAGAGTTCCTGAAAAATATCTTTGGACTCAGAGCTTCGATATTTAGTGAAGGCCATTTCTCCACAGTCAATGCCCCCTAACTCTGAACTGATAGACTTAACCTACTTGGTAATGGCACTTAGCTAGGACCTTACGGTGATAAGTTATTTCACACATAGCCCATACTCTGAGCCTTCCTTTTCATTTTCACCTTGGGTGATCTTGTCTGACTATTCCTCACCTCCCAACCTGTCTGCTGAATTGTCTGTTTTAGCTGAGCTAGGGACAAGCTTTATAACAAAGGGATGAAAGATTGAGGCCTGGCTAAGGGGACAAGAAGATCAGCCAAGAACATAAGGTGCATTTTTATTAGACACCATCACACTCTGTTGCACATTTCTCTCTTTCTTTAATCCATCTATTTCCTTATAAAATTATTTATTGAATGTCTGTGAGTGCCACATACGGTGAAACTGTGAAGGTCATTTATCTCCTTGTGAAAGACATACTTAGGTGACATGACAAAAGAATTTCAGGTAGTTAAGCCCAAAGGGTAAATATTCATCACAAATAATTATACAAAAAATTATACCATAAAAAAAAACACTCAAAATGATGAACATTTACCTTCTACACAGAAATGGTGAAATAGCAAACTTCAATGTTCACAGGAAAGCAAAGATTAAACATGTATTACAAGTATGCAGCAGCAATTTTAAAACAAGCTTTCCACCTGATAGATGGTGTGGCCTGTTTCTCTACTATAGATGATATAGCCAATTTTTAAAAAATAATATACTTTATATCGATGATAACAAATTGCCAAGACTTTATTGAGAATTGCTTTATCAGTAATTAGGTAGAGTGATAAATCGTCATTATTCATCACCCAATACAACTGAAGAACACTAGTAAGCTTCCTGAAAGCTCTGTGACATTTTCCCCCTTTATAACTAACCCTCATTAAAAGGTGACAGTGTTTTTTTCCCTGAAATGATCAGCAATGAAACAAATGCAACTGAGAACAGCTGCGATACAGGTGTTTTCTGTTCAGTTTGTTGGGACTACTTCATCACTCATGAAGTGATTCAATAACTTTTTTATTCTATTCATCCCGTTGCATAAAATAAAGACATATGCTCAGAATTATCATGTCTAAGTTACTAGAGGAAATATCAAAGGAACAGACAATTTTTGCCACTGGAATAATAAAATATACGTTTGTATGCTTCAAGAAATAAAGTTTTACATTAACATTTAAACTACTCCATTAGGTCACATCACAGAAAAACAAGAGTTGTTTGACAGGGCTCCTACTGGTCAAATTGGAACAATTTGAACATCACAAAGAATAATAATGGGAATGGTTTATATTAGATTGAATATTACATTGAATATAAAAAAATCACTGAGTTCATAGTAATACTTAAAATCGAAAGGAGATAAGGGAAAGCTCTTCATTGCAGAAAAATACTAGCTAAAACATTTATATGTGACGATACATATTAGAAAATCATCAATGACCTCTGCAACCACGAATACAATTATTGATTTAGGCAAGAATCATCAACAGATGCTAAAACCATTACGTGAAATGTTGTAGGAGGACAGGACATTAATATTACCTCCTAGTATGAAGCCACAAGTTGCTTATTAATTACAATGGATAAAAATACTTCTATGATGAAGAGAGCCAGAAAACACTATCTTAATTCAGTCTTCAAACTAGCATTATCATAATGAGATGAACAACATTACATGTTTTCTGATACACTCTAATAAGAAGTACACATCATATTTATAGAATTCTTATAAAAGAATATTTAAAATGCATCTCATCATAAGGAAACATTTAGAGAAATCAAAATGCAAGGTATTCCATAAGACAATCGATCTGGTCTCCTCAAAATATCACTGTCATCAAAGACAAGAGTGGTAAGAAATTTCTAGATTAAAAGAAGTTAAAGAGACATAACAACCAATTGTAGTAAGTGATCCTTGGTTGGGTCCTGAGCAAGAAACAAAAATCAGTGAAAGGGCACTTAGGGAAATTTTGGGAAATCCAAATATGAAACATGTTGACTAAAATTATTGTATCATTGTTAAACTCCTTGGGAGTGATACTAGTATGGGGATTATGCAGGAGAATGTTTTTCCTCTTTTATGTCATCATATTTACAATTTAATTTCAAATGGTTCATTAAAGATGATTACATAGATATAGGTATAGCTATAGCGAACGTGGGAAAATGTTTTTAAATAGCTACCTTTTGATGAAAATTTTTATTATTATGTTGTGGCTTTCTCAGATTTTCTCAGCCTCATGGTTACAAATGAAATGTTAAAATAGATCTGCCATTTTCCATACCATAAGTGGATTATAAAGCGAAAAAAATAATTTCATTATATCTTTAAATGTTAATAAAAAATTGACCATGCACAGCATTCCATACTAATAAAAAATAGAGTTTTGAGAAAGAAAAGGAGGGATAATAGAGCAGATTTTCAGAAGTGACAGGAACACCATCTAGAGAAAAGGAAAGAAATTTGCAGTGATTTTTCTCATATTTTAATGCTCTATGAAGACAGGCATTTTTGTATGTTTCATTCCTTTATTCCCACTCTCTAGAATAGTGCTGCCACAAATTTGGTGTTAAATAATAGATATTTGAAAGAATATGGGGTTGTACTACTTACTGCCTTTATACACACTATCTTAAGTTACAAACAAACAAGAGACAGAGACAGACAGACAGAACTTGCTGAAAATATGTAGAGCGATGTCATGAGTCTAGCTCTATTCAACCCGCAGTCCATTAATCAGGCCCCCAGCACTTCTAAACGTCATTTAGTTTTTTCCTTTCGAATAATAAAAAAGGAAGCACAGAACTAGGAATCTGTCTTTATTAAGGCAGTACAACTCTTTAATGGCAGAAGCAAGAGGATGCCCTATATTCTTTACCCTAGTCTACCTAGAAAATACAATTCCACTAGTCTTTGCTAATAAAGGAAATTACATATCATAGAGAAAACTGCTCTCTGGCTTTAAGAGTTAGGTGTTCCAGGGTTCAAATCTTAATTCAGCTCTTACCGCCACATTGTTGTTAACGAATTTTAAAGGATTACTTTACACATTTCATGTTATTTATTACTGGAGAACCCAAGCTAGGGAGGATCCTTCTGAAGTGCTTTCATGATCACCAAGGCAGAAGATAAGATGAGCTGAAGTGGCTCACACTGATACACACCACCTTTGCCCATTCTCATTAAGCAGAACTAGTTATATGGTTGTTAATCTTCAAGGAGATGGGGAAGGATAATTTTCACATGGGCCTCAGAAAAGACAGAATCAGATACCAGCAAGCATTTGCAATATATGACACAAGGGCCATCTCATATGAATTTAAAGAAGATTTAAGTAGAAAATCTAATGGGGAAAATCCAGAGAAATATTACTTTATAGTAAAAATATTTTATACTCATTAACTCTCTAAAGTGTGTTTATTCATATATTTTTAAGAGTAGACAAGGATTGATTGGTTTTTTCTTTACCTCGAGGAGTTTACTCCAACGCTAATAGACCTGATTTTGAAGTAAATGATCATTTGGAAAACAAGAAGTGGTATGAAGTCACGAGTCTTTCAATCCTCACAACAAAACTATAAAGTCAGTATGCCCAGCTAAATAAAAGAAGGGCTGGATTAAGGCAATAACCTCCTCTATTATCGGCTTCTACTCTGTCACACCTATAGTCCATTATCCACACAACAGAGAGATCCTCTAAAACTGTCAGTCAGATCATGTCACTCCTCTGTTCAATACACTCCACAGGTTGCCCAACTCAGAATAAAAACCAAGGTCACAGCATGGTCTACAAACCCCAATACAGTCTGCTTCCCTAATCCCCACACTGACCTCTACTTCCATCTTCAATTTTTTTTTTTATTGCTCTCTCCGCCTCACTCACTTTGCTTTGGTCTCCTCGCTGTTCCTCAAACAGAATAAGCATGCTCCTTTCACAGTGCCTTTGCACTTGCTATCATTTCCACACGAAATGATCTACACCAGTGGCTCTCAAACTTCAGATGCACTAGAAACATGTGGAGGGCTTGGTAAAATATATATTGCTGGGTCCCATCCCACTCCCAGAGTTTCTGATTCATTCAGTCTACAGTGGGATGCTATGATTTGCATTCCTACCAAGTTGCCAAGTCATGCTGACGTTGCCGGTTCAGGGATTGAGATAATTATAGCCCCATGATTCACTACCTTATTAATGTCAAGTATATTACCTGCTTTATCCTTCTCAGGAGACCTTCTCTGACATGTTACATGAATAAAAGAACACACATTCCTCATCAATTTTTATCATCTTGTTCTCTTTTGTTTTTCTTCATAGAATTTACCATCACCTGATGTCTTATCATTTATTAATTTTCCTGTACTTTCCCTCTTTCTCATTCACACCCATCAGAATTCAAGCTCCATGAAAGGAGAAGCTTTGTCTATTTCGTGCACTGCTGTATCCAAAAGCCTAAGTCAAAACCTGGCAAATAGTAGGCACTCGATAAATATTGGCTGAGTTAATGACTTAGCTGGAATGTGAGAGACAGTTCCCAATAAATCCTAGAAGTAACTTTGGTTCCAAAAAGAAAACATAAAAACAAGGTAATGCTTATAATGATGAGGGGAAAAATAAAAGATTACCATCATTCATGAATTTTTTAAAAAAGTCTTTGAGTAGAACCAATTATTTTGAGGGAACAGAGAAAAGAAATTGTAATCTTCATTGTTTACAGATTTCAAGAGGGCTATACAGGAAACCCATTTAATTGTGGAAATCAGAAAAGTGGTCATGATTGTTAAAGAGACTGAATAAAAGAAGTTCCTACATATCTAAATAACCTACGAGTGTCAAGAGCATTCACTGAATCGGGGGAGTGATTATAGCAGGAGAGGAGAAAAAAAGTGTTTTCTACTTGCCTCATCAGCAACTGAGTTGTTTAAACTTATATTTTGCTCATAAAACTTGTTAATAAAATGCCACACCTGTCATACTTGCAAAATAAGCTCCAGAGCTATAATCACCACCTCGACAGGTATTACAAAATTTCTCAAATGTAACCCATTCCAAACAAGGCAAGAATGATCACATAATATGTGCCTTCTATTCCAAATACATGACAAACTCACATATTTTTTAATAAAATTTTTAGTTTAGAATAATTTTAGATTTACAGAAAATTTGCAAAATTTACAGGGAGCTCTCATATACTCCATACCTAGTTTCCCCTATTATTAACTTCTTACATTAGTATGATATATTTACTGTTATTAACTTAAGTCCATACTTTATTAGATTTCCTTGTTTTTTTCTGATGTCCTATTTTATGTTCCAGGATCCATTCAAGTTACCATGTTACATGTACTCATTATGTCTCCTTCGACTCCTCTAGCCTGTGACAGTTTCTCAGACTTTCCTTGTTTTTGCTAGCCTTAACAGTTTCGAGGAATACCAAACAGGATCTTGTTTTGAGGAATACTGAACGGGATCTTTTGTAGAATGTTCCTCAATTTGGTTTTGTCTGATGTTTTCCTCATGATTACACTGGAGTTATGGGTTTGGGGAAGAAAATCACAGAGGTAAAGTACTACACCCTAATCACATCATATCAAGGGTTCACGTAATCATCATTCCTTACCATCGTTGATGTTAACCTTGACCTGGCCGAGGTACTGTTTGTCAGGCATCTCCACTATAAAGTTACTTACTCCAGGCATAATGTACCTTTGGAAGGAAGTCACTCTGCACAGCTCACACTTAAAGGGTTGGAAGTTACGTGCCACCTTCTTGAGAGGAAAAAATCTTTAAAGATTATTTGGGATTTTTCAGTTTGGAATATTTGTCTATTAGTCCCTGTTAACTTATTCATTCAATCATTTATTTCACTATGGCCTCATGGTTTTTTTTTTTTATGCTTTGAGTTATTATCCAATACTGCATTGTTTATTTTCTTTTTCAAATTGTTCCTGCTTTGGCCACTGGGAGCTTTTTCAGTTGATTCCTATATCACTTTGATGTAACTCCATTGCAGTGAATTTTTTTTTTTTTTAACATTTTCTTATTTTATGACACTACAAGATGCTCCAGGCTCATCTTTTATTTTCCCTGCCCCAGTCCTGGAATGGGCCATTTGTCCAAGAAGCCCTGGTCCCTTTTCTTGGAGGATGAGATTAGAAATTAAGATTTGGACACTGAGTGTGCTCATTGCTCTAGAGGTGCTGTTATTTCTATATCCTTTCACTTGACAGAGCAAGAAAATATATGTGTGTATACTAAAACGTATGTATATATACCTATCTTGAAATATTTTCATATGTAACCATTTGTATCTATAATAAACTAAACATGAGTTCATACTGTCTCCAACTCTAACCCAGTATCAAATGAATTATTCTAGCCTTTCCATCTCGCTTAGGTGTAATGTCTCTGTCTCTGTGTGTGTGTGTGTGTGTGTGTCTGTGTGTCTCTCTCTGTCTCTGTCTGTCTCTGTCTATCTCTATGTCTCTATGTCTCTGTCTCTCTGTCTCTCTGTCTCTGTCTCTCTGTCTCTCTGTCTCTCTGTCTCTCTCTCTCTCGTAGTTTCAGAATTGTTAACTCTTACCCCAAGGAAAACAACACTTCCTTCTGCCTTTAGGCTTACAGTTTAGAGTCTCCACTCATTCCAAAGCTAGTTAGGTCAGCAACTTCTACCCTCCCCCCTTACACGCACTATTTCTTCAATGATGTTATCTCATATATTTGTAATATAGAGTCTTTCATCACAGAATACATTTCTTTCTGGGTTTCCTCTGACCTTTGAAATGATTTTATTGTTAATTTCCATACATTAAGGTTCACTCTGTGTGGTACAAACTTCTTTGCGATTTGTGAAATGCACAGTTTCATGTATCCATCACTTCAGTATTATATAGAATAGTTTCATCACTCTAAAACATCCCCTGTGCTTTACCTATTCAATCCTGTTCCCTCCTCGAACTCCTAGTGGCACGTACTATACTGTTTATCACCTTTACAGCTTTGCCTTTTCCAGAATGTAATACAAATGGAATCATACAGTATGTTGCTTTTTCAATTTTTTTTCTACTTAGTAATGTGCCTTATTCATCCATGTCTTTGCTTGCATTGCTAACTCATGTCTTTTTATTACTAAAACGCGTTCCACTATATGGATGTACTACATTTCACTTATCCATTCTCTTTTTGACAGACATTTTGGTTGCTTCAAATTTGGGATGATTACGAATAAAGCTGATATGCACATTCATGTCGAGGTGTTGCCACAGACATAAGTTTTCCAATCAGTTAGGTAAATACCTAGGAACCTGATTGTGGAGTCACATGGTAAGATTATTATTAGCTTTGTAAAAAATTGTCGAACTGTCTTCCGAAGTGGCTGTATCCACATTATATTTTATTAAAAAGAAAAAAAGACTGCTCTGGCTGTTTTGCATTTGCAAGCGGAGGCAAAGAGAATTAGTAAAACACTGTAATATGTCATGCTTGGAGAACTATTCTTTCAGCTTATATTTAATGATGGTATGCCTTATTTAATATCATGTTTATGTATGTTTTATTCAACGGATATTCTCATTTTAGATGCTATTTGTGATTTGAGAAACATAAAGTTTCTATTTTTGTTTATCACTTCAGTTTCACAACTTAGTATTTTTAAACAATTTGACCTTAATTTTAATCATGAAATACCTCTGTTCTCTTTTGTTCTCTTTTTTAATAGTCTAGCCTACTTTCTATTCAACTGGTACTTCCATTTGAATTTTAGATCATTGTTATTTTATCATTTTGCCTATTTCTTTGAAACCACCGTATAAATTTAAATAGTCCTATTTTTTTCTATTTCTTAATTTTCCTGATGAATTCTATTTCTTTGAACTGATTTGTTTTATAACTTTATTCATTCTACATCATATTCTAGATAATAAAATACCATCTGTTTCCTATCATTTTTATTAAAGATGCTTTATATTTAAAATCAATCAATTCTTCCTTATTTATTATGATTCTGTTCAGAAAAAAAAAATTATTCCAGTTATTCCCTAGAAGAACATTGAGCATTTTGTTAAAGAATAGCCCAGAAAACACAGAAGCAAACATAAGCCCCTCTTAAGATTTCTATGTGGTGTTTAAGCTGTTTTCTTAAGATGGCAAATAATGTATTCACTATTTCTACAGCAAGAGTAATGAAAAAAATTTTTTTTTCTCTAAAGAACTAAATAGAAATTATTTTAGGCTTTGTAGGCTATATGGTCTGTTGTAATTACACGACTCTGTCATTATACAATTGACCATTGAATAAAGCAGGGGGTAGGAGACTCCAACACTCACTCCCCACAGTGCAGTCAAAAATCTGCCTATAACTTTCGACTCCCTCCAAACTTAACATCTAATAACCTACTATTGACCACAAGCCTTACTGATAACATAAACAGTCAATTAACATATTTTGTACGTTATAGGTATTATACGCTGTATTCTTACAATAAACTAAAGAAACTACTAAGAAAATTATAAGAAAAAATACATTTATTGTATTTATTTTAAAAAATCATATAAATGGACCTGTGCAGTTCTAACCCATGTTGTTCAAAGGTCAACTGTACCATGAAAACAGCCACAGACAATACATAGAATGGATGTGGCTGTAGGGCCAATAAAACTTTATTTACAAAAAGGCACCAGGCTGAATTTGGTCCACAGGTCATGGTTATTGACCCCTGTTTTATAATATCAAATATTTGATAAATGGTTTTATAATTATTTGCTATTTTGAAAGAAAATAAGTAAATATTTACCCATTAAATTATTTTTATATTATGAACCTGAAAATTGCTACCCATAATTTAGCAATCTCGTATATTAGACACTTGCAAAACATGAAGTCATAATACTACTTAAATAAAGTTTATTTATAGTTAAACTTTACGAGATGACAATTTTACTCTCTAAATGATTGATATGATAAATATCACTGCTTAGTTTTAGGAGTTGACAAAATAAATTTGTTCAGGAGTTGTAAAGGTGAAATACCACAACTGATTTTGATTGCTTTTCCCTCTGGCATAAATGGGAATAGGGAAGCCTCTGGATCACTTATATGTGTATTTCAACAGAAACCTGGGCACAGTGATAGTAACAAACAGAGGTAGCCTCTATGTTATTAGAGATTATTTTGTGGAAAATGCAGTACACTCAGGCAGGTTCAGTAAACAAAGAATTTTTTATAAAAATGTAGGAGAATCTCACTGAACAGAAAATATAACAGGACCTCATGGGGAATAGAAAATCATCAAAAACATATTCTCTCAATTTCTTTCTTTACTCTTAGAATTCTTCCATCCATGCTTCTTTATTACATCTGTTCCATCATCCTCTCTGAAGGCTGCTCAAGTTCGAAAGCTTTTAATGTTTGTTTCTTCATAACTTTGACATGTACATGTTTCTTGGCTTGCCACATACTGATTCTGGATCTTACTTTACCAAATCTTTCAGTTCAGATGTTCAATGTCTCCTAGCTACAATGACTGTCCCTTAATCAGAGATTCTTATTGCCTGCTGACTGGCAATGGAGTGCTTGGCTTTTGAGTTAGTTTCTCCCCATTCAAAAGAACTATAGTCAGAAAGGTTAGGGCTATGTGACCTGATGCCAAAATTGAAGCCATGGCTGAAATAAATTTTGAGTAGTTGTGGAGGGCAAGGAAAGAAAATAGACTGATATGTTGGCTACAGCCTGAGAAAAAAAGATTCTCACAGTTGGGGGCGTTATTATTCTTGAAATTATAGGTGACAGCTCTTTTCATAGTAGAGTTCATGAGAAAGAAAGATTCTTGACATTAGTCAATTGCTGAGAGGCCAGTGTGCTGGGTGGATAAGCACGTGATCTTTAAATTTTTCCAGAATGATCAGACTTAGGGGATGAGAAAGAGGCTGTGATCCAGGGTCAAAACCTTAATATGAAGGGACAGTAAAATGCTTAGTAGGTGTTAACAAGGAATAGAATTTGTTCTGAGAAGATGGAATAATAATGGTGGGGAAGTGACATTAAGACTAGAGAGCATTGTAGACTGTGAAAAAATAAGCAGCCTACACTTCAAAGTTTTAAGAGGAAGAGTGCTCTGGAGTAGACTTAATTATATCCCAAGAATCTTCTAGCCATAATAAAGTGCTTTCAGTACTCTATAACCCCTTTCTTTTTCTTGCCTTTGTGCATTTGGACAAACTATCTCATTTCCTGCAAATGTTTTTTTCCAATTTACTCATCCTTAAGCCCTAGTGAAGTTACTAATCTCCTCTAAAACCTCCCATACCTATTAAGAATTAAGTTATCACTCTTCTACATGCCACACTGTATGTACATGTGTGTACACGCATATGCAATTGTTATTCTTTAATTGAATATCACATTTATTAATTCGACAGCAGAGTGCAAACTTGTGGAGACTATTTTATTCATCTTCATAATGCAATAGCCTTGCAGACACACAGAGGGTACTCAGAAATAATTACAAAGCCCATAAATTTAATTGAAATGAACTCATTTTCACTTGGTCAAAGAAGAGTATACCTGGACTCTGTGGGAAAACACATTGGTGTCAGCAGCTTTGATGGGGTAGGGACAACTTCTAGGGTCTCAATAGAATTCAGAAGGTATAGACTCCATTTGGCTGGTAGAGAATTTTATTCTTAAAGGAAGCCAAAGAAATACTCCGAAAGGTGGTACTAAGGTTGGTAGATAAGGTTCCAGCGAGAATCAGAGCTTTAGCAACAGCAAGTGACCATTAAAAACTCAGATTGAATTACAGAATGAGACTCCATAGAAGAGGGGATGCTGGGTGACATCCACCAGGAGCAGCATTGATGTTGCTATTCCTGGGGGGGGTCTTTAGGATAGGATCTGAACTGGGTGCTAGAGACGTTAGATGAGATCCCTCATATAAGGATAATGTCAATGTTTAACCTGGATCCCTAAGATCCTCTTAATTCTCTCTCATGCTTTCCTCTTCTGTGTGGTTTCACTGCTATCAGCCAGAGTCCCCCATGAGATAAGACTGAAGGAGCCTTCTACAGGACTTCACCTGAGACTGTACTCTTGTTTGGATTCTTCCTGTTGCCTGTCTTGCTTTCCCTTCTATCTTACATTTCCCCACCCCGGCACTCTTTCTTAATAAATTACTTAAACAATAATCCTCATCTCAAAGTCTGTTCCTGAGTTAACCCAATTTGAGACACCTGCCCTCCAAATTAAGGCTATTAGAGTAAGTAGAAAGGGTAGCTCATCACGGAAAAAAGACAGCAACAACTCAAATTTGGACATATTTGGACATCAGAGATTACAGACAATTTATATAAATTAAAGAAAGACCCAAACTATCTGGTGAGTCTCAGGAATTATATGATGTTGAATTATTATATGCTATACCTCCAAATCAAGTAATTAAAATAGATTTTTATCAGAAACTGTGTTTTCGATTTCTAGTTACAATTATAGCAACTGAGAGGAAGATGAATTGAAGTTGTCAAGAAGGTTAAAACTATTACTAATGCTGAATTATCAGAACATTTTCGATGCTGGCAAAAATGCTCAGAACCAGAATAAAGGCAATGATGGAGTGCTAATTTTCAAATCCAAAGACTATGTCTCACTTTTCTGTGATTTCTCATTTACATACAACAACGTCCAGTTTCCCACATTCTTGATGTATTCTCCCACAAATTTCAGAAACTGGTCTTTGAAGTGGCCCATCTCTCTGACTTCGTTTTTTAATGAGTTCCTTTACCTCCACCTTCTTTTAAAATACTTGTGTTCCCCAGATCCCATAGTTTGCCTCTCTTTTACTCCATCCCTCTTTTCTGAGGCAATATCATTGATGATTATGATTTCCTTTTTCTTCTCTAGGCTAATAACTGCTAAGTCTTTATTTCTAGATATAACATTTGTTCTAGATGCCAGAAATATGTAGGTTATTTCTTCACTACCTCTACCTGTTAGAAACCAGAATTCCATACGCAACATGTTAAATTCTAAACTGATTTTTAGCTCCTAGTTTCCTTGTGTTCTATGTGCTGTTTATTGATCTCGCCATTGTCCGTGTCATTCAAGCCATAACTCTCAGAGCAATTCTAGACCTGTCCAGCTCTCTCAATGCCTCACAGAGATCCCTGTCAGATCTCTCTCCTTTAACAACTGTCGAATTCTCTCTTCCCTTTATGCTATAGTCACAACCTACTTCATCAATCACGTATCGCCTAGAGCAGGGAAATCTAACAGGAGTATAGTGGAAGCCATATTCATAACTTTAAAAATTTCAGTAGCCACATTAAGCAAATTAAGAGGTAACAGGTAAAATTACTTTTAATAGTACATTTTATTTCACCTAATATATTCAGAATATTATCATTTTCAAAATATAGTCAGTATCAAACATTATCAATAATGTGTTTTACATTCTTTAAAACAATTTTTTCATGGGCATCTAGTATATATTTTACACTGGTCAGCACATACATCTCAATTCCAACTAGTACATTTCAAATACTCAGTATCCAAACGTGGCTGGTGGCTACCATATGGACAGTATGTATCTAAACTATCAGTATTGCTTCTCCCCCTCCAGTCCCATCCTCCATAATACTGCTACTGGAGTCACATTTCTAACATGCAAATCCGATTTTTATACTTATCTATTTCATATATCTATCCATGGCTTATAAGATAAAATCGAACCTCCTTTTCATGTCTCCCACAATCCTCTATGTTCCCATAGCTTCCTACTCCTTCTTCCTTATCATCTGTTAAGCCCTGATTCATGGTGCCCTGGAATTTACTGGGCTTCAAACTCATGATGTCATATCTCTGTGTCATTCTTTGGCTGTTCCCCTTCTATAGGAGCTTTTATCATCTTCTTTTTGTCTTCCCAAAGAACTTCTATTTAACCTACTCATTTCTAAAATGTATATTCTGTGAAGCCTTCCATGAATTCCACCTGTACTCCTATCCCAAACATAGGTGTTTAGTGTTTCTCCATAGTACCTTGATCACTATTGAAAAAGAACACATAAAATTATGCAAAAATATTTTCTGTATTTGCCTCTTAATTAGGCTTTAAAACCCTTGAGGGCTGAGAGGGTGCCTTATTTATCTTTGTATCCCAGGGAGCACAATAGAAGATCAATAAATCCATGCAGAATACACAAAAGAAAAAAATTGAGCATTTTCCACTGAGGGATACCTCACCAATTATGAAAGCACAGAATTCACAAGTAGCCTGGTATATGCCAGTCTCTCAATTTGTATATTGCATAGGGCTTCCACATTTACGGGGCACAAATCACATCACAGACTTACTCTGAATTAAACGAGAATGAAGACTTGGAGAGTCATGGTCTCTCACCAGAATTCTGGAGCAACAGAGAGAGTGAGCCTACTTCTACATAAACTCTCATCTGGACAGATTCCAGAAAGCAAACGCACACAATTACCAACTAACATATACACATGTATATGTGTATATACAGCTATATTCTTCCCAAACCCTGCTCTGGACATTTCCCAATGTACCTTCTCTTCTCTGTCTGCAGATGTTGAAAACATAAAACCTACCACCACCTGTCTCAGAACGGACATAGTATCCTAACTGAAGTTAAGGAGGGCAATGTAGGTGAGTGTAGAGTATAAATGTCATTTGTGGTATATGCAACTCATCTTTCCAGGGATGTGTGAGCAGGCAAGAGTGAAGGCTCCAATGCGATATTCATCCAGCAATGTCTGCACATTTTTAAAATTCATACTGAGCCCCTGTAAAGACTAGTTCCCTTTATTACAGAGAGAGATTTCAGGATGCAGGAAGTCTTCTGGGCATGACTCATCTTGTTTTCATGCAAAGTGCATCCGTTGCTACAACTATATTGTATGACAAACAGCCACAAAATTTTATTGACAAACAAAAATAATCATGAAGTTAAGCTCATGATCTATGGGGATGACTCGATCTGGATCGAAGTCAACATATCTTGACTGAAATTGTCCATCTGTCTGTGGTAAGCTGCAAGTTTGCTAGATAGCTTTGCTCATCTTGGTTGGGATCCTCCGCATTTCTGGAGATTGGCTGGCTGTTAAATTATCTTAGTATAGGCTTGGCTGGAATAATGGAGACAACCCAGTTTTGCTCCATGTGTCTCATTCTGCAGCAAGCTAGCCCAAGCGAGACTTTCTCATAGTGATGACGAAGGACAAAAAGAGCAAGCAGAAAAACATAAATGCCTTTAAAACGTC
This sequence comes from Pteropus alecto, assembly GCF_000325575.1. Classification (NCBI taxonomy): domain Eukaryota; kingdom Metazoa; phylum Chordata; class Mammalia; order Chiroptera; family Pteropodidae; genus Pteropus; species Pteropus alecto. The sequence continues at coordinate 426,558 of NW_006434901.1, read as the reverse complement.
TTCTTGCATCATATTTAAACCAGGGTTGGAGAGCGCTACAGAGCATGGGTAGAAGAATGAATGAATGAATGTAGCCATTAATGCAGTGATTCTAGCACACAGAAGAGTATATGTAACCAAGTTAATCTGATGGTTACAAGACAGTTCACCAAAAGGGTACCTTAGTAGTTCATTTCATTTATTTTTTGTGGAACATATAATTTTATTTTGAATGTTTAAGTCTAAAATATATTAGTCTTTCAAGATGTAATATGGTTCTGTTGAGTTTTATCTCAGCAATGGCCAGCCAAGGTGGGTGGTCTTGTAAACCTTGGAATAGAGAGGAAGTATAGGCCAGGCACCAAAGTGGAGAAGCCATGGGACAGCTAAGTTGATGCAGCCTTACTCGTGAGTTTATGTGAGATCAGTGGCGGGATGTCTGACTCAATCCCTGACTCTCTACTCTTATGCCTCTCAGCTCTACTTTAGTAAACTCGAGAATCTTTCTTTTTATCACTGTGAAAAACCCTAGCCATTTCTGAGATGAGGAAACATATTTCCTGAATTTTGATGTGTCAATGTCATAAGCATCCACTGCACAAAAACAACCCGAATAACATTTCTATAATTTTCAGAGTAGTATACCGGGAGAAAACACATCCAGGCTCTGCAAGAATTCATCTTGACCTTGAGTTTGCATGTTTTGCTTTGTAACAGTGTATATTCTGTGACTTAACATTGAGCAAAATTTCACTGATAGGATTCTAACTGGAAGTGGGAAAACAAATGACTTTGTGGGGGTTTTTTCTCCTCACGGTTATCAGCAGGCAAACACTCTTGTGGTCTCATTGACTGCTATATTGGTGGAGATGCTAATGAACTAAATCCAACAGATGCTTGGAAGCACAACTCGAGTTAAAATATGCAACCAACAAAAATAAAAAAAAAAAGTGGGCTGTTTCACACAGAGAGAGAGCTCTTCCTATAATTAGAGATAATTACCAATGTTAGGAGATCAAAAGCATCTTTTTTTGGCCTTTGGAAAGCTAAATATAAACTGCAAACAGACAACAGCAGGTACACTAAATTTATAAGATGCATAAATTCTTGTGAAAAGCAGCTAAGCCATTTTGCAGCTATTTGCCTTCTTAGCATTTCATGTACACTTTTCAAAGTTCCCCTTAAATAAATCATTTGCTACATATAGTTTCTAGCAGCATAATTTATTTTTCTGGGGGAGACACTCATTCCCCGTAGTCAAAAAAAAAAAATAGAAAGAAAGAAAAGAAAAGAAAAAAAGAAAAAGAAAAAGAAAAGAACCACGGCATACTTCCAACAAAATGAAAACAAGTTTTCTCTGTAAATATCTTCCCATTAGATTGCTTTACATAAGACTCTAAGTTTTAAAACAAAATTTACATTTCAGTATTATAGTAGAAACATTAAATTACCAAATAGGGGTATAGTACAACCGCTATTTCTTACTAGGTTATTTCCACAGATATTTTAACTGTTTTAACTCCACTTCTTAATTTTACATCTAGTATACAGAACTCATACAGTCCTTATACTGACAAAATTTTAATAAGTTAGGCTTTAGGTGTCATAGAAACTATCTGCAAATGGAAAACATTGCTCGCTAAACATATATCTTCAGTTTTCTTAATCATAGGATACAGAATCTTTTTTTCCCCTTTGCTTTGTACCCATAGCAAGGCATATGGGATTGTTAGAATAGTCTGGATTGCTTCTAAAACTGTTCTCCAAGTGCATGATCTGAGAGATTCATATCCAAGAACTGGAGAACTCGATGAGAGACATCAGTACTAGGCAGGTAAATCAACAATATCTTGCAAGTAACTTTTTTTTAAATGAGATTCTGTGGAACTTTGTAAACACACATATACTCTCCTCAAATATGATTTACAGTCTCCCCATTTTCTTCAGGTTAATTGCTAAACTTCCTATGTAACATTCAAACCCCATTTATAATTTTGCCCTGCCTATATTTTAAAATTCCTGCTTAGTGATCATCTCCACACTTCCTCTGGTGACACTGGATTATCACTGCCCCTCAAGAATATTATTTAGTTTTCTACCTCCCAAAAGTTTCCTGTGAATACGTCCTTTTCTCCTCTGTTTGTCTCTGTCTCTGTGTCTGTGTCTGCGTCTATGTCTCTCTTTGCTTTTAACTCCCTCTAACCTATTTACAGATTTCCTTAAGGTCCAACTCAGAAGTCAACTATTTGGGGCAACCCCGTCTGGTCCCCACAGGCATATTTAAGGCCAGCCTCATCTGTCTTCCCAGAGCACTTTGAAAAGACCTTAATTATATAAAATTTCACAGTGATTTGTATTTGCATTTAATCATCTGTATATCCATTCCTCCCACTAGATGTTAACATGTTTATGCTACTTCCAACTTGTCTAGGCTCCAACAGAGGGTCTTATACACACCTTATTCACCTGTGTTAAGAAAATGCAGCACAATCCATGATAGTATTGAGAATTTAAATACTAATTTAGAGCAGGGGTCAGTAAACTGTAGCCCAAGGGCAGGCCACCTGTTTCTGTAAATAAAGCTTTATTTGAAAACAGCCATGTCCATTCATTTATGTACTTTTCTTGCCACAGAAACTATATAGCCTGCAAGCCTAAAATACTGACTCTCTGGCTTTTTACTAGAAAATTTTGCTGGCCCCTGGTTTTGAGCATCTAGACTAGTAAAATCATGGGAATAAATAATATATACTTGGGGATACAATGTGTCACTCTAAGCACTATTTATTGTACCAAGTGGCAATTTAATAAGTATTGCATTGTAATGCTGTTTTATGTGTCAACTTTGCTAGGATGTGGTATCTAGTTATCCAATCAATCAAACGTTAATGTAGGTGTTTCTGTGAAGTTATTTCATAGTGGTAATGAAAGTCCATAATTGGTTGACGTTAAGTAAAGGAGATTATCCTAATCTAGGTGGGCCTGATTCAATCTGTTGAATGGCCTTATGAGCAAAGTCAAGGTTTATAAAAAGAAGAAAAAATTGTTAGCCTGCCCTTCGTGATGGCCTGTCCTACATATTTCAGACTTAACTAACTAGCCAACATAACTGTATAAGCCAATTGCTTGCAATAAATCTCTTAATATATATGTTCTATTATTTATGTTTCTTTGCTTGAATCCTGACGGATATATGTATCTTTGTGACCTGAAGAAGTTACAGCTTACTCCAATAAAGGAGCTTACTTTCTATCACAGGAAAGATGGTTTAAATTATGTTTAAAAAACTTTTAATAGAGAGCTTGAGAGATAGTATAATTATCATAACATTGCCTTGACCTAATAAAAATAGAAAAACATTAAATTTTTTAAACATTAAAACATTAAAACATTAAATTTTTTAAACATTAAATTTTTTTCAATCCATTATATAAATCTCGTTAACTTTATTTAAATACGGTCAAAGTTAATTTGTTATTAACCAAAAATTATTTACTTCACAAAATCCTATACATTTTTCCTAACTCTGTGACTTCCAAAAGATATACCACTTTTCATCAGTGGGCAAAGGTCGCTTCCTAATTTATTAGTACTAATTGAATGTTTAGTTGGGGAAAAGAAGTCAAGCCAAACTGAAAAAATACGAAAACAAAAACTCATTTTTGTTTGCGTAGTCTTTTATTTAGGTGCATCGGCATTGTATTTCCTTTTACGTGAAAGTAAAGACTGCTCCTTTGACTTTATCAGATAGCCCTTCCTTTATCCCTAATGGCAAAGACCTGAAAGACTGTCCTTTCAGGACTTTTGCTTTGCAAATAAGTTCCCCATCCTCTGACCCTCCACAGAATTCAATATTCAGTCTTCACAGGGCATTGTTCCCTCGTGCCAGAATCCGAAATATAACACCGCAGGGATATTGGGCCGCAGTGTTAGACCAAAGATCTATTTGACAATTGCAGTGACAATTTCTAAACAGAAAAATTTGGTATTTATTTTTAGTGAGAAAATAAATTTGAATCTATGGATATATTTTAAAAGAAGTATATCCGGTGTATTTAAAACTAATTTATTCCTTTTTAATCTCATATGCATGATCATTGACCTAGATGTCAGATTTCCTGGGATCTCTGCTTGATTTCAAGTTGTTATTACCTGTGTGATTGGGCCAGTTACTTAATATTCATGAGTCTCGTCCCCCTATATGTATATAAAAATGACAATTTTTTGTTCCTCTCCAGTGTTATTTTCAGGATCAAAATAAATAATCAGGGTGAAGTTGCTTTGAGAACTCTAATGCAAAAGTGGTATTATTTTGAGGGCCTGCATCACAGAACCTTTTGAGAATATGATGAAAACTACGGGTATTTTTCTTAGAAAAATGCACATATTACCACAAACATGAAATTTCACTTATGAGCACAGCCCACTGGAACCCTACCTTTGAGCCAGTCCGTGAAACTACTTAGAATCCCTCGTCTAAAGTGCTGTGTTGATTTAATATAGCATTATTTTATACAGATGTACATTAGAAGCAATCTGAAATAAATGAAATAAATGTCGCATGTTGCATGCCTTTTGCACTATTTTTAATTAAGCTATTGACAATTGTATTTACCACGTTATTCTCCTGCTAATTGTCAATTTCTTTCCCACCACCTAGCCTTTCAGTAGGTCCTAGGTGTACTGCCCTCTCCAGTGTAATAAATACCTACAAAATATAAGAGAATTCCGAAACAAAGGTGCCATGTGACAGCTCTCCTTTAAGTTTTAGAAACTACTAGGGAAGAGAGAAAACACATCATATGGGACAGAGATTTGTAGTAGCTTTTGACAGATTTTTACTTTGGGGATAAAAATCATTCTTATTCAGAAATAGCCAATCTACCTTTGGTTATTTCCAGGCAAGGTCCTCTTTTAGTCTAAATGCATACCATTAAACCTAAACTCCCTTGGTTTATTTGAACTTTAATTGAGAGACAATTGGGAAATATGGGCAAGGTAGATTAAATAACTCATATAAGAATGAACAATAATGAAAAACCACACATAATAGGGCCTATTATAGCCCTATTGTCTGCAGTCCTGCTTCGTTTTTTTTAACAGAGCCTCCCAAAATTATCAATATGAGCAAAATACTCTCTGGTGATATTCGGCTCATTTATCTGTGTTTATACCACTGAAACTGAGAAGATTTCCATTTAGACGCTTATTCCTGAAGTCAACGTACACACACACATACACTCATCTAGGATAGTTCATGTAAAACATTCGAAAGGCGAACAATGTAATCAAATATATCCAATCTCTTTTAGGTCTTCACTATGATTCATATTCACTGGCTGAGTTTTGCCCTTCTAATAACAGCGATGGTCTTTTCAAGATCACTTGTTCTGCTGATGAGGAATAGTTTAAATCTTTCCTATTTCTCAAGACAAATAAATATAGAAAGTTTTCGATTCTCTAAAACTAAGATTTTGACCATAGCCCAATTTATCATTTTTCCCTGACTTTTTTTCTCTTTGTTATTACCTAGAATTATCAGGGGCAGGCTGCCCCAAAATATCCCACAGTGGCATATTGATTACTTTGAATTAAAGTACTTGACAAGCAACCAGTGCAGGAAGGGCACGCTGACCCTACCTTGTCTCCTTGAATGCAGGAATTAAATTTCCCTGTGAAAGGTGCCCTCCACTCTCCTAGGGTGCTGAGAGAGACACTGTTTGTTATCACTAGAGTTAAGAAATCCAGAGCCAAAATATCTGTGTAAATAAACCTTGTTACTCCTTTACTAATTTACTGCCCAAGCCCAAATTTTGCTTAGACTGCTCACTAATGAGCACCCAAACCTAAGTTTCTTGGTCTTGTCAATTTTTCACAAACTTATTGTTTCTTTATCTAAAAAGTATAAAAAGCTGGCTGGCTCATCCTTTCTCTGGATGTCATTTATGATCTCCCATGGACATGTATTCAATAGGTTTTTCTCCTGTTGATCTGGTCTTGGGTCAATTTTATTATTAATCCAGACATAAGACCTTGAAAAAGGTAGTGGGGTTGGGGGCGGGGGGAATGCTCCCCCTCTCCAACAGAATGGAAAAACAAAATAAGAAGAGGGTATCAGAAATATTGTTTAAAATCATAAATCGTGGTTTAGAAAAGACAATAATAGTTCGGTCTCATTATTTTCTTACAACTCATCTAAAGCAGCCTATGTTCTATTGTTAAATAATACAACCTGAATATTTTGATATGGTGGTAGGTTTGTGCTACCAAGAAATAGTTCTGGTATTCTAATAGATGCTGATAAAGCTGAGAGAAGTGTAATTTAGATTACGGTATTAAAATACTCATGCAAATTCTTCAATAATATTTCTAACTAAAACTACTTATTTCCCTCACCCACCTAATCTGGACACTTTTTAGCAAAGTGCAGTACAAAGGACCTACAAGCAATGAAGTTGCTAAGTATTTATAAAGTGTCATGCAACCCTGTGACATAATTTCTGATTCTTCCCTTCTAGGTCTATAGGAAGCAATAAAGCAGGGTATAACGTTGAGAAACGAAATTTGTTTTTGTCTGATTACCCAGGGTTTTTTTCCTAAACTCCTCTGTTTTTAGTGACTGCTAATCATCTCTGAAAGGTGCTTGGGAAGTTTTCAGAATTTGTGGCATAGTAGCAGCAGGAACAGTTCACAGTCCCAAGAAGGCTGGTTGAAGTTCCATACCAAATGTATGAGTCTGGTTTAAATTATGACTTTGTTGCATTAACAAGGATGGAAAAAGGCATTTCTATATTCCGAAGTGAAGTAGACATTAAAGAATTTCAGTGAGTACTAAGTGAGTAGACATTAAAGAAGAATGCATTTCATGCAACATCAAAGTTGAAGTCATTTTAAAATTCTTTTAAGTATATGATCTGAATATTAGAAGTATTAACAAAGGAAACCTTTCCCAGATTTAAGCTTTATAAAAGCCTTATTATGATGTAAATTACCCTAATTTTGTTTCTTAATATAAACACATTTAATTATCATTTACCCACAATTTCCACAAATCATAGTTAAAATTCTCATAGATATTCCCTGTAGATCGTATCTTCCTTAATTGATTCCATTTTTCCGTATCTTCACTTAAAAAATGGGTAACTGCTTCTCAGCTTCCTAGCTTCTTAAGCAATTTAACAATAGCACAATTATTAGTACAATCTATAAATATAAAGGCCATATGAAAAAAGAGTTGATTGATCCAATTTCATGCAATTTGAACAAAATGTCTGAATTTTTTGTCTTGACTGCTCATGCAGTCTGATATACGTAATTCTCCTTTATGATGATTCTATAGACATTACCGTTAGAGATAAGATCAAAAATTATTTAAAGTAGTTGACAAATAATGCAAAAACATAAACATAGTGACTTCACACTCTATCACTATGCTATTTTTTCCTATTTAAAGCATATTCCTTCCACAGAATGGGTAAGGAACCACCCACGTGATAAGCTTTAAGTCACTCTTCTACCCTTCAAAAGAGCTAGCTCCTTAACCATTGCCCTAATCTTGAAATTTGATTATTAGAATCAGATACCACTGATTCTTCTTCTTGTTTAAAATATACTTAATCCATAAACGTTATGATCTTATGTATAGAACAATTTGGTATACAGATATTTTGTTTTAGTAGATTTTGTTAGAGGTAAAATAGAATATTGTGGCTACAGAGATCAGAGAAGTCAGGAAAAAATATCAAAAGGGAATATAAGTCACTGAGAGACATACTTCACCGAGTTTACACACTTGCCCGCAGTTAACTAGTTTTGATACTTTTAAAAACATATATTGAAGATAAGTGGTCTGGGTTAGGGGGGGAAAAAGCTAGGAAGTTGAAGACCATTTGTCAAACAACAAAAATAAA
>NW_006434901.1:397192-418619 GCF_000325575.1 Pteropus alecto | reverse complement strand
TATTGCAGATAAGATATTTCCTATTAAATAAGAATGAGAAAGAGAAAGAATTAGGGCATCAGTAAAGAAATAGCATTTTTGATGGGCCATATCTGGCCACACTTGACCTTTCTGTAGGAATTAATTGGAGTAGCCAAGGGCTCACATAAATTCCATTGTGATAAAATATAGTTAAATTTGGTAATTCAGTTGGACATATATGACTTAAAAATGAAGGTTATCCTCGATTTAGCTGCTTGTCAGCACTATCCATAAATAGATTCTGCAATTTTTCTTAACTACAACTGAATTAAATGAGTAAAAAAAATAAATAGGTGCTAAAATGAGTTCAGAGCAGAAATACTGACCTTGACTCTGATTTTTATAAAATGTTATTTATACAAAAATTTAAAACTAGATGTGATATTTAAGATTTATTAATTATATGCTTGGGCATTTTTTTTCCAGTTTCCTTGCCTTGTTTGTCTTTAGTTTACAAAATGCTTTTCATTAAATATATTTACTTTCTTTCTTTCTTTCTCGAATAGCTTTTTAATAAAGACATCATTACCTCAGCATATTCTCCAACTCCCGCAGAGACTGAAAATGTGAAATGCAAAATAAATTCTATGGCTATTATACAAGTAGCTTAATTGAAGTACATTTATTTTGGTCTGCCTTCGCAAGTTATTTTAGTTAACAGATAGAAAAAAGTCTGGAGGTCTTAAACCTAATACTACTTTAATAAACTCAACACGAGGTTCTTATTTCTCTAACATAAAGCAACTTAATGCAAATAAGGATAGACAGTAAATATTACTTAAGGTTCATTATGAGGTGTTAAATCCATCATCACAGCATATGAGTCAGGACCTACGAGTTTAATCTACCAAGTACTACAACATGAGTGTATAAATATGTGCTCCCTCAGAATCGCAAGTGTATTTTATTTGTCTAAACCTGTAATTTTTAAGTACTTCTAACTGGCATCCTGTAAACAGAATGATTAAGATTAATTAACAATTCTTTGTCTTTTAAATAAGAATATTGTTTTGTGTTTTGGTACTAGGATTGAAAAAACAGATTAAATTAATATCCATCATTAGCAAGGGCAATAAGAAACTTTATGGAATATGTTTGTTTGTAATGTATTTGTCTTTACTCTTCGTAACTACCAATCTATAAAACTCTTGTATATTTTGCTCCAACTTGGAAAATGTAAACTTATTAATTCCAAACAGATTCATTTATTAATTATTGAAGTCAATAAATATGATACAAAAACCAATATTCTGAGAAACTTTCATATAATAAATGTTATTCAAATAGCACTTAAAATAATTACATTCAAATAATAAATGTTATTTATTAATTGGTAATTACATTTGTCTGGTGTGTGTGTTTGTGTGTTGAGAGACAGACATATATATAATTGGAACAAATCTATTTTAGATGTTCCAATGACTATAAAGTAAGAGAAGCAAACATATAGCATGCCTTTTTTCCTCCCACGGTTTATTGAAATTGAAAATATTTCAAATGTATTTTTATATATCAGTTTCAGAATGACTTCTATCTTAGTCTAAGATACCTGCAGAGAGCATGTTTCTGTTCTCCTTTGCTTATGTTAGGAATATTAGCCATGTATTTACAATAGGTCTGAAGAGAAACAGGAGTATTTTGTAGCTATAGATATAAAAGGAAAAAATATAGTAACAGTAAAAGATTGAAGCCACCTTTCTATTATCCCTGGACTAAGTTTATAAGATATTCATGATGTAGATATTCCTTGGGGTTGATACACTTTGTAATCCTGACCGCTTTGGGCTAAGGACTTGGCTGCTGCTTGTGACCTTTTTTTTTGATTGATGGTCCTATTATGAGGAGTGTCATTAGGTGCTGAATGGGGTTGCAACCACTCATATGAAAAATAAGGATGTGCCTGGACACATTTTCAAAACCTAAGAGGGGAAATCAACCTTCTGATGCTTCTCCTATCCTCACTCACTATGGTCTTGTGAGCAAAGTTATTTTTTCTCCCCCAAGGCTGTTACATCCGAGATGGTGGCTCGTTTCTCATTAGTTAATTCCCTGCTCCCTCCCCCAGGCAAATCATAAACACATTCCCTAGAACATTTCTGAAATAGAGCTTGCCTCCCGATTTGCCATAATTCACTTCAGTTAAGGTTAGATAATCAGAAACGTAACCTTAGAACTTTCCTATAAATAGCTAATATCATTAGAATGCAATTGGATTTATATAATTTTAAAGTATATTTGACCCTACGAGTTTGTGTAATCTAATACCACTTTTTTCCACGTAAACAAAATGAGGCTCTGAGAGTATGACTTGCCAGACTGTTGCTTATTCCAAGCATCCAGTTACCTCTCACCAATATGGCACCACATTAATAATTAATTTACTCACTATTTAGTGGGCATTCTGTTACCTGTATTCAAAAGTATGCTAATTGCTACAACCCCAACTTGAGTATTAAGTATATATAGGGCGTGCCAGAGCTGTGTTGAATATGAAGTCGACTATGCTGTCAAGACTCAACTATCTAAATATTAAAGATTATTTAAATTTTTTTTGTATTTTATCATGAGGGTCTTATGTATTTGTACAAAAGCCATCCTATCAAACTTAAATTACTAATTTCTATTTATCTAACAGCCAACATGGGATGCGTAAGTCCCTAGAAACTGCTATATTTTCCAACATACAGCATGTTTTATCCCCAATATTACCTTCATTTGCATGAATAGTCTTTAAGTTCTAAGAGACAGCCAAGTTTGACAGAATACAAATATATTTAATAATGTATATTTCATTTATTGCACTATGAAATAAAAGAGGGCAGCATGGAGGGTAAAACTTAAGATATTAACAATGTAAATTAATAGTAATGTAATAAATCACACCATTAAAATATTTAAAATAAATCTTTGGAATAGAACCAGACATTTTCACTGAAGGAGATTTAGTAACTGCTCCAAATTTTTAGGAAGTTTAATTATCTGGGTCCTAAAGGAATCCTTAAAAGTTTCTTACGGCATAATGTTGGTCAAAGGGTAAAACTGTTATAAAATGAATAAAGTCCAAGAATCTAAGGTACATTATTACAGTGAATATGATTAACAATACTGTACTATATACTTGAAAGTTGCATTAAGAGTAGATTTTAAATGTTCTCACCATAACAACCACAAAATGATAATTATGTGAGGTGAAGGATATGTTAAATAACCTTACTGTGGTAAACAATTCTCAATATGTACGTGTATCAAATTATCACCTTAAATGTATACAATGCTATATGTCAATTCTATCTCAGTAAAGTTTTTTATAAAATCACTCTTCTAAATGTAGCAACATTCCAATGATTAGTTTTTTCTATTTATAAACTGTGTAGAATTACGTCTCATCTTTGTAATTACCTTTTAAGAAATAACTCCATAATATTAAAGAATACCAACAAGAATTTTTTGCACATTATTTACTTTCTGAACTTCAGATGCAAAGAATTCAGTTAATACTATTTATTAAATTAACAGGCTGTGCAAGGCCCCTTTATTTCATTTTTAAAATATTTTTTGATGTTTGTCCATTTATCCTAATATCCACTCTCATTTCCTCCCCTTTGCATATAACCACCATGGGAACTCACTATAATGTGTCATGTCCTAACATATATATGTATCCTTGAATAATGTTATTATTTATGTGTTTTAATAATCACATGACATTATGCTATATTTCTTGTCATGTTTTTCACATTTTTTCCCCAATCAGCCCAACTGTATGATTTATTCTTGGCCTCTGTGTATAGCTAATAATTGTTTCCTTAATGCTGCATAGTATGAATTTTAAAAAGAATCTACTTTTACTCGTCTTACTTTTCTAGAATGCCTATTTTCTTACTTATTGCAACATACATATTTTCTAATAGAAATAATTTGTGGCCTTCACCAGCCATTTTTTAAAAGACTTTATAAGAAAATCACTAGGAAACACAAGCCAGTAATGTAATATGTTGAAAAAGAGTTCTGATGGTGATTCTTCAGTGTTCCTTTTCAGTCGGTCCGATCCAAATAGCACACGGCTGGGTGTTAGCTCACGTGGATTTAATCCCCAAACTGCCCTCACGTGATCTCTGATACTTCATTAGTCACTGTCTCTAGACTTTTTTTCCACTAATAAAATCTGTAGTTAGATTATATATTTAAAACTTTTAGGTTCTAATCAGTACCTTAGTGGGCATTACTTAAGCTAGTCTAAATTGTTTAGAATAGTTAGAAAACAGAAAATGTGTCTAATGGTGTTTTAAACACGAAGGGAACGGGGAGATTGCATTTGTGATCCAACCATTGGCATTAATAGTCTTCTTAGAAATATACAAAACACAATGCTCTTAGATTTCTTCTAAGATAATCATCTTACATATAATTGTATTAACCTTGTTGAAAATGTTAAATGGTAACATGCATAGAGTCAATCTTAGGAGAACAACATCTGCTAACAATTGATCAGTCTTTAAAACAATTATTTCTGAGAATAACACAGGTAAATCTACTGTTGTTAAGATCATACTTTAGAATAAGGTAAGATCAAGTTAAAATCTCAACATTGTCACTTAAATGTTATTTGACTTTAGACATATTATTAAATCTCTGAGTATTCTGTCATATGTGAAGTAAGGATAATGGAATTCTTTTGTATAAGACATTGTCATGTAGTTGTTTGTTGTTAAAAAAAAACATACTATGAATCATTGGAAGGCAGGGGCTGTAACCTACTTTTCATCTTTTTATCTGAGAATAATGTCTCTTAAGGTACTTAATCCATGTTCTCTGAAAAATCAGTAATACATCTTAATGAGTCTTTTTCATGTTTTTACAAATGGGTATTTTTAAATGCAACGACTCTTACTGTATTAAGAATGAGAATTGTTTGGTAGCTAGGCACTCGGTGAAGATTACTTCCACTTTCCCAGAGCATACAGAACTGAACCATAAATAGTGATGAAACCATATGTACTCTGTACCACTAACAAAGACTGTGAATAAAGAGTGGCATTACTTGCTCATTCACATGAACCTTTATTATAAGAACACGTTGCATCAGATACAGTGGCTGTCAACAATCCAATGTTTTGTTTGCATGTTTGGAAATTTCTATCTGTCTTTCTGAATGCAGATAACACATCTATCTGGGTGGTTAATTATTATTTTAATTTGCACATTTTAAAAAACTAGAGAAAAGACCTATGGTTGTGTCCAAAAATAAATAAAATGCATTATGGATTAATAAAATAAATCAACTTGATCTATAAGATTGTTATTGATAATTCTTAATTCATTTTATTTTATCAAGTAATACACATTTAACAAATTAAATGTGATTGCAAAGTTTAAAATAAAATTACAAGATGCCCCACCCCTCACCAGTCTCCCAAGTCCTCTGATCTGCAGGCAAATACTTTTGAATCTTTCAGCTGCTTAATCTGGCACTTTTATATCTTCATATTTCAGGTTGATATGTATATGGCTAGTGCAATTTATAAATCTTAATCATCACGAAACTTCAAATTTCAGCAGCAACGTAGTTGTCACTTAGTTCTAAATCTTTCCACCTCTCCTGAAAACCATAGAGATAAATACAGAGAAAACACACCCATGTGTTTTAGCACATACAGCATACGGGGGATGTTTACATTCATTACCTTTATTTACTTATTTATTTATTATCTTTGGGTTAGTGATAGATCATCTCTTCAGGCTGTCATTCCTGTGTTTTCATTCTTTCAAACACCCGTTATTATTATAGTATGAATTTTAAATCGGTATTTAGAGTAAATAGCATCTTGCTTTAACCCAGACTGATGCTCTTGATGCTGATGGCACACTTGTTAACCAGGAACATCCCTTCATGGTCAACATGGAAATTCCTTTAAAGATTTCCTGTGCCATAACTTCTGTTTTCTGAATGCCATTTCTTTCATTTATGGGCTTATGTTGCTGGAGGGCATCCTCTGGTTAATTATTTTTAAAAGGTACATGGGAGGTACCTTTTGATTGTCTGAAAATATCCTTATTTTCCTCTCACATGCCTGACTGATTAGTTACATTACATTTTTAACACATGGCTCTGATGTCTCTTTTTGTTCCTATGTTACTGCTGAAGTGTCCAAAGCCATTCTGATTACAGATCCTTTGTATGTGACATCCGTTTTTCCTCTTATGACACTTACGGGGACTTATTTTTGTCTCTAGTGTTCTCAAATTTCATAATGATGTTATTTGGAGGGGGGTCTGTTTTCATCTATTGCGCTGAGCACTCAGTAGATTCTTTCGATCTGGAAATTCACATACTTGAGTTCTAGGAAATTGTCTTGTAAATTTTGCCAATTCCCTCCCATATATTTTTTCTGTTTTTCTCTTTCTAGGATGCTTATTAGTCAGTCATCAGGCTTCTTGGAACAATCCATGAATTTCCTACTTTTATTTTCTTTGTCTTTTGCTCTACTGGTTTGACTACTTTTATCTTCCAACACATCCAGCGAGATTTATTTTTTCTCTTATGTAATTGATTCAAGACAGGGCAAATTTCCCCAAGTGGAGGGGGTGGGGGGACCATGGCCTGCACTGAGAGAAGAGAGTTCCTCTGGTGGAGAGTGTGGAAAGAAATCAACACACATTGCCAAAGTTAAGGTCAAAAGGAAAGCTTATTAAAAAAGGGGGGAAAATAAAGACTAGAGAAATCAAAGATAAAAACTTAAGACAAGGGAAAAAAGCTCCTAGTGTCCGGGATCCAGTTAATATGTCATTCTTTAGTTCATGTGAGTTATAAAGACTTTGATTTACCCATTTCCTTTTATATGGACATACAGTGAGGAAGGGGAACAGAAAGAGTGGGTAGCGTGAATATGTAGTGTGAAAGGCTGACTAGTAGTTCACAGCCTTTAATCCATAGGTTCCCCCATGGTTTTAGCCATAGGGAATGAATGATTTTATTTTGTGTAGGGAGCAATTCAAAGACTGTTTTCCTGTCTTCCCTTCACAATGTAGGAAAATGGGTCGTTAGCAATCCCAGCAGAAATCTTCCCTTTGTTCTGCAGGTGTCCTGTGGCCTGGCTGCAGGGCTGATCAGCATATTGCAGTCTCTGAATGTAGCCTGATTTAACATTTTAGTTCTCTTGCCTCCTGCCTACATTATAATGTCAGACAGAGTCCTTTGAGAGACAGAAATTACACCCTTTCTTGAACATAGAAAATTTACTAGAAAAAAAAAACTAGCTGTAAGTTTGTTGACTAGGTAACTGAAAGAGTAAAAAGAAAACACCCAAAGTTAGCGAGTGCAGGAAGTGGCTGCCACCCTAGGACAAAAGAAACTAAGGCTGAAATAACAAAAACCTAGAAACATACAGGAGAGGCCCTGTGATCTCTGATCTCTGAGAATGAGATGCTACTCAACGGCACTGGTGTCTCTGAGTTCAGAGTAGGGGCCTTCTGGGCCTTTGTCCTACGGCTTGGAGCAGGGGTTCTAGAGGACTAGCACTGATATCACTGGTGGGATGGCATGATGAAGCTCATTTTGCCAGTGTTGGAAAAAACTGAAAACTGTATTTAGCTGCTGCTTATTAGGAGTAATGCTGCTGGGATGAAGAACTATTATTGGGGAACAAATGACAATAATAAATCCTTTGTCCTTACTCCACCTCACAGTCTCCCTCTCATACACTCCCTAGTGACAAAGCCGAACAGGTTGCAGCTGGCAAAGCAGAAAGAGTTTAGAGTCTCTGTTCTGCCATCACAAAGCAGAGTATAGAAGGATGGATTTGGAGCTGAGAAAAATAACTTAAAAACTCTTTCATTGTTTTCTGAAGATTTTGTTTAATAACGTTCTGATCTAATGTTACGGACGTGATATATTCTCATATTTCTTTGTAGATACTGAAATCTTCCTGGGTCAAGTTACATTTTTTCTGTTGTTTTCCTTGTTGTGTTTATTTTTTTTGTCTTCCCTCTTCCTTTTACTTTTCTCCTCAATTACTATATTCTATGCCCAAAACTTTGCAAGAATACTTGGGCATCTGCCGATAATTGGGAGACTAAAACTCTGAATATGTGGAAGGAGCTTGATAAAATTAAGCTTTATCTTAGGTCCACATGAATAGAGATTTCCTCGGGAAACCCTTGCAATAGTGCTTTTAGGTGTTCCCTCCTAAGTCCGTCAATTTCTCTAAGGACTCTCCCAGTTTTCTGTCTGAATGATAACACTCTGCCATTGAACTCGAGAAAGAGTTCCGTGATCTAATTATTTCAATAAATCAGTTACTACCCATCCACCTGCTTTACACATTTTTTTTCTGTTTTCCTCTCATTTTTTTCAGTCTATTTCCATGGTATATATCATGAAAATATGTATCTTCAATGTATTGAGATTGTAATAATCGTAATAGTCCAGTGAACATCTCCATTTTTAACATAGATGCTGTATTGTTATATTCGAGCTATTAACAATATACACGAAAGATTTTTAAATGAAGTACTAATTATTTGGGGCTCAAAAATGTAGGCTAATAAAATAATCATCTGAAAGGCTTTTTTACTACCTTCTGACACCTTGCATTCCTCAATGGCCCTTAAAAATGCTTGCAGAGTTTATTTTGTAAACTTTTAGTATATCAAAGTATAAAATCCCATTTAATTCCCTTTGACTTTAAGCACAGTTTACCTAAAATAGATACTTCTTGTGAAAAAGAATTTTGTAAAACACTCAGCATGGAATTCTGAAATGTGTAATGTTAGAGGATTTATGCTATCTAAAATTTGATTTTAAAAGAAAAAATATAACTCTCTCTGGAGTCTCTTAACTCTCCAATTCTATGCTGCTGTGGTAAGTTTTACCTGAGTTTCTGTGTGTACTGTAAAAATCTCTGTGCATCACACAGGTTAGGAAAACAAATGGTCAGATTTTATCTCAAGGAAATCATCATTAACCAAGACTGATAACTTTAATAATGCTAAGATGTAATTATAATTTAATTTGGACTTCAATTTCAATTAGTTCTTCTGTAAAGAATGACCTATTATTATCGAGCAACATTAGAACCGCAAAATTCTTATTTGTATTTGTTTTCAAATCAATAAAATGTGGTTTTAGCTTATCAATCCTTTAATATTAGGTATCTGTCTTGAGATTACCTAGAGACACATTAATTGGAAAGTAACATTGGTAGTATTAAATGAATAAGCATTCAGATTTGATCCTACAATGATTCGGAACAATGTAGATTCAATGCGTAAATATTATGAGAGCTTCATTTTTTGGCTTGTATGCTCTTCATAAACAGCCAAATGCATAATTTGAAATTCCCCTGCCAGGAACAGTATTCAATGTAATATCAAAGAACAACCTAATTACTATAAGTAGACATAATACCTAATCTACAGCTATGTAAAAGACACACATGTTAGTATGATAATAAATATAAAAGATACTATTTATTAGTCAATGTATAGCAGGCACTTATTAAAACCTTTATGTATATTATCACATTTAATCCTCACAAAAAAATAGTGATGAAGATTATACCATTATCCTCCAATTATATAAATGAGAAAATTAAAGCTATATAATGCTTCGATGTTTTGCCCCAAATGTATGCAGCTTGAAAACAGATGAGGCAATACTATGAAGTCCATTGTAGATTATTTGATGTGAATCAACGTGCTAAACTGCAATATGTGTGTGTGCATGTGTACACATATCTACATAAAACAATACCTTGCTTTAATATCACTATTAGCACAATCAATTTGCAATATCATATGTTGTAAGCAGAATGACGAACCCCCAAAGATGTCCACACCCTAATCCACAGAACCTGTGAATATGTTATGTTATAGGTAAAGGAGAATTAAATTTGAAAATGGAATTAAGATTGCTTATCTGGTGACCTTGAGACAGGAGATTATCCTGGATTATTTTAACGAGCTCAAAGTAATCACACAGATCCTTATAAGTGGGAGAAGGAAGTAGAACAGGGAGAACCAGACAGATATACACTTGGCTCAATATTTCTGGCTTTCTAAATGAAGAGAGCCATGAGCCGAGGAATGTGGGGGACCTCCAGAAGCTGAAAAGGACAAAGAAATGGATCCTCCACCTAGAACCTCCAGAAATGAATGCAGCCATGCTGACACCCTGATTTTAGCCCAGTAAAACAAATATAAGACTTCTGAACTACCTTATAAGTTAATAAATTCATGTTGCTTTAAGCCAGTAAATTTGTAGCAATTTGTTACAGCAGCAATAAGAACCTGATACACCATCTCAAAAGAGAACAATAAAAAGCTAAAAAATACTCAAGTGAAAACTTTCAAAGTTAGTTTCAGTGCTCTTTTGAATAAGTAGGGCACTTTATACTAGCAAAAATATATCTTGCTTTTTTACACAGTTGGCACAATATTTACATATATGAGGGACTCTAAAAGACTTTGCCAAAGCTGTAACTGAGAAATAAAACATACAAACAAATGTGCTGCTTTTTGCTTATCATCAAGCCATTATGTGATTCTGTTCATGTAAACTGGGTAAAATGTTCTTTTAAAAACCTTCTTTAAAGTTTACAAATATTTAACGTTTCTTTTACTCAAGTTATAGTGTTGTAGCCACCAGCTCCCAAAAGATACATGGACCACCAGAAATCAGTGAGGTATAGGAAACACGCTCTTTATTCAGCCAGCTGGGTCTGCCAGGGGTACACAGACCCCAAATTAAGCAGTCCTGAAATGTGGAGGTACAGGGTTTTTAAGCCCTAAATCCTATTCCTCATTCTGTCTTAAACATAAAGGTCTATTTTTCTTCTATTCACTACCTGTCAACCCACAGGTCGGGTGTGCAAGCAGGGGTACAGAAGCAGAAAGCTTATTGCTAGAATGTTATGTTCCCATGGGCGATGACCTATGTTCCCATGGGCGATAGCCAAGCAGTAATTAGCTAGCACAATAGTAGAATTTCATTAAAGCATTCTGAATCGTAAGGAATAATTATAAATTGTCTTTTTTCCTATTGTCTTAGTCAGAAATTTCTGTAATGTTCCATGACAGAACACCCCCCAAACCCAATGGCTTACTACAACACTTTATTTCTCATTTTTCTAAGTAGGGATGCATGCAGTTCTGTGTCAAACTGTAGGTCTGTGGTTCAGCTGGAGGACTCTGCTTGAGACTCTGAGTTCAGGTTTTCCCTATGGGTCTCATTCTGAGCCCAAGAGGAAGGGGCAGTGGGCTACCCAGGGCATAATTTTTTTTCATGCTTGTAGTCACAAGGTCTCAGATGGGCAAGCAGAAACTTCTGAGGCCTCTTTAGCTCTTGATTTGAATTCACACACTGTTACTTCTGTCTATTTTCCATTGTTCAAAGCAAGTCATTTTTCTATGCCCCAAATCGATGGGTAGGAAAGTAAACTACTTCCTTAGAGGTAGGGGCAGAGTAAATAATGGATATTAGCTAAATGATGATATAATGTACAACATTCAACATTAATAAAAATTAATCTTGGCTAAAGTATAAATTATTTCTATGCTTCCCCAAATATTGATATTAATTATACTATCACTTAATTATTCAGTGACGAATGTCTATTCAACTATAAAGAGCTTGACTATTATAGTGAATTAACCCAAATTTTTATTTCCTACAAATTTTATTCAAAACAAAATTTGAATAAAATATACTTAGGGCCCTCAAAAAAAGCACCCATGTACTTTATTAGCTTATGGAATAACTACTATAAATGAAAATGAAAATAGCCATTTATATTTGTATCTTAGAGTAGTTATGGCTCTCTGTTAAAGGGCGAGTAAAATATAACACAGCCACAATTCCGATTAGAAATATGAAAATGAGAAACCAGCATTAGAAATGAAGTATATATTTTTTAAGAAATTACTTTTTAAAACCAAGTCCTGAGTATTTTGTATAATAGTCAATTATAGTCTTAGATAGAAGGGGAAGGTCTTAATTGTACCTTTGAACCCTAGGGAGTTCTGTTGGAATGCAACAAATAGTTTCTTTTCTGTCTAGGTACCAAATAAATCTATTTTAGGAAGTTATATTTAGTGCTTTTGAATATGTTAGATTGGTCGGAAATGTTCTTTGTAGAGTAAAATTAGCCACCCTGTTAACTGTTTCATAATGTTGTCCAGCTAATTGAAAAAAATAATAGTATTACTCATCAGTAATAATAAGCATTAAATATCACTCTCTGGGACCTAATCCAATAGCGCACTTTATCTTTGTATGTTTGAATTTTTATTATATCCTAGGTAAAGAGACCATAACAATAGCATTTTATTATTTAATTGTCTTTCATCAAATAAATTCAAAGCTAATTTCCTTAGAAAATGTATTTATTTTAAGTTCACCTCTTTAATATCATTTTTAAACATGGTACTTCCATTTAATCAATAGGATATTAAATAATATGTAATGAGACATACGCTTTCAAAAGTTAGTAAATGATAGTTTAATATCTAGCTTTTTTGCTTGTTCCCTTCTTTATCCTTTAAGAAGGAAAATTAAGAGAATATATAATGTCTGCTATACAAAAGTTTAAGGAATTTGCCAAATTATCTTCGCATTATACAGCTTTTCTTATTTATTACATTTTATGTGGAGATGCTCCTTTTGCAAGTCCTAACCATAGCCTATTCCCTGGACGGTTAGCTTGGATACCCTTCCTTGTTTGTCTCAGTGGTACTGTGATGTCCCCTCGTTAGTCTGTCATACTTTGGCCCCTGCACTCACCTCCTCGGTTAATTTAAACTTTCCACCTCACTATTAAGGTAGCAGAGCGTGCAGGTTCCAATTAAATGTTTGCATTAGAGGCACGTGCATTATTTTAACTGATCTATTTACTATAGACATTTCTATATTTTCCTAGAATTAGAAGAAAAGTGAGGCATCATTCAATAATTCTCTGCTCCCTTTTTTTGCATTACTATTTTACCCTGTTTATTTAAAATTTTCCAGTTGAACAATGATTTTTAGTGGCTCCTCTTCCTTAATTTACCCCCTATGAATCAGTACAGCATAGTTTTCCTGTCTTGGTTCTCTGTATACTTATCTTTCTATGTATTTATCATGGGTAAATGCAATCAAATCCCAAATCTCAACAATCAAAACTTTACACTAATGAATTCTAAATTTTTATCACTCCACAATTTCATATCTATCATCTACCTATTCGCTAAATTTTATGATCCATAGATACTACAACTGCACATTCTCCAAAATGAACTTTTGTCTTCTCCCATTTGGCCTTATTTTACTTAATGCCATCACCGTTCACCCAATCGCTCAAGCCAAAGTCTTGGACTCACTCTAGATTTCTTATTTTTCTCATCCCATACCAATTTCTGCAGATTGCCCTTCTATTAGTTTTCTTGTTTGCTCCATCGTCACAATCTGTACTTCCACTATTTTACTTCCACTATTTTATGCGCTTGATTCAACACTTTGCTCCACAATGCTGCTGCATACCTCTGTTTCCCAGTCCCCTCTGGGACCACCCCCACCTTCTCTACTCTGCTCTGTGCCTTGTGAGATAGACCTTTATGAATTAGATCCACAGGCTTCGTTGTCCTCTGACTTCTGGTTGGGTTCCTTTAATGGGAAGCTCAGGAAAGAGATTGGAGCTGTGTGGAGAGTCAACTCTGGGGTAATTGTTGGCTCATTTCTCTCCTTGCTGAGTCTCCAGAGATAGGCTTCATGTCTCTATCAAAGGCCACAGCCCCTGTCAGGTAACTTTTTACGTATAGTTACTTCTCTGAGAAATACTCCACTTGTCCCTTTCAGGCTTTGCAATGACGAGAGCTGGTGGCTGGTGCTATTCCTAGATCACTGCACTGTCCCTTTGATTTTCCTAAACTGTATCAAAGCCTCTGTAAATAGTCCCTGTATTAGTATCTCCTCACATTATTCTGTCTAGATGTACCACCTGCTTCTTGCTGAGACCTGACTGTTCACCCTCTTACTACCCATATGTCTCTGGGATACTTACTGAATCTCATAAGCCTCAGTTTTCCCATTGTAAAAATATGAACAATAATCTCATGGTTTTCATGAATATCGAATGAGATTGTATATTCAAAGGCTTAGTGTAATATATAATATAGAGGCTGAACCACACAAAATTGCCATTTTGTTAGGTTAGATAGTTGTATGTTAGCGATTTTATGTGGTTCAAACTAAATATGTTCTCAAGAAATGTTAGCTTTTCTTATCAATATCCTCATTATTCTTTATCACCTGAATTACTGTAAAAACTTCCTCACTTGTTCCTAATTCTGCTCCTAACTTCTTTATGTTCCTTAAATATGCCAAATTGCCTTCATTAGAGCTCATGAAGTTCTCTCTGCCTGTCATGCAAAGTCGCCAAAGACTGGCTTCTTCTCTTCTTTCCTGTATCAATTTGGATGCAACTTCCACAGTGAGGCTTTCACTGACAAACTCTCCTAGGTAATGCCCACCTGGTGTTTTTATTCTCAGAGATCCTTAGTTGTGCTGGTTACAAACGTCATATTTTCTAATGATGACTATATGTGTTACTTTTTCATTGTTTCTTCTTATCCACTTATCTATAAAATCAAAGAGAGAACGAACTCTGTCTCATTCAGCCCTACTTGTAAAATCGACCTCTACGACAGTGCTCGGCTCTCAATAAATATTTGTTGAAAGTAGAAATGAATAGTTGAATAGGAAATAATAAAAGAATAAACAGAAACATAGGTGTAACATGTCCCTTCTGACCTTAAAAAAATTTTCATTAGTAACCTATAGGTTCGAAAACAAAAATAAAAACCTTAGATCCAGGCCCTCCCTCCCTTTCACTGGTTTCCCCTTCTAGCACTCTCTCGAACTCTTTCTGCTCTCATCATATTTACAGCATAAATCACTTAGTTTTCTTCACATAGTCTTCTTTACCCATACTATTTTCTGAGTCTAGAATGACTGTCTTCCCTTCTCTTCTTAGCCAAGTCATTTTCGAGTACCTTCTCTTCAAGGTAGTGTTATGAATTCCTCAGTCTGATTGGGTGTCCCTCATCTTTATTATCTTAATAACTCGGCATAAATGTTAGCATTTGCCTTTATGCATCATATTGTTTATTTATATATTGTTTCCACTAGACTGTGAATTCTGTAAAGATAAGAGGTTACCCCTTAGTTGCCAGTGAGTCTCTATTTATGGCACGATGCATTGTAAACAGTTGGTGCTCCATATATAATATCATTATCAATCCCAAAATGTTCTCTAGGCTTCGTTAGGTGCATAGGCACTTAGAATTTAACCACAGTCCTGTAATCTATTTCCTTCATACCTAGACAAGGGGAGACGAGTGACGAATAATGTCTAACAGCTCATATTATAAACATGCCTATCATCAATATTGATTATTAGTAAACAATATGCATAGTTTGCTGGAGAGTAGGGGATAGCCAAGAGAGCATTTCATTTTAATATTTGTGGAATTAACAGTGTATAAAATGGAGGAGTCCTTAAACTCTCAGAAATTTATCTGTTAATCCAAAAGCAAAATTTATTACAATTCATAAGAAAATGGACACCTAATAACGTTGGGTTCCTGCACGTAAACAATATTCCATTTCTTCTTGATGCTTGCCTGTATCCTTTGAATTAGTATAGTTCGGTGCTGGATAAAACCTATTGTTAGTGTGAGCTGATTTAATAATTAAACCGTTCGTAGTAATATAAATGTTACACCTGAGAAAGGAAACTGTGGATGGGAGTATTACTATGTCATACTAAATGAAGTGTCTATGCCAAGCGTCTAATTACATAATAAGGTAAACGTACAGTGGGATTGGAGAGTTTTCCAAGCATATAAGTGGCAGATAGCAAAAATAAAACACAATAGCATTCAAAAAGGAGAAAAGCCTAGGTCTGTGCAACTGGAGTATTCAAAGGAGACATTCGGGTTAGTAGGTTGGTTATACAGGTTTGAGCAACGACGGATTGT
This sequence comes from Pteropus alecto, assembly GCF_000325575.1. Classification (NCBI taxonomy): domain Eukaryota; kingdom Metazoa; phylum Chordata; class Mammalia; order Chiroptera; family Pteropodidae; genus Pteropus; species Pteropus alecto. The sequence continues at coordinate 402,587 of NW_006434901.1, read as the reverse complement.
GGCAGGTGTCAGGGAGTGATTCAGTATGGCCTTAAAAATCACTCAAAAGAATAAAACATAATTGATGTCTAACCTCAGTAGAATTTCTGAGTTGTAAATTACTGATTTAACTCATTAACCATTGAAATGTCTGATTATTTTTTTCCTTTTTGTTCCATTCTGATAAATCTAATATAATGCCTACAGTGAAGATGAGTGGATGAAATAAGAAAGGAATAAAACGATCAGGAAAAATAACTTAATTTTCTTATTAACTAATTCAAATAAAAATATAGCTTAGCCCATTTTTCTCATACATAGTTTTTCTTTTTTTATAGCCTTATTAAATGGAAAGAAACTTAATTATCAATTAGAAATGGTATATTTCTGCCTTCTGTCCTCCATCTACATAGATAAAAAAAAAGTCTCTATTTTCAATTTACGAAAATACAGGATATCAGGAAAATCTGTGCTTACAACCCAGATGAAGTTTCTTCTTATTTCATTTTATTTATATTTAGTATACAACACCTGGGAAATTGAGGTAGCATGATTCCTAAAATGAATGTTGAAATTCTATGGTTTTGTCACTGATAGCGACCCTTAAAGATTAAAAACTGTGAATAGATAGATAATATATACAAGTATATGAAGACCATTATCATCTAGAGTCAAATCTTAAATTTTGGATAATGGTTTCAGAGAAATACAAATAGAGTTATCATCAAGTAGACATGTTTATAGTTCAGAATTTCAGAATTTTGTTTTTACATAGTGGGTTTGGTTCCATCCTTGAAATAACATTGGCACATCGAGTTTCTGGTTATTTGAGGATTAGCTACCTTATGTTTTGCTGAAATTCTAGTCTAATTAGTGTTTCAAAGAAATGTCTTTAATATATTTCAAAAGGCAATGTTATAATTTTTCCCTTTCATGGATTAGATAGATGGATAAAAGATATCAGAATTGTAGGCAAACTGATTAAAACCCCTTTATATTATAGAAAGGAATGAAAAGACATATGCAAGTTTATATAGCAAGAACGTGAAAGATAGTATGTCGACTGAACATAGAGGGAAGAAAACATCTTGTAAACATTGGGTATTTATTATTAATATGTTCTAAGACCTTTTTACTCTGCTTGAATCAATGACCTATACGTATGAGTTTTGTTAGTTGTGACATTTGAATTTGCAAATGACAAAGATCCAATTCAAACAATATTAAGCAATAAAGAAAATCATTGGCTTTTGTAACAAGAAACTCTAATTACATCAGTTTAAGTTTCTTTCTATTACTGCTTTCAGACCTCCATCCTACAGCTGTGGCCTAATTCTAAGGATTCTGCAAATGGAAACACAAAAACCATCAGCCGCTCTAGGCTTCCCTCATTCTTGACATTTGCAAAATAAAGTCCCATTGCAAATCTCATGGCAGCTCTGACTACCTCTGGGTCCTGGGTCTATTTCCAGATCAATCCTTTTGCTTGGGGATGGGATCTTCTAAAGGAGCAGGTTATATGATCTCCCCTGGATCTTGGGGGTTGGATAAAGAACTATAGAATCATTCGGACTAAGAATAGGGGACTCAGGGTACCCCCAAAAATTTGTGAACAAAGTTCTCCTTCAACTAATCTGCCAATTCCAGATATCTCCATGCTTTTTAAAAGATGTCTTATAAAGGATATAGTTTAGTAACAGAGAGAAGCCTAGTACATACATGTATAATTTGACTTCAAAGCAATAGTTTTTTTTCATCTTTCCCTTTTTCTTTTAACCTTTAAAAGCTATATGATTTTGGGAGAACTTGTACTTTTCTTTTTTTCTTCCCTTCCTTTTTTCTCCTTTTCACAAGTAATACCTTGTTTGAGAAGATTTAATGTGAATTTCAAAGATTCCTATGCTATACCTATATGAAATAAAACAAATGAGAAAAAATGAAGTCAAGAGAAATTAAGATGGGGAAATAAGATAAAGGCAAATAGTAAGATGATTTTTTTTTTAAAAAAAATGCCTTAATAGCCTAAACATTTCCTAATAGAAAATAATATATTCTGGATTGTAAGCATTCCACCAGATCAGTCATAGAAGCAAACAAATAGTTACATCCTCTGAAGAAACACAGCTATTTCTACCTCTGAGACCAAAAAGATATTTCTAGAGACCTCAGAGAAAGGAAACCATGTCATGTAATGTACAATATCATCAATATTCCTCTATAAAATACAGCTGTCAGATTTATAAAAATATTTGGGTTCAACATTTCTACAATAAATGAAGCCATTGGGTTTAAAAAAATATTTCTTAGAAGTCTTCCAATATAAGTTAATGTCTACAAAAGGGGTTAGTTCTTAGAACATAGGTCAAAATCATAACAGGACTTATAAAGGCTATAGTTTATCCTAATGTCTATCATGAGCTATTATAAATTTGTAATCAGGGTACTGATATTATCAGAATTGATTTTTGATAAATCAAGGTAAATGTAAAGTCAAAATTGTACTAATTTAATAAGCAATGGAAAGGGAAGACCTCTTGTCAAAGATATCGTTGTACTGAATTTTAATCTCTCTAGAATATTAATCTACTTGTTTCTAACTCCCTCTAGTTCTTCATGCCTTGGTCTGGGTCATCTCATTTAGAATTCATTCTCTAATACTGCTACATTTTCTCAAAAGTTAGGTCTTGCTACTCTGTGACCCCTCCTCAACTTGTACACACACTTACCACATATGGATATGTTTGAGTTTATACCACTTTCCTCCCACAGAGATTGTGTCTATGATCTCTGTGTATATTACTCCAGGGATATAATTCACAATTATGAATAAATGGATGAATAAACAAATGCATAAGAATAGAATGTGTTAGCCATGTGGAGATAAACCAAGCCTGTCCATTTCATATATTAATGACTAAAAACAGTCGCAACCCCTTTAAAATTGTATATAGGTATCTAACTTGGAGACATACAAAAATATGAGAATAGTTTTAATAAACTATACCTTGTTTTTTAAAACATATCTTACTGAAAGAAAAACTAGATTCAAAAATTAGTTAGAACGACAAAAATAACTTCATTGCATCTTAAGAAACCAGGTCATCTTTTTAAAAAGAGAATATCTACTAAACATTATCAGAGAAAGGAAAGTGTTTCTTAGCAATGTAACTAACAGCCCCTCCAAACCAAGAAGACTTTCTCCTATTATTTTATGTATCTGAAAAGATGAAGCTTCATCTGGCAGGATCATTCTCACAATTAAGTGAATCAGAGTATAATAGAAAAAAAGAAGCAGAGTTTATCGCAAGCTTTTTTGTTTTCTGATATTTCTTTCATGCTTCCTTTCTTTAGGTTTTGGTGGTGATGGTGGTAGCATTTAAAGACATTTGGGAATGAGTACATAATAGTCCACATAAGTGATATAACTGAAATTGGTTCACTTGTACCTGCTCAAGTCCCTGTGGTTGGTTGCAACACTTACAAAGACTATTGATTATAATGGTGAATGGAAGTGTCTTACACTTCAGAAATGAAAAAAAAAAAAAATGACTTTGAGCAAGACAGCCATCTACTTCTTAGAGACCAAATTGATTAATCCCTGTCAACACCTATAGATTTCACCTTAAACTCTGCTGGTTTTCCAAGGCTATTAGGCACTAGGTCTTAAGCAGACAGAGCAAAGAGTGGGGAGACATTGACATTGTCTTAAATTACAGTGACTCAGTTTGGATCTGAATGGTTGAGTAGAAACCAAAAATAAAGATGGATAAAAATAAATGTCAGGAAACATGGAGAATATATTTTATTAAATATAATATATTTCATCACTGTAGTACATTTCTCAAGATGTTCTAGTAATTGAGGATCGTATGAAATGGTATATAAAACAGTGCTATTGATATTGTCACCTATAAATTAGGAGATGAATGATAAGGATTTTCTGCAAAAGTATTCGTCAGTTACTTTTTGCAAAACTAAATAGCTTTTATTTTTGCTTGTTAATTTAATTATTGCTATCTTTTTAATTCTAGAAATTGGATATTTGTTTCCAGGGGTTTTTTTTCTTTTTCTTTTTCTTTTTTTTTTTCGTCTTCAGCTAACCAAATCGACTGCTGAAAAACTTGGTTGAAACAATTGTTCATTTGATACTATTAGAACCAAAAACATAGCAAAGAAGAATGCTGTCCCTCTCTGTGTGTTAAATCCTCTCTAGGTTAAATTCTGGGAGCAGATAAAATGACTTTCCATCCAGGGGCATGCTTTTGTCAGGTGCTTTAACTCTCGCCAGAGAATATCAAGCCTACCTCCAGGCATGTGAGTTCTTAAAGGGTGTGGGTCTGCACCGCAGTGACAAAACAGAGTAGCTGTGCTCCCAGACCTAGTCTGTGAGTAACTTCAAATTCACTGCCATTTCTTAGAACTATATAAAGTCAGGCTGAGGCACACAACATTTATATAAGTTTGTCTAAAGCAGCCTCTCTTAAATATATTTGACTGTGGAGACTTTTCTAATGTGAGAAACATAGCTGGGGACACTTCATGTGCAGGAGTGGCCAGAGGAAAGATGAGCCAACATGAAGGATGAGAAAAGCACAGGGAACTGGAAAGGATTCCTGAAATGAGCGAGGTAATGGAAAAATAGGGAGAAGAAATTTCAAAAAAGGACATTTTCTGTGGCCAAAGTTTTGTCCTTACTTTTTCCTGACATCTGAAATGTTAACACTGTCCCTTCCTGTCTCATGGAAGGAAGGATGAGAAGAGACCTTATGCATCTGTCCTGCGATCTTCAATTTTAATTAAAAAATTCCAATTGGAGAAATACAGTCTAATTTGTGCCCACAAACTTCAGCAATTCTTTCTGAGAAGTGGAGTCGTTTGAGTTTAAGTCTGACCCATTCTTGGAGGAAGAAACTGAGGAACAGGTAGCAAAAGAAATTGAGTTCCCTTCAGAAATCAACGATAAAAATAACTTCTTATTATGTTACCATTATTTCTAATCCTGATTCCAGATATTGTACTATTTTACACATGTTCTATGATCTAGTCCTGAAAACAACTACATAAGGGAGGTATTACAATTAAATTATAATGTAGAAAACTACTTACTTAGAGTAATAAAGCTGGTAATAAAGCAATAAAGGAGAAGAGATACCATTCAAACAGAGGCGATCTGATTCCATAATGTATGGTCATCTGGTTGTCTTGTTTCTACCATATTATGTCTAAACACTAAATGTTTTCAGAAAGTTTTTCTTTGAATACTAAAGAATTGTTAAGAAAATCTGTGTACATACACCTGCCCAACAGAACCTTTTGTCTGAAAGAAGAGCCTGAGGTCACAGTTTACTGACTACACTATATTACCAGCTCTCTTGCCCTAGAATGGTCCCTTTAAGTACTGCAAGTGGGATGTGCC
>NW_006434901.1:388721-397182 GCF_000325575.1 Pteropus alecto | reverse complement strand
CCTGTCTTTGAATGTCTTTTAAACCAGCTTGAGTAATTTACCAAAAATCCTTTTTGAAATTATTAATATGCCCTCACTCCACATTTAAACTGAATTAAATATTCAACAGTTTTTTAAAAAGCACTCTTTTAACTCAATATATTGGGGATGCAGACAAAACAAAAATCAAAGAGATGTGAGAACATCTGCCCATCTTTTTTATTCCCTTGTTGCACTCATCTCTGAAAATAGTAACAACAACAAAAGCAATGGCAACAACAAAAAAAGCCACAACAGACTTAAAGTGTTTCTTATATTCCAGGCCCCATCCTGTTAGTAGTTAGGCAGGCATGAGCAACAGCTGTGGAGGCCCAGCTCTGTAACCATAGAAACCTCCCTCGATGACCTTCTTAAAGGACCTCCCAGAAATACCATCTCCTTCAGAGTTATAAATTACTTCAAATCCTAGGGCACAAAGGCCATAAAAGCTGCTGCCTTAACCAGCCACAAATGAGTGCACAGAAAGTACTACCAAAAACTGCCAATGACGTCAGCCTCCTTATACCATCATTATGACTATGCCCGGAAGTTCATGACTCAACAGACTGGAGTCTGGGTAAGCACATGCGTGGTAGGCAAAGTGTCATATAGCAGCCAAGTGTCAGTCGAGGTGTCTTCACATGCAAATCATCTAGTACAGCCCTTGTACCCTCTCATTACTGCCCAAATATAAACAAACCTTCCCATTTCTGCATTGTTACAGCTCTCTTTACTGAAAACCCACTCCAAAGCATCCTGTCTTTTTTTTCACCTCCCAAATGCCACAGGGTTGCAGCCTTCCTTAGCATGGCCTGTCTCCTTCTAAAATGTACTTTCAATAAATCTTACTTTTTCTAAATCTCGTTGACCTGTAATTCTTTACAGCGTCAGCGGGGAAGAACTGAAGACCCCCTCCCATGCCGCCGGGGCAACGCTGGATTTCACATCACCTCCTCAGTAACAATTCGACATTCGAGGTCCCAAGGAAGGACGTTCTTCTATCCTAACATTCTTTCTTAGGTTGAAGGTAACTGTTAATGGGTATGATGTAACAAGTATCCTTAAATTAGCTCAGGGCTTCACCTTTTCTACATCCTCCGACTTCTATTTGTTTTTCTTTTGCTTTGATTTCTCCTCATAGACAAGTTGCATCAGAAATTCTTCATCTGAATGAAAATATATCTTCAGTCCCCTTGTAGTAAAATATTTTGGTTTCAGAATCAATGATTCTTCTTCCTTATTTATTTATTGTATGTCATTATACCAATACTAATTGTATTAAGTCAGATGGGTCTGAGTTTGAATCTTGGCTCTGTCAATTACTTGACTGCAGGCTTGAGGAAGTGACTGTATCTCTCTGTGTCCCTGTTTTTCTATCTGTAAAAGTGTGTAGAGAATGCTGTCTTGGAATTATTGGGAGGGTTAAGAAGATAATTATAATGCGTGGCAGTCAGCAGACACTAAATGAACAATAGGAATTGTTTTTTTATATAGGCTACTCCTTTATTTTCATCTATTAAATTCACAAATATGTGAATTGATAAGATTAATAATTTATCGAATTTACAATTATATTTTACGTGATCTTATCAAAAGTTTAAAATAGCTTATATGATGACTTTAAAAAATAAGGTTATAACCTAAGTACTAAGTTATAATTCTAACACCTAAACAAAACATCAAATAAATTGTATCTTTTTTTTTATTTCACATTTCCCTCAATTTGTTAAATATGCTTGCTTGTAATGAATTAAAGTGCCCAAAGTAAAATACGTGTGTAATACCTATGCATCTATGTAGGTATCTTCTATTTACAAACACTGTGATACAAAGTGGGTTTTTATTTTCTTTTCTGATTTTTTTGTTCTTGTCATTGTATTTCTATTGTTTTTTGAAATTTCTATTTTTTTTTTTATTGTTTCCATTTGTTATGATATTCAGAACTCCTCATCCTAGGGAAAAGAAAAGCCATAAATAGTGGGTAAATTGATTCTCAAAATCCTTACGAGAAATCTTGGGATCTAATTTTTCTCAGCCAGGGCACATGTCCCCTCCTTTGTCCCCCAAACCCTTAAGACTCTAGGTTTGAATCTTGAATTGTGGTAGAGCCTTGTTCTCCACATAACCACAGCAGAAAACATAAACTTGGCGTTAGGTATAAAGAACTGTCTACAGTAGTAGTGCAAATGGTGGGTATCCTGAGTCAGTTACCAATTAGTATTCCCAAGTGGGAAACAGTCATCCTCTTGGATGACTAAGGCTTCAGACACAGAAGCTTCCTGCCATATCTTGCTGTAGTTTATTAAGTTCTGCATTGAGTCCTCAAGGCTTTCCCTAGTCATTAGACTCCAACACTATGATTTACAGGCTGTCGTATTCTCCAAGTGATCACCACTGATAAACTTTGAGAAATAGTAGATTCTACATGTCTAAATGAGGGAGAATTAAGGGTCCTGTGGAATAACAATAATAAACAAATACACCCAGATATATTACAGTTATGCTGTATGCAAAGTCACTTGGTCATACCTGGAATAACTCTGAAGTTTGTAACTCTCCATCAACCAGATTAGTGACTGGAGAAATATCATAGCTTATATATTATAAGAACATGAAGTCAAATGTATGAATCAAAAGTCAAGCTTCACGCCAATTATTTGTGTGTCCTTGTAGAAGCTATTTAACCTCTCTGTGTTTTAGTTTCCTAATATGTAAAATTGAGATGATAATAATAACTATTTTGCAGGGTCGTTTTGAACATTAAAAATGATAATACATATACAGCCCTTGGAAAAACACCAGGCCCAGGATTAACATGCAATAAATGTTTGGGGTGTTTATTGTTGCTGCTGGTACCCTAAACCAACTGAATAATTTAAGACAGTATTAAATAAGACTCAGCAATTTTCATGGATATCTACATTTAATGGTTAATGATGTGATCAAAATAGTTCATTCCATTCTATTTTCAATGAGTTTTGCAATATGTAAGACTATATATTTTATTTTTCTATTCTCTCAATATTGCCTAACAGAAAACACTTGCCACTTGGAACTCCCTTCACTTTTCTTTCCATTGTTTCTCTTTATTGGTTGTGAGTGACTGTCCCTTGATTTACTGCCTCCTTTTCACCCCACAAACCCATCATACAAAAATAGCCGCATAGTAACTAAATTAAAGGTGCTCTTGGCCTTCAGTCTCATAGGAGAGGGCATACTGATTAGGTATTAATAAACACTGAGGTACATGGTATGGTACATGGAGGTGAAGAACATGTGACCTTTGTGTTGACAAATCTTTGGGGTCATGAGCAATCTCCACTTATGCATAAACTATTACTGGACTTTAACACCTTGAGTTACCTTTAATTGTGAGTATTAGATATTAATATATTTTGAAAACATTTTAATTATTGTAGCAAATAATTGCATCAATATGTATTGGAAATACCATTTTTACAAAATTTACATATATTTTCATTTATCTTTTACATTCCTGTACTTATGCCTTCCCGCATTAAGTCAGAGGCATTCATTTGACTTGGGAAAGTTGAAACAGGAATAAAAAAGAGGGGGTCAATAGTCAGCTTTTAGAATCCAAAACTGTCTTTCTTTGAGTTAAAACATAAGAATCTTAAAAGCCAGGTTTTATCAAGAGAAAAGGAGTTTCTAAATTGTTTTAAGTTCCATTAACATATTGAGAAATGGACTTAGAAGACTAGAGAACAGAGAAATCTCATATTTTAGAGAGAATAGCCCTTGTACCTAAGCCGTGAATTTTAGTTTCTCTGGGGCAGAAGAAAATTACGATCTAGGGAAATCCATGATATAATCCAAGAAGTGGTAAGTATCCTTCTTCCTCAGTGGGTTGTGAGAAGTGAAAGGGAGAGTGAGAAAAGGTAAGTATGGGAGATATCTTGAGAACATCAGGGCACAGGCCGTATCATTCCCTGGGTAAATCTCTTGTAGGAATCTGAAAGCCTGGGCATATCTGACAAGCCTCTCTCTAGACCACATCCAACCATCTTCAAGTGACGGCAGAGTGGTGGTAAAGAGAGACAGCTAGATAGATGAGTTTGAAGCAACTTGCCTGTGAGGTAACCTCAGTTTCCTGCAGCCTGGCTGTATGATAAGTGTCCTAGTGAGAAGACACAGAGGTGCTAAGAGGGGCAGTGGACTCAAAAATAGACAAACAGGCTGCAATGTAGTGAACAAAATGGCTGTTATCATGGACTCTGAATGTCAGATCTGGGACCTCTTTATTAAAAGTGGTCACCAGTCCAAAAACTAGAACAGACAAGCCACTGTGCATCTGAGAACAGAGAAAATCACAGGACAATCACTGAAACTGAATTCTTCCTCTCCCCTGCTGCTGGGAGAACAAATCATCCACACTCACATATACTTCGTGAATGCAAGTTTTCCTTTTTACCCATGAGAGTAAATATAGCCCAACCAAGTCCCCAGGTTCCTTACTGCAGAGAATCAAGAAAATGGGAGAGAAACTAGAAGACAGAAACTTTACTCGAATTAGACTGATTTGCATATAACAAAGATAAAATCTAAATAGAAAAAAATAACAATTTTTATTGTCAAATTTAAATTTGTTCTTGACCCTGTGTGTGAGTGAAAAGGTTGGGTGATTGAGATGAGAATGATTTGTGCAGATCATAGCAATTACAGCATTGATGGAAGAAGCCACTACTCAATATCGAAAACGAGAAAGTTGAATTTGTTGCCTGTTAAGCAAGGGAGAGCTGTTTGTACCCCATAGTCACTTTGAACAAAGCAAAGAATTTGATATATATTTTATAGAGTTTAGAGAAGCAAGGAGTTCAGAGACTGGCAGACTTCAGAAATGGAGTGTTTAGGAACTGGTTGATGATCTTGGGAGATATTGTCCTCCTAATAAATTTTCTTTTCTTCTTTAATTTAATTCAAATTAGGTTTCCTTCCTTGCAATCAAGGAGTCTGCTACATCATTTGACTGAATGTAACTGTACAGAATTTTGATACAGGGGAGGGGGAAAAGTTTTCAACCTGAATATCTACTTCTTGGATTGGTACTAGTTGAAAATTGATATGAACAATGATTTATTGTCTAATTTACTTTATTTTCTGAGAAAATAGTGTGCAAATCTCAAGAAAGGAGTCATAATCTTATTTCTTAACTGGGTCTCCATCAGCAGCTAAAAGACTACAGCACTAGAGGGTAATAAATCAGCTTAATATGGTATTGACTAATGGTTTTATAATTTTCAAAGTGTCTATATTGTTCTAAATCTTGTTAGGATTTTACGCTGCGTTGATATGATTTCTTTTTGTAAAAAGTATATGCTCAAAACTTGTTGGTGACCTTCCAATTTCATTTTTCTTCTTCTTTTTTTTTTTTTTTTTGCTAAACTGAAACCATGGCAACCAGTAGATGGAACATTTTTTCCCCTGTGTTAAAGGGATCTCAATTTTATTGGACTAACCCTCTTTCAGATAGATGTCGCTTTACTACAGATATATAACAGGAATATATTTTCCTAAACCTTGAAATAGATCTGAATATATTATGTTACATACTTTAATACCATCTAAATTTAAGTGGTTAAAAATACATAATAGTTATTTTTAATTCACTTTTTTTCAACAGTTGTCAGAATGTTTTACAAAACAAAACTGCCATTTCTTTAACATGGCATGTTCTCTTTTCCCTTGGTAAACTATAAGAAGTAAAAATAGGACTAGGCGACTAAATTCTCCAGCATGGGTCATGATTCAATGGAACTACAGTCTGAACCTGATTATATTTTCTGTGGATTACATATATGCATGCAGCGACTTAGTTGTGCTAATGCAAAGAAGGCATTTCATTTAGTTTAAGTGTAAGATCCATCTGTGGGAACTACTTTCAGAATAATACTAATTGAAAAAGCAGCATCATGATATACATAGAGCCTCTGGCTGGAAATCAAGATACCTGGGATCTGGATATATTTCAGTTGTTCATTCAAGAAATATTGATAGAGTGCTTGCTGTATGCCAGGCACTGTGCCACACACTGGAATATAAAAAGCTGACTAATCGAAAAAGTCCTCAGCCCTCATGGAGTGTGATGTAAGAGATACAGTGATAACTGCTATGAGGTATGATATTCAGGTACAATGACAGAATAAAAAGGGCATAGAGGTGTTTTAGAGTGTTTGACATCCCACCTCCCCAAGATATCTACATCCTAATTGCTGGAATCTGTGACTATGTTACCTTTTACATCAGAAGGGACTTTGTAAATGTGATTGAGTTAAAAATCTTGAGATGAGGAGATGATCCTGGATTATCCAGGTGGGCCCTATGTAATCACAAATGTCCTTATAATAGAGACAAAGGAGGGTCAGAGTCACAGAAAGAGATGTGAAGATGGAAGGAGAGGTCAGAGAGGAGAAAAGATGGTACACAGGTGGCTTTGAAGATGGTGACAGAACTGTGAACCGAGAAATCAAAGTGGCCTCTAGGACCTGAAAAAGACAAGGAAACACATCCTAGGTCCCTAGGCCCTCCAGTAGGAATGTTGGCCTGCTGATACCTCCATTTTAGCCCAGTGAGACCCTGTTTCATTTCTGACCTACAGAACTACAAGAAAATAAACCATGTTGTTTTAAGCCACTAAGGTTGTGGTAACTTGTTACAGCAGCAATAGGAAACTATTACCACTTGAAAGCATTTTCTGCAGTAAAAACAAAAGTCTTAGATATGATTCTATGAATAAATCTAAATGTAGACAATGGACTTTAAGTTAGTATTTTCTCTAACTACGACATCAACAAAGTCATAAAGAGTAAACGCACATATACATAATACCGTTCTAAATATTTCTTGCCTGTTTTTTAGTGGTTCACTTCCATATGTCCCTTTCAATATCCATAGTTCTCGAAATCACATTTTTATCTGTCTGTTTTACCTTTTACCTTCTCTTGCCTTTATCCCAAGTCTCTTGTAAATTCTTTCTCTCTCTCCCTCCCTTAAACATTTGAGACCTTTCCATTCAGAAAAATTATAGCAAGAGTCCCCAGCATTGTGTTGGTAAAGACTCATATTTTGTTCTAGAATTAAACATTTTTTTTCTTTTCTCCTTTCTATTTAATGATTTTCATTCAGTGAAGCCAACAAATACCTTGCTGAGTGGGATAAGAGCCAACAATGTAAAAAGAAAAATGCAAGTGTCATAAATAGTGCTTAAGTAGTGTGTATCTGGGGACACTGAATGTACTTTCAAAATTATATTCTCCAAGGACTGCATGTTAAATGCCAGACTTCAGAATTAAAATCCTCGGTAAATTGCCTTGACTGTTATCTACTTTTTAAAAAAATTTTATTCCATGAGCTAGTGATTCTCTTGGTCTGACAAGTTTTAATCACATGCTCAGGATCTGAATCTGAAAGTCTCAAAAATGATTCCAAATATTACGGCCAATTCACAAACAAACTAGTGACACTGTCTACCAAAAAAGTCCATGTGGAGAGTTGCTCATGTGTGTGAAACAGAAGGTTAAAATAACCATTTCCCCCCCAAAAGCAACTTTATAATACATTCTGTATGCAACCCACATGCCTTAGAGAAATCTCCTACATAGCAATCACTCTGGAGTATCTCATCCAAGCAAAGTAAAAGAAATGAGTGTGTGATTCTTTGCTTTTTTGAAGTGGTACCAAGTAATCTGAGTTAATTTTTTTTTTTCAACTTACTAAAACGGTTTTTTAAAAAGCTTCGATAATCTTTTAAAAGTAGTGGGGAAAAGTTCTGCATTTTAAGAAAACAATACTTTTGAGGGCTCAATGAATCCTTCCCATATAACTCTCTTTTTTTGCTATTTGCTAGCTTCTTTGCCCTTTTATTGTTGTTCCATTCTCTTGAGTCACTCAGCGAACCAAAACAAACCATACTTCAACATCTTAAAATTTTGGAAAACATGTTTGCTGCTCACAATACAAACCTGACTCCTCACCTGTGGTTGAAACCTTCTGTTAATTTACAACAGAGGAATCAAATTTATTATGCCCATATTGTAAATATATGGATAAAAGGTAAAAATAGCCAGTAAAACAAAAACGATTTTTGGTGTTTGAAATGATTAGGAATGTGCTGTCACTTAAATTTCTTTGATTTATCCAGATGCGATATTTTAAAAAATTGAACTTTAGTCTTTTTTTCCTTTAGGAAACAACTATATACATCTAAAAATCCAGATGATCAATAACATTAGTGATTTATTGAAAATATTCCTGTATATGAAGGAAAAGTAAAACAACACTTTTAGCTAATTGTGTTTCCAAATTAAATCAAACGTTAAAACATATCTTGAAAAGGCTGCTGTGCCTGAATATGATAAATTGTGAAACATTAATTTGAAAAAAATGCCATATAAAAATACTAAATTTAAAAGTTTTAAATTTAACA
>NW_006434901.1:381584-388567 GCF_000325575.1 Pteropus alecto | reverse complement strand
ATTTTCTAGGAGTAGCTGATATATCACTGCAGGATTTTTAGGAAATGCTAGGCATCCTTAAAGATTAATTATTTCTTCAAATGTCGAATTGTGGCAGTTTTCCATAGGCTGATTTTTAATTTGAATACACTTTCCATTTTTTTAATAATAAAATTATTTTGCATCGCATCTGTCCTCTCCTGGCAGTAGTGCCAATCTGCACTGATTTTTGGTATATTTTCCCTCTTTATTGCCTTTCCATATTATACAGCATTGCTATGCATTAATTTCAAATAAAAGTAAATGACAATTAGACACCTTTACCTCTGAAGAAAGGGAATTTGAAACCCTCCTGAAATGAAAGCAATCCTTGCGAACTCTACTAAAATATGAAAAAAATCACTATTAGGCATTTTAATTGTGAAATTTATATCCAGCATCTGTGCTTGCAGTTTTCTTAACTAAAGCAACTTCTGATTCACTTCTATAAATGTTTGCCTTTATGATATCAATTCTACATGACACTCATTATATTTCTAAAAAATAGATTTGTGAAGTGAAGGTAATCTGGTTTGTGGGCACTGCGTATTTATTTTATAACCACTAACATGTAAATTATATACTATTGTTTCAAAAAGTTACAAATTTTCTTCAGAGTACTTATATGAAATCTTAGTTTTCCACTGTTTATAAAAGATAAGTAATCGTCGTTAGCTGATTATCCAAGTTCTCGCAAAACTCTTATGCTGCAGAAACTATTCAATGAATATAACAATTTATGTTCAGGAGGTGAATAGCCTTTTTATTTTGCCTAAAGAAAAAACAAGGAAGAAAGAGATGGTTCCCCAGCCCAGTCTTTATTTCATGTCATAGGTTTAAATTAACTGCCAGTTCTGAACTCAATGCCTTGTACCTAAATCCATTAGGGAAGAATCAGAAGGTCAGTGCAAATGTATTTAAGATTAGAAGACAGGTTCAAAGGTTCATTACCGGGATCTAAATTTTCTATTAATTCAAGGATATTGTAATCAGGAAAAAAACTATGCTATCTTGGCAGCCTGGTGCCCTAATGGCGCTGTGGAACATGCCATCATGGTGCATTTGTCTCAACAGGGATTTGGCAACATATAAACTTGTCCTGTTAAATCTACAAAATTCATTTTTATCTTTTTCTTTCCACACTCCTAATCTGTAAAGTTTTCCTATTCAGTCTGGCAAACTTTAGTCTATTTCCCAAGGCCAAGTTTTAGCTTGAGAAACGTTTAACATATATCTCTCTGGCACTGGCAACTAAAGTAGTCAAACGGTAATTGAATAGATGTACTTCCAAATTTATCCCTTCTAGAGACTTTGAAATCATGTCAAATATTCTTAGAATATTCCTAAAATGACATCATTTTTTGCATATTATGTTCTGAACACATTTAAAGTAGGCTAAGGTAGCTATGATGTTCAATAGGTTACATGTATTAAATACATTTTCAATTTATGATATTTTCAACTTACAGTGGG
This sequence comes from Pteropus alecto, assembly GCF_000325575.1. NCBI lineage: Eukaryota > Metazoa > Chordata > Mammalia > Chiroptera > Pteropodidae > Pteropus > Pteropus alecto. The sequence goes on along the minus strand of NW_006434901.1, from coordinate 387,076 downwards.
TTTATCGAGAAGTGGTAGCTCATCATAAGTCGAGGCGCATTTGTATACAGTATTAGAAGAGAAGAAAGAAATAACAACTCGTATATACAACTGGTATAGAAGTTAATATTTTTGTAAAAGGAGAAAAAATATAATTTTATATGTGTAAAAAAGGATCACTATGATCAGGTAGGGTTCGGTCTATCCACCTAAGAATTATTCAATATTTGAGTATAGTTTTATTTGTAAATTATTTGATTATCTGAAAAATCCAATATAGACAACAAAATATTATGTAAATAAGAAGTTATGAATGTTTTCTAATAAACCAGTATTAATTTCTTAATTAAAATCAATAATCAATAAAAATCATTTTAGAAGAGAAAAAAATAAGAGGAATAAACCAAATAAAAAATATACAGTCAACATGAATAAAAATTTTAAAGCATTGAGACAAAACAAAATTTAGTAAAATGGAGATATGTCATGATCTTGATTTAAAACATTTAATATTGTTTAAAAACTTTATTTCCAATCAATATCTAAATTCCAATTGTGATTAAGTTACATTAGTACCTGGAGCTTAGAAAACTGATTCGAAATTCAGTCTGAAAGAATAAAAATGGCAATAGCCTAGACAGTAAAATAGTTATGTCATGAAAAGATTTGCTGACCAGCCCTAGGGACTGTGGTTAGCAGAGTGTCTCCAGCTATTAGCTTCTTTAGGGTCTATCTCAGCTTTTGAGTTGAGCTCACACTCATATTACCCCCAGAAAATAAAACAAGTAGCTCAGATTCCTATGTCACTCACCACTACTACCCACTTTGGCCTTTTTTCAGCTTACATCTGTCTCTGTATGAGAAGTCTTGAATCACTAGCTAAAAGAAGAAAAACCTGGGCTTATTTGGTGATATCACCTTAGAATATGGAACGGTTCTAGAAAGGGATATGTAGTGGCCATATCACAGGCACTTTCAGGAGTGACCTTACAAGAGTGTAGAGGGGAAATCTTCCCAATGAGTAGAACTCAGAACAATACACCTAACCTAGACATTGACTTTATACGAAAATGAGAAATGGCCACAGGTTAGAATATATATGTATTCACAGGTGGCAAAAGGCCTGGTCAGCTGACCAGCATCCTCCAAGGAGAAAGATTGAAAGATTGGAGACAAGAAGGTCAGGAATAAAGGCATATAGGTGGACATTAGAGTAGGAACTAAATGAGAATAAGATATGCTTGTTGGCACATCCAGGGTAATGGCTTACTTTATATACAATTTGTAAAATTCTCCTATATTTTTCATCGGCCCTTTTGTTTGTGAAAAAGATGAGAAGGTAAATATATATCTATGTATATAGAAATATATCTTTATATATAGCTATTAAGTTTTTAATTTAAGTTGGTATACAATCTTATATTGTTTATATTAGTTTCGGGTGTATAATATAATAAGTCAACATTTTTATACCTTACAGTGTGATCACCTGCTAATTCTAGTAATCGTCTGTCACTGCGTAAACTTATCACAATATTCTTGACTATATAACTATTTTTGTAATTAAAGTGAATTTTCACTTAATTGTATAACTGTTCCTCCAAAGACTATTTGACAAGCTATAAACTTTGGCTCTTGCCTATTTATAGCTGTAATCCTTCAAATGAACCCTTCTATCATTGCACCCTCCAGTCCTATTGGCTGTAAATAGTTTTGGATGAAAATGTGAAAATGACATCCAATATGTTCTAACAGAATCAAGTCTGGTCAGTGCAGAGATTCTTTACAAAAATTACAACTTTATTTAGAGAACAAGATGTTCAATTACAAGAGATGAAACATAATCAACTATTATGTCATTCACTGGTTCTCTGTTCAGCTGAGAACTAATGATGTTTTAAAATATTTTTAAACATAATATTTATTATAGAGTATTTCATGTTTATCGTAGAAAAATTGGCATCAGGAAAAAATGAAGGAAAAATTCATACAACTGTAACCACTCAGATCATTACTATAATCTATTTGGAACATTTTTTTTCTATATACATACACATACATGTATTTGGTTGTGGAATTTCATACTCTTATATTATTACAAAAGGCTCCTTGAGGATAAAAGAACATAGGATATGAATTGCTTGTTAATTTGTGTTTATTGTTAAAATTATGGTAAACCAAATAAGGAGGTTTTATTTAGCAGTTAATCAACTAACCAAATATGTCTGCTAACCAATGACCAATAACATTAGTATTTATTCTACATTTTTATATTATTACAAAAAAAGATTAATAGGTATCATGTTTATACCTACAAGTATGCAGCTAACTCAGAGCTAATTTTCCATGAAGACTTACCATTTTTAAAGTCATTGTATTATTTTTTTGTTGTCTTTTATCAAGTTCATTTTAGAAACAGAACTAAAATAACCACACACTAATCTTGTTTTTATCTTAAATTCTGAAGGACTGTACTATAGAATAAAGAAGGGGTAGATGGTTTTTATGAGTAAGTAGGAAAATAGACAAACTCTATTTTCAGGTACCAGGAATTATATGATAAATGCTTCCACATTAAAATGAATACATTTAATATAATTCAGATGTCAATTATATTAAATGTTAATGTAACAGACACTGCCTAAATTATTTCATTATCATAATGCAAAATAAGTATTTCTCTTTCACATTCATCTACCCTTCTTCAGACTGATATCACAGTTAAAGATTGATTTAATGAAAGAAAATCATGCACATGACTATAAAATTATCATTATTAAATATATATAGTTCAAAGGGCAAACAATTATCTTAGTATTTTCATAGCAACTGAAGTCTCAGCCAGTTTTAGAGACCAGCAGTTAATAGATTAAAGAATATTTTCTAAGCAGGTAATTTGTTTTAAATCACTATAATTTAACGTCTCCATATATTACAAAACTCGAGTATTATTTCGCTTACTCAAGGATTTAACTACCATTTTTTTCACTTTTGTCAATTAATACCAAGGTGGGTACTGCAAAAATTAATAATGCTGCATGTGTATAAAGCCTTGTAAACAGCACTCTCTTGAGCTCTAGCTGTTTTTACCCACTACTCTTGAGACTTATTTCATAAACTGAAAGAAAAGCTATATCAGCAAATTATAAAATGCTATTTGCTCTGTTACTTGGTTGAGACAGGATTTGTCTAATCCTGTTTCCAGAGGAGCTGCAGTTGAATTACGAAGGGGTAAAAAATAACAACAGTAATTGCAATAGAAAGACCAAACTCGGGATATCATGGAATAGGAGAAATAAATTTCCAGAGTTTATAGAAAGAGTACTCAATGCTGCTTTCTACCTCCTTTCAACAAAACTTAAAAAAAAGTGCAGGTAATCCAAAAGGTCACTCTATCAGGTAAACTTAGGCTTGGCTGTGAATATGAAGAATCCAAAAGAATAGTGGGTTAAACAAGATAGAAGTTGATTTTTGTTTTAAATAATAGCCTGAACAGTTGTTCCAAAGAGTATACAGCAGTTGCAGAAGACTGTTCTGTTGCGCTACCATCCTTACATGTACTTTGATTGTGGTCAGGTGCCTGTTCTAACACCAAACATCATGCCTGCCTTCCAGCTAACTGTAAAGATGAAAAGGTAGACAAAGGATTTCTCCTCTAAAGAAGCATTCTCTCTTTAAGGAAAGTTCTCAGAATTTGTTTATAACCTCCAATGTGCAGAGTTGAGTCACATGGCCACAATTAGATGCAATGGAAGATGGAAAATATAGTTGGTTCACTGTATACCCAACTAAAAATCAAGAGTTTCACTAGTGTAGATAAAGGAAATAGAGCAGTCCTTGATACAGCCACAGACATTTGCAAACTTGCTGTCATATGTCTTTTAGAGACTAAGGCAATATTAATGCAAATGTATATGGAATTATACAGGCAGGAATGTGCAAACAGAGTAAACATGAACTATCTCAGGGGAAGCATCATTTTTCTTTGATATTAAGCAATTTATAATTTCTTATGTTAAACTAAATACAATTAAAGTTTTCCTTTCAAATAGCTTACTTTTTTCATTCATTTTTAACTACATAGGTAATTGAAACTTTTGCTTTATTTTATAATGTAAACCTAATCATACTATATGTTTTGAGAACCATGTAAAGTGTTTCAAATAAAAAAGGGGAGAAAAGATATTAAAATTCAAAGATGTTAAGACTCAGGGAGTAGCAGATCTGGAGTATTAAGCCTTGTTTGCATGATGAAAAAAAGCTGGTATTCTTTCCTTAACCCCAAACTGTTTCCCTCCTTACTGTTTCTTTCAGATATACACATATAAGCTTTCGAACAAGTCTGTGGAGTGCTTTTCCTATTGTAGTGTCTGAAAATATATAGTTTATTATTAGCTTTGATAATACATATGCATATTATATAGATAATATATAGTTTACTATTACTTTTGATTGCTGAAAATCAAGATAATCTCAAAAAGTTTAAAAAAGGAAATAAAAATCATCCATAATCTAACTCCAAAAATATATATGTTGAATGTGTTAACATTTACTCTTAGTATCTATAATTTGGAACATATTTTGTTCCAAATTCTGTTCCGTCTTTGTGTCTGTAAAATATTTGTAATATAATCTCACATTTTAAATAAAATCCAGTTTAATACTTCCATTAAGTTATATCCATAAAGATGGATAATTTATTGGATGAATGTCCATATTTTTGCAACTTAAGTTTATTAAACATTGACTTCTGCTAATTACATTCAATGCCATCTCCTGGTAAACAACCACGATTATTTATTTGATATAAATTTCTATAAACAGACTTGATTAGACAAAAAAACATGCTGTGTTTCAAGGATTTTGATGCTTGCTGAAAAAAATCAACTCTTCAGAAATTTTTAATAATTGGTTTTCCCAACAATGCCTGTTATACAGCACCCTTGCCAACTGTGTATGGAAATAATTAATTAATTTTCAATGTGTTTTTGACAAAGTAATTTGCCATTCTTCCTTTAATTGATATTTATTTGATTGCTAATATTTTTCATATGCTTGAAATGTTTTCCTTTGTGAATTGTCAGTTAAAGCTTTTTTTCCCAGTTCACCATTTTTAATTTTCCTTCTGATTTAGAAGACCGTATCATATTTCTCTGTTACATTAATAAATTAAGCACTCAAAAGTGGCAGTCTTTATGAGGTTTCCTATTCTATAACCTAAGGGTTATATATATGGTTTACTTTGCATAGATACCATTGGATCGACAAAGTTGAAAAAAACCTGGCATTTTCAGGACTCTAAAAAATAGAATGTTACTAATTAATTTCCAAGTATTTAAGTGTGTATTACCTGCTAATTATGTTAAAATGCAGATTCTGATTCCTGGGTCTGAGGTGAGGCCTGAGATTCTGCATTTCTAATAAGGTCCCAGATGGTGTCCAGCTGCAGCTTTTCTGAACATAATTTGAGTAATATGGTTGGTTCTAGAATTCTTGAAACAAATGTAACTTAG
>NW_006434901.1:376622-381535 GCF_000325575.1 Pteropus alecto | reverse complement strand
AACTTGATTATAATGCAGCTTTTAAATTTAGACATCAATATTTTGTTTGAACTGAAAGAGTGCTTTTAGGTAAAGTTTTAAAAGGATAGGTAAATTATTTGTGCCTGGGGAAACCCAGTCTCTCCCGTGCCAATCTTTGTGAGCTGGGGTTGCCCAACCCATATACACCAGCCAGCTTCTGTGAGACTACAGAGCTTGTGTCCATCATTCACTGCCCCCACCCATTTAGCCCTATAAAGTGGGCAAGACAGGCAAGCAAATGTCCTGTGCTAGTACTATGACACCTGCTAGGATCCATATTAACAGTGCCAGCTTGGTTCTATAACCCGACGAGGAGGAAACAATTTATATTCCGACAAGACATCTCTCTCCATCAACAGTGTTGTGCTGTCCGCCTGGGTCAACTCCTACATGGTGGAGTATATAGAAATTGTAACCCTCTTTAGCTAGGGAACATTTTGTTTCTTTTGTACCAAGTCTTAGGCAGGCAGGAGGGTGCCATTTAGTTCTGTCAGTGGTTCATAATATAATAGCTGCTTATTACTGTAACCTTGGGAGCTTTTAAAGATATAAATACCTGGACCTCATCCCAGACCTAGGTGGTCCCAGGCGTGCACATTACTTTGAAGCACTTCCTATGGTTTAAATACATAGCCATGGTTTTAAGTCTCTGGGCTAGAGGGAAAAGAACATGCTATAGCTCTGAAAATAAACACTAACCTGACTGAGGTATGAAGAGGAAGGAAGGAAAAAAAAGACAGTCCCTACTCACAACTGGGATTGCCAGATTTAGCAAATTAAAATATAAGACACTCAGTTAAATTTAAATTTCAGATAAACAATGCATATTTTTAGTGTAATTATGTTCCATGAAATATTTGAGACTTACTTATATTACAAAAGTATTCATTGTTTATCTGAGATTTACGTAACTGTGCCTCCTGTATTTTACCTGGGAAGCCTACTCACGAGAGTTGCTTCCGGTTGCTTGGGAAGAAAGTATGACTGAGAAATACTTAGAACAAGGTATATATCATTATAGATAGAAGGATAATTTAATTACGCTAAGATTTAAAACCAATGCATTAAGGGGGAGAAAAAGGACTGACTCTTAGAGTTAGGATTTTGGCAATAGCTTGACTGTTGGTAGTAGTTTTGTGTGGTGAGTTTTCATATTTTTATGTTTGTGGTTAGGTTTTGTTTTTGTTTTTTTTTCCTGATAGGATAGTTACGTGAGTGCAAAGTTGAGAGGAGCTGCAGCCTGAGCTGTTGGCCAGATACCAAGGTAAAGTTGGAACCCTGCTTTGACCTTTAACAGTAGTCTGAATCTGCCTTGTCAGAACATATATTTGTAAAATGTTTCCCCTGACTTCTCACCAATCACCTTCCCAGACATTCTCTTCAGGCAGCAAGACCCTCTTTGAAGAGACATCAAAGCACACAATGTGACTGGGGTGACTTTGTGGCTCACAACCCATGATTGTTTTCATCCACTTTATTACTGTCTTTAGCAGGTCATAGGGACCAAATAGAAATTGTTTGTGAATATAAGTGAGACCATGACTGCTGGATGGAGAGATAATGATACTATTCAATGAGGAACATGTACATATTTGAGCAAAGTGATAAAATGTCATTGTTCTCTCCCTAATGGGTGTAGCAGCCTAGCACATGATGGAATGTGTATGTGTGCATAAATCAATTACTGTAACGGAAGATATAATAACCTCCAAGGATCTGTGATTTCTGTTTTTCTTTAAATATCTTACATCGTTGCCTCAACTATAAAAAACAAGCAAATAAAAACAAAATAAAACAAAAAATCGGAACTCCTTTCACTGAAGGTAGCTGGGGAAGTTCTTAAAATCCTGCTATTTGGGACTTCTCCAGGCCTAAGATAAGTCTTTGTAAACTTAAGCTAAAGCAGAGGCATGAATGGCTCAAGAATTCAATAGGAATGATTACTCATGGTAAAGATTAACATAAGAAGCCTTTATAGGTAAGTTCCTATTTGTATCTGACCTTGAAAAGTAGAAATGTTTTAGAGCCAGAAGATTACACATAGAATTTCATAAGCAGAGAAACCTAAAATTCAGAGTTTAAGTGTAGACAAAGGCAGCATTATACTTGTTTTGAAGTTTTGTACTGCAGTTGCGCCCTTAGGGCTAGCTACACAAGAGGAGCTTCTGGCTAGCATGGAGCTTTAGAGGGCCCCACATGTCCTAACACACATAAAAATAAAGTTATATCACACCTGGGTGGCTATGCTACCTAAGGTGTGACACTCAGTGCTGGCACTGAGTAACTTATAAACCCTAAACATCTGCGCTTATCAAACACTGTTCAGGCCCTAGGGAAACCCTTCTCTCAAATCTTGCCTTCGAAACATACTTTTTAAAAAATTTTTAAGAAAAAAAAAAGAAAAAGAAATTTTATGAATCGGGCCACTGCCAGTGTGAAAGATGAATACTGCTTTAGAGTCTGGGGAGGATTTGAATGGCAGAAGCATTTAAGGAAGAGAGGAGATAAATTAACTTGTTAAATTATTTCCCTCAGCATGAATTGCAAGTAGGTTCTGCGTATTAAAATATAATCTCCTGGTACTAGTTCAAAGTATCTATTGTTTTTGCTACTGTTAATGTTCCAACTTATGGTTCCTGAGGTACATATAAATTAAAGTGGGATTCCCCAAAATTGTACATGGCAGCTGAGGCATATTTTGCAACATTACGAAATTTATATTACTCTTAAATTTGTACATGTGTAAACCTAGATACAGCATGGTTTACGTTAGCAAGCAAATAGTAAACATTAGAATTGCAAAAAGATGATTTTGTATAAAATATTTCATAAAGTTAATAATAATTTTAAAAATTAAGTTTAAAACTGAGCTTTAAAATTTTTTGATTTTTATATTCTCCACTTATGAATTGTATTTTGTCTTCCGATTTTGAATGAATCCTGTAATATTTTAGAAGAAAAATAATCTTTTATAAAAAACATATGAAAAGCAATTTCAATGTTCAGTTTTTTGATTTGTTATTTTTGATGATTATATATTAAAATTATGTAAACTCTGAATACAATTACATTTAATTTCCTAATCTTTTAGATCAGTGTTTTTCAATAGAATTTTCTGCAATGATGAAAATATTTTCTACCTATCCCATCCCATACAGTACCTACCAGCAACATGTGGCTATTAAGCCATTCGAATGTGACTGTTGTAACTGAGAAACTACATTTTAATTTTAATTAATTTTAATTAGAATAATCATGTGTGGTTAATGGCTACTGTATCACACAGTACAACGTCAGAGTATTACTTTCTATTCATGCAAATTATGAAAAATATTTTATGGTACATTAATTAGTAATTTGCTGAAATAAAAAGCAAGAAAAGTAAATTTTGTTAAAAAGCTATATATTAATTATGACTCCAGAACGCCCCATCTCATTATCAAAACACCCAGAAAGGTAACACTCTGTCATCCGTAGGATTTTGCTCATTATAAGTCTTATAAAAATATAGCTTTGCACATAATTTTCAATTTCACTGATATGAAAGCATATCAAAGTAGAAACTTAAAGTATATTTTATTTACTATATGGCTTGATTTACATCTTTTAAATATTTGGATGCATGGCATGTAGCCTTCCTTCATTTCTTTTCCCAGGCCTGGAATAAAGGAGTAGAAAGGATAAGATAGAAGCCATTAACCAGACTGTAGATGAATAAGATTCTAGGCCATTCCAAATTTGAATATTACTCTAAAAATAATGTGTTGACTAATATAAAAATTGGAGCTATATGATACCATAATGTATAAAGAATGATCTGGTAAACAGCATGAAGGAAGAATCTGAAAAAGATAGGGAGTAGAGCAGAAGCACAGGCAAGCCTCTGTGTGAAATGACAAAGGCTCAAAGTGCTAACAATGTAACTGGAAATTTGAAAAAAAAAAAAGAAAAGTGCATCAAAGGAAGAATTTACATGTTGTTCCTTAGAAATATGTTATGGAACTTGGACAAACAATTAGGGCTGAAGATGGTGTTGAATGAGAAAAAAAAAGTGGCATTTTTCAAATCATCACTTGAAAAGGCATGACATTTGCAAAGAAAGTCCTTGGATAAAGTTCTAGTCTCACTTTTCAGCTCTCGGTAAACTTTAAGCATCATCACTTCTTTGAACATTACTTTTGTCATTTGGAATATGAGACTAATACCACAAGCCTCAGTGGATGACTGTGAGAATCAATGGCAATCATGAGGGTGAAAATGCTTAGTATAATCCTAAGCACTGTGAAAAGTGTAATAAGAAATTATGATACATTTTTATACTAATAATGATAATTATTAACCATGACTTTATGTTTCACCTTATGTTCAGGTTAATAATATTCACAAAAACCATCTACTAGATGGTTTGGTTTTCTTTTCTTATAAAAGCTAAGATCTTTTTGGATCCTACGTCCATAATTTACTGGGATTCCAAAACTAGAGAACCGTGGCTAGAAATATGACATATATGATAAATTGTTCGGGAAAGAAAAACAAAAAGATTTGCAAAGTTTGTCATGCATTTATAAAGGTTATTATTTCAAGAAAAACCATCTACTAGATGGTTTGGTTTTCTTTTCTTATAAAAGCTAAGATCTTTTTGGATCCTACGTCCATAATTTACTGGGATTCCAAAACTAGAGAACCGTGGCTAGAAATATGACATATATGATAAATTGTTCGGGAAAGAAAAACAAAAAGATTTGCAAAGTTTGTCATGCATTTATAAAGGTTATTATTTCAAGAAAGTAGGGCAATCCAATTGTTTCTGTTCATATTCAGTTTAGGTAACTATTTGTCATAGCCTGTATGCTTAGCACCAAATAAATGGGCAGACCAAAAGATTGAGGGAA
>NW_006434901.1:356357-376573 GCF_000325575.1 Pteropus alecto | reverse complement strand
AGAGGGAGATAACTGAAGTACATGTCGTCCAGAGCATATCATTGCATACTCCAAGAGGTTTCTAAATTAATAGACTATATTTAGTTTCCCATCTGAGAAGTTTCTTGGATCAGAATTAGTAAAATGAGAAAATTCATGTCTGTAATTCCCTACAGGTCAAAGCAAACAAACCCACAGTGTCAATATAATCAAACACGCAGGAGAAGAAAATTGCCTAACCAAATTCTGGGATTTAAAGGCTGTACTATTGCCAGAAATGGCCTTCTAGACATCATAGGGCTTGCTTATGTTTATCTTGCTGAATCACAGCATTAACTACCGTGGTAGCCAGAATTATAATTAAAGTTATAAGCCCTATTACAGTTACATCAATGATATGACTTTTGAACAGCTTTAAAAGGCACCCTGGCAAGCATATAAGTCAATAAACCCCTAAATATATTTTCTAATGCAGCTTACATTATCAGAAATTATATCCATTTGCTTTTCTAGAACATGCTATGTTAGGCATATTTGTAGATTTTAATAACCAACAAAGCTCACTTAATATCAAGTCTTTGAAATCATTTTCAGCAATTACAATAATATCAAAAAGCCACTAGTTAATGAACATCTACTATGTGCCAGTTTATGTGTTAAATACTTCATCTAAAAACAAAACAAAACATTATTTAATGCCAGTAACAACTCTACATTTTTTTTATCAGAAAAGAAAACTAAGACTTAGCTTTCAAGTCTCTCTACAGACTTGCGCAGCTAAAAGTAATTAAAATATGCACCCCCTATTCCCTATAACACCATTCAACAGTATTGTTCTGACCTTACCCATCTCAAGAAGAAGTGGGTGTAGAAAACTACTACCTTCCCAGAAAATAAACGTCACCACCAAAACTACCAGGAAGGCCATCAAAACTAACTTAGGCATTCTCAAAATCCTTGTGTATGTCAGTAACTGCAAGAAACACAAGACCTTTCATTTATTTCCCGTCACCAGGAACCCATTCCATATGTTCTGGACATCCTCTAATATTACACCATCATCACCCCTCTCCAACTCTCAACACCCTTTTAGGTTGTTACCTACAAAATCCCATTTTTCTTGAATGTTCCTGTTCTAACTGAAAGCACACATTCCACCGAGGACACTTCTCCCCATGAAATCTTGGCCAAGTATTTGTTCTCTTACCACTGTGCCTAGAAGCAAGACCAGTGTCTTCCTTGTTTCTTATTATCACTCCCAGGTAATTGCCCTGTTAATCTCCATTTCTGGAAACTCAACTTTAAAGGTAAATACCATTGACCTGCCATTCTTTCTTAACTCAGGCATCCGTGCATCCCCAAGACCAGTTCCCTTGTTATTTAACACATTTAGCTACTGGTTTACTCTCGTTCTCTCCAAAACTACTTTCATAATTCCTACTGATTCCTATTTCCAAATAAATGTCCATGTACTTGGCCTTCTCTCTTGTTAGCATGGATGAATTGGCTGTGGTCCTCATCAAAGCTAACACTTTCCACTAGCTAGTGCATAAAATTATCTCTTCTTATTTACTTAGGGTCATTTTTTTGCAGTTATCTTAAGTCCATATTACTCCTATCTCCTACTCTGTGAGATCATTCCATTTGCAACAGAATGTGCTATAACATCATATAACTAGTGGCTCAATTTTTCTGCTTCCTTTTATAACACATATCCTCAAAAAATTGTCTGTTCTCACTGCTTATACTTCCTTCCTTCCAATTCTTTCTTGGTTTCATGACAAATGGAATTTTTGGTTTCTATAACAAAACTTATTTTTTGACAAGTTCACAGATAACTTCAGTATTAGCAAATTTACTGTTCTCACTTCTTAAGTTACTAGACTTACTAATCCTCCAATGATTGAGTGTCTTAGTGCTCGGTCTTTTGATTATTTCTGTCTCTGTGGTAGGTGATCTCAGACTCAAGTCGGTAACTTCCAAATTCACGTATCTCCTGACTGTCATACTCATTTAACAACCCACTTGATATCTGAATTTGAACGTGTGATAGGCTTTTCAAGCTTAACAGGTTAAGATCGGAACTCCCAGTTTCCCCCTATTTAGCAAACCTGTTCTTCCCATAGTCTTGTTTCTCTCAGAATAGAAATGAAACCCTTACCCTGACTTATAAGCTTCCACCTGACCTGGTCCTCTGAGGATCCCTAGACATCATATTCTACTCCTTAATCTCTGCACTCATTCTACTCCAGCCAACTGACCTTGCTAATTGCAAAAAATATAAGAAAGAAAATTCAGCCTCTGACCTCTAGGGCAGTGGGCTGATGCTCACCACTAGGCCTCAATACAATTACAAATCATACTGATGCCAAAAATTAGGTCTCAGTATTATGATAACTGGTCTGATGCTCACAGCTAGACCATGTTTTTTTCCCTAATGATATCAATGGCACTATACAAAGTGCCAGGAATATGGCCAACACTCAGTAGATAGTAGTTAAATAAAGAGATTAAATGAATAAATATATTAAAAACAAAGTCATATAATATAGATATTTTTTCATCCTAATTATAGCATAGTTGACGTATGGAGACTATCCACATTGGGATAAGCCAAACTAGACAAGCCTGAGCATGTTTAGAGTAAATTTCTAATAATTACTATCTACTTCATTTGGATTGCATAAACTTCCTCTAACTTAGTCTTTTAAAAGTTGCTCTTCTCTGGTTATTTCACCTTCTAGAAGTACCTAGCTAAACACCCATTTAATTTTGTTCTTATAAGAGTAAGAGGACTTGATTTTGCTCTTATGATGTTTCTTATAGGAGTGCAGTTCCCACTTGACCTTGTCATCTGACTAAATGAACAAAAGGGTTGTGTGGCTTGGACAAGTGGAGGTAATTTTTCTCTCAATATGATTCCTTCATTACTCCCAGCTTAAATTGTTGGCTGCTATTAGTTACCTACTTATAGCAGTAGTTCTAAATAAAGACTGAATATAGGGCTACACTGTGATTTTGTTGATACGCTAAATTTAATTTGATTTTTCTTTCCCCCAGGACTATCGCATTAGCCTGGTCCCCTGTGTATTTAATGTAATTTTCCAAACTTCTTATTTAGGGATATACATAGGAAATCAATGAAGGATTTGACCAGCAATTTACCCTTCAAGGAGTCTCCATCTACATGGAGCATAAGGAGTCATGCATGTTTCATAATAAACAATCTAGAGTTCTTATTTTTAAAGTATATAAAAATGTGCTGAAGACACACTTTTAACTCATGGAGGCTAATTTACCTACTTAAATATTCACAATAATAAATATTAGTTAAATCAGTGAATATTAACTACATTTCCACATTATATCACAACACAGATCTTACTAGACCTGAGTATGAAGAAAGCAAATGTATAATAGTCATTAATTGAGCTACAATTATAATTCATGAAAGTAGTTTTAAAAACTATTTTAAAAACATGTTTGCATGTTATTTCAATAGAGAAATATTTTCATTTAAGTTGTCTTTAATTCATACTTTGTAAGGATATATCATAATTATAAGTACAGAATACCTATAACTACTTCTTCTCAAGATCACATACAAGAAAAAAATGTGTATTTATTTGCCCATATCTAAATGTGACTATGCTATGGATTTGCTTATGGAACATATACTGTGAAGTACAGAATTTCTTATTAGTATTTTTTGTTAAAAGAACTATAGGTATTTTGGATTTATCAATTAATGATACTGCAGCTAGGCTTTTCATCTCTGTTGAATTCTCTAAAATATCTTATAGAATCTCCTTTGCAATCCTCAGGAATAGCTACCTTTTTACTCCTAGAAGAAGGATGACATGATTCTTTAATTTTTTTAAGTATCTCAATCTGATAAAGGGCATATATGAAATATTTACACCTATATCATAATTATGCCATATTGGACACTTTCTTACTGAACTCAGGAAAAGGGCAAGAATGTCTGCTCTTATTATTTTTAGTAAACTTGTATTAGAAGTCATAGCAAGTGCAATAAGACAAGAAAATTAAAGGTATAAAGTTTGTTAAACAATAAACAAAACTGTCTTTATTCACAAACAACGTAATTGTCTACATGTAACAGTCTAAAGGTTCTAAAAAATCTTATTAGAATTAATAAGCAGATTTTACCAACCTAATAAGATTTGAAATTTATATGCAAACATCAACCGAATTTCTACATGAAAGGAAAAAAACTTGGCAAATAAAATTAAAGAACCATCTACTTAAAATAGCATAAAAATTTAAATAGAGAATAAATTTAACAAAAGATATACCACTCCTCTACACTGCTGAGATAAATTAAAGCTAAATAAATGGAGAGCTATACCAACTTCATATATTTGAACATTCAATATTACTAAAATGTACTTTCTAAATTGATATATAGATGCAGCACAATCCCAATCAATACCTCAGTGAAATTTAGTAAAATATAGAAACACAAAGGACCTAGCATAGCCAAAACAATTTTGAAAAGAGAAAGTCAAAGCTGCAGTGATTATACTACACGATTTCAAGACTTAGCATGAAGCTCTAGTAGTCAAGGCAGCATGGTATTTATATATTATACAATTAGATCAATGAAACAAAATCAAGTGTCCAGAAATAGACCCACACATACACAGGGCATTGATTTGGACAAAAGTATCAAAGCAATTCAATGGGGAAAGAAAAATCTCTTCATCAGATTGTGATACAACGACTGAATATCCATCAGGGAAAACCAGAACCTCAAACACACACAAGTTAATTCAAGATGAATCATATATATGAGGTAAAAACTAAAACCATAAAGCTTCTAAAACAAAAACAAAAAAATCTCTGCAATCTTGATAAAGGCAGGTATAAACAGACAATAAATGCATTAAACATGAAAGAGAAATTTATAAATTGGACTGTCATAAGTAAAATCTTCTGTTCATCAAAAGACCATTAAGAAAATAGAAAGGCAAGGCACAAATTAGAAAAATATTTGCAAAACATGCATTCCACAAAGATCTTACATGCAGAATGTAATAAGAACTCTTACAACTCAGAAGTAAACACTCTTCACAAAATAAACTATATACAAAATGATTTTTAAAGTAATAAGCCAATTTCCTTACCTGAATCATTGTAGAAATGCTCTGGAAATGAAGCATGCTAATCTCATAAACCTATTCAGAAATACCTGAGAATAAATACATGAAAGTAAAACATACTAAAAAAAAAAAAGACAACAATAAAACAATAAAAGTAACACCTGTTCTTCAAAACGAAAAGCATTATTTTATCAATTAATATTATTTTTTCTGGACTACTAAGACTTTCTTCTTATTTCCTTCCAAAGAACGTTTGAGATAGGCAAAGTTTCAATTTAAATATAATTATAAAGTCATCAAGGACTACTGTCATCCTTCTTTCCTCTGATCCCTCCACACTTGCTTTACCAATCTCCAATTCAGAAAATAATTTGGCTATTTACTTTTACCTTTAAACATCAATTTTCAGACTTGACATTTTAGGTTGGAACCTTGGGGAAAGGATTCCTTAGGAAATATCAAAGTGTACCTAAGATAATTTTATCTAACTTGATCAAACTTGATATTGACTCTCAAATACAGAATATCTGAATTTAATTATCAAAATTTGTGATCTTTGACATATATGATTGAAACAAGGGCCATATAGCTACTTAATAGAAATATTTCCAGGACCTTTTAAAACATTAAAAATTTTAAATATTAAATAATATTAGGGTGCCTACATTCAATATGCAATATCTGAAAAGTTATTAAGGTGGTATTTAGGACTTTAAGGTAATAAGAGTTATGTAAGGTGGTATTTTCACATTATTGACATAGTAATAAAAGATTAGGCATAATGAAAGAGAACAAGATAATATACATTATGCATTTATTCATATTTCTACATCTATAAGTTTATGACTAAATGTAAAAGGACTGAAGTAACATGAAGATGTTATGGTGTTGTAGGCACTGTAGACTGCTTAAATAAACAAACCTTCTTCAGAACAAAGCCCATCACTGAGGGGAAATTGCTGGTAAGATATTCCAAATTAAGGAGGACAGGAACAATAAGGGGAAAGAAAAGAGAAGGTCCAAATAAAATTTAAGGAGTGGAACAGAGGAGTCAGAGCTCAGAATATATGAAGCAGGACTTATTGTTACTTTGTGAAAACAATAGAGGAGCAAACTCTAGAATGATAAAGTTAGAAAAGCTATCCTGGCTAATTTACTCTCTTAAAAGTACGGGAAAACAAATGTGACTTCAAAATGTCAAACGAAGAGATGGATTCTAGTCAAAACTCAATACAAAATTATCATATGAAAAAAGATATTAAGGAGCAAAATAATGTATAGACACTTAAGGAACAACAGAAATATATGCTCACAGACTAAATTTTTTTAAGAAAAACTTATATTTCTATCTAAAATTATTTTTCTTGCTTTACTGAGATACAAATGACATATAACATTGGGTGTCTTTAAGGTGTACAATGTGATGGATGATATGATACACATAGATTGGAAATGTTACCAAAATAAGGTTAACACATCCATCATCATACATGATCACCATTTTGTGTGTGTGCACGCATGCGCGCGAGTGTGTGTGTGTGGTGAAAATATTGAATATTTGCTCTCTTAGCAAGAGTCAAGTATTATTAACTAGAGTCACCATGCTGTACGTTAGATCCCCCAAAATTATTCATCCTATAACAGGAAGTCTGTACCCTTTGACCAACATCTCCTTATTTCCCCTAATCCCCAGCCTCTGGCAACCACTATTCTATATTTCTATGAGTTCAGTTTAAGATTCTACAAAATGCAGTTAAATGCAGTTATACAGTATTTGTCTTTCTCAAAGTTATTTCACCTAGCAAATTGCCTTTAACATCCCCCCATTCTGTTGTAGAATTTTCTTCTTTTGTGTGGCTGAATATTCCACTGTGTATATACACAATATTTTCTTTTTTCATTCATCTGTCTATGGATACTTGTTTTTATATCTTGGCTATTGCAAATAATGCTGCAATAAACATGGAGGTATAGATAGCTTTTCCAGACAGTGATTTCATTTCCTTTGGGTATATACCCAGAAGTAGGATTACTAGAGATGGTAGTAGTTGTACTTTTAAGTTTTTGAGGAATCTCTACACTGTTTTCCATAGTGGCTGTAACAATTTACATTCCCAGCAGTGTATAATATAAGGGTTCTTGGTTCCCTTTACTCCACATCCTCACCAGCATTGTCTATTTGACAATATCCATTCCAACAGGTGTGAGACAATATCTCATTGTGGTTTTGATTTGCATTTCTCTGATGGTTAGTCATGTTGACAACCTTTTCATGTACCTGTTGGCCATTCACATGTCTCCTTTAGAAAAGGTCTTTTTCAAGTCATTTGCCCATTTTTAATGGGAGTATGTTTTTGTGAAATGTTTGCCAAATAAGGTTAACACATCCATCACCATTTATATGAGTACCTTATAAATTTTGGATACTAACTCTGTATAAGATAGATGGTTTGCAAGTATTTTTTCCCATTCCATGGGTTGCCTTTTCCTTTTGTCAGCTCTTTCTTTTGCTGTGCGGCACCTTTTAGTTTGTTGTAGTCTTACCACTTGTTTTTGTTTTGTTTTATTTTGTTTTGTATTTTTTGCTTCTGTTGTTTGTACTTTTGTTTTCATACCCAAAACACTGTTGCCAAGACCAATGTCAAGGAATCTTCCCTACGTTTTCTTCTAAGAATTTTATGGTTTCGGGTCTTTAGATATGCCTACTTCACACTTCTTGTTCCTTCTTGACAGGAGTGGGAGCATTAAGGTTGTACGCCTTCTCTCAATCTTGCAAAGCCAGGATGGGTGCTGACAGCTTTCCTTTTGCTTTCCCTTGGGCGTTGATAAATGCCCAAATTTGTGTGCTTTCTCCCAATCCCACAGAGTCGGGATAGTTTTGTGTGTGTGTTCACTAGCTGTCTGCACAGGCTCACTCTCACTGCCTTCAGGGACATGCACAGGGAACTGGCCATGAATGGGGGTTGTGTGTGGGTGATGCAAGTGGAGTGATGGGAGTTCCTTGGGCTATTGGGAGAATCTGCCGGTGAGACATCCTCAATAGCTCGAGGACCTGCTTCCTGATGGAGTCCATGAAGCAGTTAGTAGGACCCGCATCCCTGCTCCTCAGTTGCATAGCTCTTCTCAGTATTCTGGATGGAGTGAGAAAAAAATGGGCCTCTTTGGCAGCATTCCACACAGCTGGGGATCAGGCACTCACTCGCACATGCTCATCTTCCCCCATGGTAAAAATCATGGGCTTAGACTGGGCTCTCTTGGCACTGAGCTCTGGTGCATTAGGGTGGGAGTGATATGGGTAAAGTAAAACTGTTCTTCTTTTCCTCTTCAATGCATCCAATTTCAGATTTTTTTCCCCTCCAATAGTGTGCTAGAACTGATGTGCTGGATTCCCAGACTTACACAAAGGCACTCTCATCTGTGGGTAACTGTGAACATTGGTATTCTTTATAGGGAAGAAAACGGGAAACTCCTATTCTGCCATTTTGATGTTGTCACTCTCTTAATGGCAGGAATTATGAAAGAATGACATGAATTTAGAATTAAAAGAACTTAGTAATGAGGTGAGTGGAGAAAAGCAGCAGCAAGAATCAGAAAAGAATTATAAATAAAGCAAAAATATTTCAGATATGCAAATCAAACCAGAAGGAGAAGCAAATGAACACAAGGAATACTGTGTTATGGAAGAAGTAGATGAAAAACAGGGACTTTTTTTATCACAAGGAGTTAAAGAAAGGATAATAATAGAGAAAAATGATAGAAATGGAGGATAAGTGATGAAGAATCGATGGCTGTATAAGCTTCGCTTTCTCCCAAGTAAAGCAATTAATAAACAATAAATTTTTTCATTCATTATGAAAGAAAATTTTCCTGAAATATAAACAAATACAAATTCTACATTGAAAATACTACCACATACATGGAAAAATCAACCAAAGCTATAAACACTGATATAAATTTTAGTAGAGCTACTGAGCTATAAGAAAAAAGGGGTGGGGGGGAAGGAGCGTTCAGGCAGAAATTCGAAGTCACGTATAAAATAAAAGAAAGATAATCAAATCATTACCAGATTTTCCATCAGTCATACTTCATTCCAGAAGGCAATGAAAATGCCTATTTATTATACTATGGTAAAAAAAATATTAGCTAAGAATTTTATATCCAGACAATAAATATTTAAGCGTTAAAGCCAGAGACAATCTTTTGAACATGTAAGAACTTAGCAAATATGTTTACCATGAGATTTTATCTAATATAATTCCAGAGAATAAACTTTAGACATCCCAAAGGACTGAGAGATGGTGACTTAGAGAACGGTAGTGAGAATTAAGTATTACCTATACTTAAGACCATAGTAAGTTATAAAGGTGACAATATGTAACAGCTATATGTCATGAAATTATAGATGCTCTCAACTAAGAAAAATGGAGAAAGAATGGGAAGAGTAAATGAAAAGTAAAATAAAATTGTAAATTGCCTTATAAGCATTAAGTAAAAGAAAAATAACTTTATTTCAAATCTGATGCTAAGACAAAGAGATGAGAAAAAAGATATTACTGGCTAAAACTAATTTCATAGTTGAGCATCAATAAGTTATAGCCAGATAAAGAGGAGGTCAAGGAGACATTATATATATAAAAAAGTAATCGTTGTTGAAAAGATCCAAAGCTTCCTAAATTCCAAAAGATATGGCAGAGACAGACAGAGACAGAGACACAGACACAGACAGAAAGACAGACAAAGACTGTAGAGTTCAGGAGGTTGTCTCTAAATTTTCAGTTTCCCTTTAGACATTTGGCATTGCATAATATCATATAAGAAAACCTAAAAGTTTAGTAAGGAAATATATCAAGACAATGAAAAATGCAATGATTCATTTAATACTGCCAAAATATATTCAACAGACTTGTTTTAAGATAGCAGGCCACATACTTATACTTCCGAGATTATATTATTTCTAACATGGAGATACAGAATTCTTGAAATCCAGTCTTATCATTAGTGCATTCTAGATTAACTCTCTTTTTAATGGCAATAAAAGGGGCTATATACTATTTATTTTGATTCAAAAGCATTCTAGGGAAAAATTTTCATTATAATCACAGCAGCTATCCATGCTCACAACAGAAATTAGTAATTGCTGAACTGTCATAGGGACAGGGTTAGAAAAGAGACAAAGAGAAATTAGAAATTTTATGGGAAGTAATAATACAATATTTAAGAAGCTTATTTTAAAGATTTCCTTTGAAAAATGAATTTGCCTGATATGCTTTTAACAAACTGCCAACATATCAGTAAAATTCAAATATTGTTGAGAAACAATAATTAATGTTTCTTTCCTAATATTGATGTGTTAATGGCATCTATCCCCAATCTTTCATCAGAATATATTTGAGGAGGCTTAAGAATAATAAGAACCTATTCATAGCAACCTGTTTATTTTTATTGAAATCATACTATTTCCTCAAATCTCCTTCAATTAACCAGAATGTTTCACCTGCATTATAATTATTTCAATCAGAGTATCTTGACATTTTCAATACTCCTGATGTGCTCCTGTTTTAATTTCTATCCTATTAAGGCTTTTTGTCTAGGTTCTGATTTTCCTATACCCTGAAGTTTTCTCTTCCTTTAGGTTTAGCTTGTGTTTAACTTCACCTCCTTTGGTATCTTTTTCATTTCTTTTTATTCTTCAGCCCTTGTGTATCCAACCCAAATAAGCCCTCTGAAAACTTCAGTGACTCACTAGTCCTTTTCAGCAGATGGCACTGTTTATTTAAGCTTAACAATTTGTCAACAAGGCAAGGTAATTACTCTCATAAGATTTTTTTTTCCTGGAACAATAGGGTGTGTGTGTGTGTAAAATTAACATTGACTCATGTTTAAAAAAAAAAAAAAGGAAATGAGCTGAAGAAACTCCACATGAACCATGGCTATACTAAAATCATGAAAATATTTAAAATCTCACAAAATACCCAACTGAGCTCAAATGTTCAATTGCTATTTTTTTTTAATTTTTGCTAAAATCAAGACTAATGTGTTACAAGAGCTAAAAATCAAATGCTCTCTTTGGTCCTAGTAAGCTTAGATGATTGATAAATTGGCCTTATATAATTTACACAGTTAAGTATTTTTCAGATATTTAATTTTCTATAAATGAATAACAGAGGTCAGGTTTCTTTTGGAGTTGGTTGGATAGGGGGTTCAGGGTGAAAAGCTCGAACACCAAGCCAATCACTTTTTAGCCAAGTGAAATTAAGTCTTTGTGGGTCTCAGTTTTATCCACAAAATAGAACTACTACTACTAAAAACATAGGATAATAAGGATAAGAGACAATGTGCATAATGCCTACTAGCTCAAATAAACAAACATAAAAGGTAAAAACACCTGAAGGAAAAAGATCAAAAGGGATATTCTTTCTTCTAACAACGTAAGTGGTTTCTACACACATTTCAATGTACTCATTGCCACATTACATCTAAGACCACCAACAGTAGCCTTAGAGAGGTTTTACTTTTGTATATGGTAGCAGATTTCAGCTAAGCCAGAAGGTCACACAATTTTTTGTACTTTCCAAGGGGAAGTACATAATCCGACTTTGTCTGTATGCAGTCATGATCATCAAACAGTCTCGAAGACTGTGTGAACCATATTCTTAAAACTCTTTTTCTGTAAACATAAGTATCTCAAGTCTCTCCTACTACCTCATTGTCCAGATGCTGACTACACAGGCAGTTTATATGTTTGCTTCAGCTGCCAATAGATAGAACCTAGCACTGATTTCAAGTACACAAATCTAAAACAAACAAACAAATAAAAAAGACTCCTTTCAAATAAAATTCTTGATGACTAGATTTTTATTATTTTTCCAGGGATAATACTGAGGGCCCTTATGATGCTACTCACAGCACTGCACTCTAACTCACCACCCCCTACCACCTCCTACAATTATATAGGTCTTGGCAAGTTGGTGCATCCTCTGATTACAGGAGTTCCTCTAGAGTGGATTTTCACATCAACCATATTAAAAATATCTCCCTCTCTTCCAGATAACTAGAAAAGGATTTCTGGATTCCTTACCGATGATCAATACACCACTACTCTACAGCAAATATACCCTGGAATTGTAGTTAATCTTGTAACAAAATGTGGAGCTAGGTAGAAAAAAAATCACTTCCCCAGGAAACAGGAAGCGATGTCCTGTCTGGCAAGAAACATCTTTTAAAACACTTTCCTCTAGAGATGGTGGTAAATATTTGGTACAGTAGTCCTCCCTTATTCATGAGTGACACATTCCAAGACCCCTAGTGAATGCCCGAAACCACAGATAGCACTGAATTTGATATATACTATGTTTTTTCCTATACATACATACCTATGATAAAGTTTAATTTATAAATTAGGCGATTTCACAAATAGAAGATTTGTTTTTACCATAGCTCTTAGCAACCTCAGCATACAATTTTCTTTCTTTCCTTATTAAGTAGAGAACATTTACCTTTCACTTAAAGGAAGCACTTTCCAGCTTTTCTTTGGCATACCCGAATTGTGAACATCACTACTCTTGCACTTTGGGACCGCGATAAGTAAAATAAGGGTGACTTGAACACAAGCACTTCAATACCTGGACAGGTGATCTGACAACTGAGACAACTACTAAGTGAATAACAGGTGGGGAATCACAGACAGCATGGAGATGTGGGACAAAGGGATGATTCACATCCCAGCGGGATGGAGAGAGATTCCTGAGATTTCATCACACTACTCCAAATGGCGTGCAATTTAAAACTTATGAATTATTTATTTCTGGAATTTTCTATTTAATAGTTTCAGACCGAGGTTGACCACGGGTAACTGAAACTGAGGAAAGTGAAATTGTGGATTTTAGAAATAAAGCATGTCAGCATATAAATGAGGAGGCCTATAATTCCTTACATGTCTTACGAATTGTAGAAAAGGTGGGTCTAAAATAGATAAGAGGATGCACCTGAGACTCACACCTCAGAGATGAGCCCCCAAATGATCTGGCTTTGAAAACCATTGAGGTTCACATCCCCAAAGACCCAAAGGGCTGTAGGAATCTAACAAATGGCCTAAGTGCCATATGCAATTTCAACCACCCGAGAACATCAGGGAAGCTTGTCTGACTCAAAGTTTTGAGGTTTTGAAGAATACAAACTGAGATTCAATATTTTACGAACAAGACTCAAGCAGGTTTGTTTTTAAAAAAAATCTTAGGTGATTCTGACATAAAGTTTAGCTGGAAATTTGCAACAAGTTGCAAAAATGCAAAGCCAAGCCATAAATATGGCTGCACTAATCCAGATCAGGTAAGCACAAGGTCAGGGATTCTGTAATTTAGGGGCAAAAATATGTATAAACTGTGTATACCTCAATCACTAAAATTACTTTTATACTAATTTAATTTATAGGAAGCTGTAGTAAGAGTAACTGTCATTATTTCAGATATTTCCAAGAATGCTGGAATGAGAGAGTATAACAAGCAAGCAATATTCCATGAAAAAAAAAAATTCCCAATGGTATGAGTACTATCTATATAAACAAATGAATGGACTCATTCCTTCAATACACAAATGATACTCCAAGATTATTAGTTTTATTTCACCTGACCCTCAGAGTCATCTACTGTTGTTCTTCATATATGACTATATGAAAGATATTTCTTAAAAAATACAACATAAGTAGTGGTGCTTTCTTTTTCTGGTTTTTGATAAAATTGGATTTGTTTTGTGGTTCAGCAAACTTCAGTGTCAGAGGCAATATACTTGTCAGTGGCAGAGTTGGCCCAAATATAGAGATGGTTTTCTACAGAAGGTGAGGTACGATCATCAAATTAAAAAGTAATAAAGTTTGGTCTCAAAAACCTACATTTCTGATGCTACCTTCAAACAAAAGGAAAATTTTATTAGTTACAAATATAAAAACAAACATATGGAATAGAAATTTCAGTCTAAAGCCTGGATTCTAAAGTGTGGTCTAGGGACCCCTGGGGATTCTTGAAACCCTCTCAGGTGTCTACAAGCAAAACTATTTCCATAATAAGATATCATCTGTCCTTTTCACTTTCATTCTCACAAATATTACAGTAGAGTTGTCCAGTTGTTCTATGACATACGCTATTGCAACAGATGTAGAAATGTATTTGAGAAATCAACTGCCTTCTATTAAGCCAGGCAGTTCAAAGATAGTGACGTAGGAAAATCCTGAACTCACCTTCTCCTAAGGACACATGGAATCTATAGTTACATATGGAACAATTTCCTCTGAAAAAGACCTGAAAACTAGCCGAGCAACTCCTTCACATGAAGTGAATGAGAAAAAGGCCACATTGAAGCAGAGAGAGGCCGAGACCCACAATAGAGAGGGAACTGACAAATATGGAGCTTCTCCCTAAAAAGTGAGGGGTTTGTACCCCACATCAGACACCCCAGCTTCTAAGACCTGCACCTGATAGATGAGCCCCCGAAACATCTAGCTTTGAAAACCATTGGGGCTCACATCCCCGAGACCCAAAGAGCTATAGGACAAATGGCCTTTAAAGTGCCACATGCAATTTCAACCACCCCAAGACCCCGGGGAGAAGCAGTCATTTGAAAAGTGCCCAGGTTTTATCTGAAAGAGACTTATTTCCTAATCTTTTTTACTTTATTAAATTTATTGAGGCAACATTGGTTAATAAGATTAAGTTTCAACTGTACAATTTCATAAATCATCAGGTTTATTGCATTGTGTGTTCACCACCCAAAGTCAAGTCTCCTCCTGTCACCAAATATTTAACCCGCTTTGCCCTTATCTACCTCCTTCCCTCTCCCCTTTCCCCCTGGTAACCGCTAAACTGTTGTCTGTGTCTATGAGCTTTAGTTTGTCTTGTTCATTTGTTGCTTTCACTTTTATATCCCACATATGAGTGAAATCATATGATTTTCAACTTTTTCTGATTTATTTTGCTTAGCATGATATTCCCAAGATTCATCCATGTTGTCACAAATGGCAGTATTTCATCTTTTCTTATGGCTGAGTAATATTCCATTGTATATATGTACCATAACTTCTTTATCCAATCATCCATCAAGGGACACTTTGGTTGTTCTCATGTCTTGGCCACTACAAATAACACTGCAATGAACATAGGGGTGGATATATATTTGCAAATAAATGTTTTCAAAATTTGGGAGTAGATACCCAAAGAGAGAATGCTGGATCACATGGTAATTCTATACTTAATTTTTTGAGGGACCTCCATACTGTTTTCCACAGTAACTATACCAATTTACATACTCATCAGCAGTGTCTGAGGGTTCTTTTTTCCCCACAACCTCTCCACCCCTTGTTATTACTTGTCCTCTTGATGATAGTCATTCTAACAGGTGTGAGGTGTTATCACTGTGGTTTTGATTTGCATTTCTCTAATAGCTAGTAAAGTTGAGCATCTTTTCACATATCTGTTGGCTGTTTGTATGTCTTCTTGAGAGAAGTGTCTTTTTAGGTCCTCTGCTCATTTTTTAATTGGATTTTTTTAAATAGTGGAGTTGTATGAGTTCTTTATATGTTTTGGATATTAGGCCCTTATTGGAAGCAGTGTTTGCAAATATATTCTCCCACTGCCTCTTTGTCTTGTCGATGATTTCTTTTGATGTGCAAAGTTTTAGTTTGATGCAGTCCCATTCATTTATTTTTGCATTTACTTTCCTTGCCTTTGACATCAAATTCCTAAAACTCTCTTTAAGTCCAAAGTCTATAAGTTTAGTACCTATGTTGTCTTCTATGTATTTTATTGTTTCAGGTCTTATATTGAGGTCTTTGATCCATTTTGAGTTAATTTTTGTGTATGGTGTCAAATAGCAGTAAAGCATCACTAGGGAAGCAGGGACCTGCTGGGACACTCTTCGGGGATGGAGGCTGGCGGGTGCCTCTTTTATAAAACTGATTTTCTAAATAAAATAATTCCAGATATTTAAAAGATTTGCATAAGTATAAAACAATGCTATACTTCTCACCGGTTTATTATGGAAAATATATTTTTCAAATAAAATGTTATGTCCACATGTAATGGGTTTATTATTGATATTTTAATAATTATGTTTTATGTTCTTTTTGGTTTTAACTTCTAATATGGTAAATATCAATATGTTTAATTCACATATATAGAAGCATTTTGGGATCCTCCGTAATTTTTAAGAATTTAAATGGTTTCCCTGAAACCAGAGTTTGAGGGCTGCTGATCTAAAGACCTGATTGTTTCTGTCTGTTCTTTATCTCAAAAACTTTGACCTAACAAATGATGTAACGGTTCAAGGACTTTGACCTTCTTTTAAAGAAAACAAGTATATAATTCTATTATTTTCAGAATGTGCCTTAGAAGATCTGATCCAAAGTGAAGGTAGGTATTGCAATAAGTTCAATTACTAGGAACACCTTTGGCAATTTTCAATTTTGGGCAAAATATAAAGAAATAACACCAAGACAAAAAGCAGCAGCATTTCGGTCAGAGAAAAAAATGTTACACATGTTTACTTATTATCCTTAACTATTTCTTATATATATATCACAATAGTTTAATATAGATTAAATATTTTTAAAGTCAAATTTTTAACCTTAATAATTTTAATCTTAGTATTTTTAAATATATATATAATTAAAAACTGAGTATCTTGACTCAAAAATATTTTTCCTGCATGTGTTTCTCAATTTAGAATTATGAATGAGCCACCACATGACAACTACAAAGCAATTTACCAAAATCATTTTGAAGTATAGTCAAAGAAAACATCATATCTGGTGTTAAAGAATTGTGACATACATTCTTTCTACTAAAAAGAATTTTTCGGGGGAGCTCAGAATAAAACTAACTTTTACCACCAAGCTCTGACAAGACATCTAAATCTTGTGCTGAAATTGATGGTTCAGGCTTACACTACTTCTGAGAAAAATCTGCCAATCAAGCTAAATTGTGTGGTGGCTTGTCAATCCTTGTCCATAAGCAATTAGGAGAAAATGACCTACAGCATTTCCATCTGTACAGAGAGAATTTAATGGCCTGTCTGGAAAGGTGAAAGGCTATTTCATTAAGCTACTGCTGACAGAGAAGGGAGACCCTCTTGAAGGGAGTTCAGCCCATAAATAACATTGTCCTGGCAATAAACAGTAGTAATTATGCTTTGGAACTAAAAAAGAATTAGGGAAGACATACTAAATATAAAGCAACAGGCCCATATTACAATAATTTGCTGTATGCTGCTTTTGTGTCTTTCTTTTGAAATAAAATTTTGGTAGGCCTCTCAGATTGTATAAAATTTTGGCATGTGTGTGAATCTAGATACTTTAGGATTATGGTAAAATAAAGCTAATATAATTGTTTGATAAGTGAAAACCTTTCTTGTTTATTTGTAATACCAAATATGGTACTTAGGTTTTGTTTTTCAATTTTTTTATTGTGGTAAAATACACGTAACATAAAACTTAACCATTTTAAGTGTACAGTTTACTGGTATTAAGTACATTCATATTACTATGCAACCATCACCGCTATCTCCAGAACACTTTTTATCTGGCAAAACTAAAATTATATACCCATTAACAATAACTCCCTATGACTCCCACACCCCAGCCTCTAGCAACCACCATTCTACTTTCTGTTACTATGAGTCTGATTTTTTTTTTTAGATTCCACATAAAAGTGAAATTATGCAATATTTGTCTTTCTGTGTCTGAGTTATTTCACTTAGGAAAATGCCCTCATGGTCCATTTATGCTGTGGCAGGATTTCCCGCTTCTCTATTATGGAATAATATTCTATTTTGTGTGGAATTTTCTTTATCCATTCATCTGTCCAGGGAAACTTACATTGTTGCTATATCTTGCTAGTGTGAATAGTGCTGCAGTGAATATGGTGGTGCGGATAACTCTTTGAGATAGTGATTTCATTTCCTTCAGATAAATACCAGAAGTGAGATTGCTGGATCATATGGTAGTTCTGTTTTTAACTTTTTGAGGAACCTCCAAACTGTTTTCCATAATGGCTGCACCAATTTTCATTCCCATCAACAGTGCACAAGGATTTCCTTTTCTCCACATCTTTGCCAATATTTGTCATCTGTACTTTTGATAATAGACAAGAGATGTGAGGTGACAGCTCATTGTTGTTTTGATTTGCATTTCCCTAATAGCTAATGATGATGAGCATCTTTTCATATACCTGTTGGCCATCTGTATGTCTTCTTTTGAAAAATGTCTATTCAGAATCTTTGTCCATTTTATAATTGGGCTGTCTGTTGTTGTTTTTGTTTTGTTTTGTTCTGCTATTGAGTTAATCATATTTTTTTCCTACTTAGCTACTATAATATAGTTGGAAGAATAGAGTTCCAAGATTCTGAAGACCTGGTTTGTTAGTGCATCTCTGTCATAATCTCGAGTATAATTAGATCCTCCTTTTCTCTTTATAAAAGAGGAAATATTAATTGACCTGACTACCATAAAAGATGGTGAACATTCAGTAAACTTATATGTGTAATCTGTGAAAACCCATGTACATCATGGTGCCTCTCTGGAAAGTAGATGGGAGTCAGAAGAGGAAAGAATGTTTCAATGACCTATTGTAGTGGTTTTCTTGTTGTTTTGTCCCTCTTGTGTATAGGAACAAAAAAAAATGGTTGAAAACAACTAAACTATGTTAATATAACACTGATTATTGGTGGTGGTAGTATAGAATAAGGAAAATGTCAGGGACTTTTAAGAAAGAATGACCTGGGTTCAAATCCCATCTCCTATATTTCCATGCCTTATGACCAAGTTACCCAAGCTTTGTGAACTTCAGTGTCTTCACTTGACAAACAAGGATGATGATCATTACCTTAAAGCAGTGTATCTCAACTGAAGGCTATTTCCCCCTCCAAGGAACACTTGGGAATGTCTGAAGACATTTTTTGGGTTGTCACAACTAGAAAAATTGCTACTGGCATCTAGTGGGTAGAGAACAGGGTTGCTGCTCAACATCCTTCAATACACAGGACACTTCCCTCCAAGAAACAAAGAATTATCTTGCACAAAGTGTCAACAGTTCTGTGGTCAAGAAACCCTGTCTTAGGGGGGAAAAATGGCGTAGATATAGAGGCTCTGTTCATCCCTGTGGCGACCAAATCAAAGTTGCGATGGAAACAAGGAGCAAGCAGCAAGGAAAAATTGCCTGGGATCTAGATGAACAAGCCATACAATGAGGGAGAAATCCAAGAAATCACCCTGCAACATCACAAGAAAGGGCGAGGACGCAGGGCTCCCTGGTCTCCAGCGGCTGAGTGAGACGGAGGCTGCGGCAGCGGCAGATGCCTCTTAAAGGGGCCGCGTCCGCGAGCGGATTTTCGCGGTGACGGACCTGCTCGCTCTGAGCACCAGTGCTGATTTGGCTGCACGCAGGAGGCACCAGGGACTTACAGAGACACATTGTCGGAGTGAGGGCTAAGGCTACACTCGCTCGGTATAAAAGTGCCAGAGGTATCCATTGTACCCTGTTGCACCCTCTCCCTCCCAGTCCACAGACACAGTGCTGCCAGAGCCGTGATGTCATCAAACTGGATAACAAAGGTCGCTCTGCCCAGAGGATTCCCTGAAACCCCGCCTCCCCCAACTCGGGCCCCAACCAAGCCACATCCAGGTGTATCCTCAGGGAGTCAGGTGCTCCTTGCTGAGACTCACACTGGAGCCAGCTGGTCTCTGTTTCTGGTGTGGCCTTTTGAGGCAACTATAAGGACAGCATCTGTGGATTGCTTGCTGAATCTTAACAGGTTGCCCCAGAGGGGTAAAGGCTTAGGCTAAAATGAGACTG
Source organism: Pteropus alecto (assembly GCF_000325575.1). NCBI lineage: Eukaryota > Metazoa > Chordata > Mammalia > Chiroptera > Pteropodidae > Pteropus > Pteropus alecto. The sequence goes on along the minus strand of NW_006434901.1, from coordinate 356,631 downwards.
CAGCTAAACCCCTCTCAGGACTCTGCTACTGGACACCTACGTCACAAATCCACACTACTAAGATCGGGAGACTTAGGAGCTTTGCTTAGTACATAGAAACAGCCACAAAAAGACAGCTAAAATGGGAAGACAGAGAAGCAGAAACTATATGAGAGAACAGAACAGAGATCCAGATATAATGGAGGCAAGTAATCTAACAGATGAAGAAGTATAAAACCTGATTATAAAGATACTCAATGAATTTTAGGAAGTGTAGACACGTTCAGTAAGAACT
>NW_006434901.1:354794-356217 GCF_000325575.1 Pteropus alecto | reverse complement strand
CCACTGTCAGGGGTCCAAATATCCATCCGATTGGCGTAACTAAAGAAAATCAAGATGTTGAACAGCTGTTTAAAGAAATAATGATGGAAAACTTTCCTAACCCGGTGAAGGAAATGGACATAAAACCCCAGGAAGCTCAGAGAATTCCAAAAATCAAGGATTCAGAGAGGCCCACACCAAGACACATCATAATTAAAATGCCAAAGTTTAAATACAAAGAATATTAAAAGCAGCAAGAGAAAAACAGATAGTTACTTATAAGGAAAAAGCTATAAGATGGCAGCTAATTTCTCAAAAGAAACTATGCAGGACAGAAGGGCTTGGAAAAAAATATTCTACAGGAGGAAGACCCAGGATCTACAACCAAGAATAATTTATCCAGCAAAGCTATCATTTAGAGTTGAAGAACAAATAAAGAGATTCTCAGACAAAAATAAGCGGAAGGAATTTATCACCACCAAGCCTGTATTACAGGAAATGTTGGAGGGACTTCTTTAAGAAGAAAAAACATGTATCAAAAACAGGAATAAAGAATGGTAACAACTACATTCCTATCAATAAGTACCTTAAATGGAAAGGAATTAAGTGCTCCAACTAAAAGATAGCATGGCTGAAAGGATAAGAAAACAAGATCCCTACATATGCTGCCTACAGGAGACTCACTTCAGATGAAAAGACACACACAGACTGAAAGGGGATGGAAAAAGATATTGCTTTGATGGATCTAGAAGGCGTTTAAGCCAGACAGAAATATAAACACTATGATTTCACTTATGTGCGGAATCTAAGGAATAAAAAGAAAAAACTAATCAAAAACAAACTCACAAATATAATGGACAATTTGGTGACGGACAGGGGGGGTGTGGGGGGCTGGGAGAATGGGGTGGTTAAATAGTACAAATCGGTAGCTGATAGATGGTCACAGGGATGGGGAGCATGGCATAGGGAATGCAGTTAGCATTGATATTTTGGCTAGGTGGAGGGCCAGGGGAAGGAGGGAGAAATTAGAGGGGATTGTTTTATGAACTATATAGATGTCTATCCAATGTACTGTATACTTGAAACTAATTAAAATAAATAAATTTAAAAAAAGAAAGAAACCCTGCCTTAAAGGGCTCTTATGAGGCTCAAAACAGATTCCCTATATGAGCACAATTAGCAAAGTACCTAGGACATAATGAGTGCTCAAAATGCTATTAGTTCCTTTATTAGAGTAACCCTCCTATAAGTACAAATATATTTTCTATAGCATTGTCTTAAATTTGGATGTGTTGAGCTCCTTACCTATACTATTAGCTAGATATCCAATATTTTCTGAGTTTCTCTCCTAAAATTGTCCAAAGAAACTCCAAGAAGACTTGCATGTGTTACATAAATATCTCTAGGATCTCTTGTATAAGCTCTAGGTAAGATGACTTTCCTT
>NW_006434901.1:339330-354729 GCF_000325575.1 Pteropus alecto | reverse complement strand
CCAGGAGCCACTGTCTATTCTACTTCTTCTCATCAAAGTCTTAGTTGGTCAATTTCTGACAATGCAAAAATAGTGCAATTTTACTCTGAAGTAAAATTCCAGTGACTGCAAAAATAATCAGAAAGTTGAATAATTCCAAGTATTGGCAGATATGAGATTTAGGATGCTTCATGCACTACTGTTGTGAGCATAGAATGGTACCATCCAACCTAGCAAAATTAAGTTTATGGATACTCTAAAATGTAGCAATTCCACTCTGAGGTGAACAGACATGATGACTTCTATTGAATTATTATTTGTGGGGTCTGGGAATTGATGGCAGCTGGAGACAAATAGGTAATATGATTGTTCATACCTGGAAGAATAGATAGATAAAAACTAGCCATTACATACCATTGAATATTTTGTTAAAGTCAAAAGCAATGAATTATAGGTCATGAGTACATGGCCGGACCCCAAAACGTAGTAAAGAAAGCAAAGCAAAGAACTGAACAAAACAAACAAATCAAAAACCAGAATGAGATATAATAAAATATAATTTCTAAAAATTAAAAATAGTTGCTCATAAACAAGACATTTTAAAAATAGAAATGCTATGATCAAATAAATGCATTAGAATACAAATTCAGTTGTAGAAAAAAATAGGAGTTGATAAAGGGGAAAAGAGAAAGAATGAAAGACAAGAAGGCAGGTAAGCAGGCACAAAAGAGGAAAGGTGTCTTATACAGACTAATAATGACAGTATAATATAGTTGAGGAGTATAAATCTTAAATTTGCACTTAAGGTAAAAAAAAAAAAAAGATAAAATTTGTAGATCTTTCAAATGATGCAAGAAATAGGAATTGTGTGAAGAACCATCGCTTGAACCATACCTTAAAGCATTTGACAGAGTGATATCAGTTGAAAATTGAGAAAAAGAAAAATCGACAAGGTTGAAAGAAAAGATAGGTACTTCAAAAGAGAATTATTTGAATTTCAAGAATCAGGAACTATCTATGAAAAACATTTAAAAAGCCCAGGAATTACTTTCCCCAAATGACCCCAGGATCAAGCTGTGGACGCCAGAGGAGGTTGCAGAAATCAACATGTGATTTATCCAGCTTTATTCTTAGATTTGGTAAAAATTAATATTTTTACGTATAAGCTAAATAAGTACCCTCAAATATTTGACTCCTAACCTCCATTGCACTCACCAGATAAAATCCTAGCCCCTGTTAAATCTATCTTTTGTCTAATAAGGTTTGCCCTCAAGCTGATGTACAAGATAGAGAAAAATATACACACAGACTAACCAATCTCACTTTAACTATGTATAAGCTAAACTTAATTTTGAGTTTCTTTTAAGAATAATTGAAAATATTTGAAATCATTTAGTATACAATTTTTAGTCTAGATTTTAATAAGATTCATTTTGAAGGCTTTTCCCACTTCTGATTATCCTATAATATTAATGAACATTTGTACTGCTCCCAACTTCCATTTTTCTACTCTGCTGCCTCCACATTGTCAGGATGTACCCTGCCACCATCTCCTGCGGACTACCAACATCATTTTCCCTTTTTCTCTAGTGGGAAAACACCTTCTGTTTTTATGTCCAGGTCTTTCAGAGAAGAGGCCCACAGCTGGACTATTTAAGCCCCTTTCTTCAGGCCTCGGTCATCTTCCCAGAATTCAGCTGTACTAACAGCATTCTTAGTAGGGGATGGAGTAGAGGCAGAATGAGTATGTAGATTTTAATTCATTTAATTTGAGTACCAACTCTTGTATTTCATATATTTTCTCCTAGTTCTCTTATTCCAGTTGTTCCTTGATGCGACTAATACATTGACCCGATCATATTTCAGTGTTCTTCACCATTTTATGTCCTTATTTTACCATCTACTCAATTTATATTCCTTACCCACTAAAAAAATAAGTACCCCCTAATCATTGACTCCTAACATCCATTGCTCTCACCAGATAAAATCCTAGCCCCTGTTAAATCTATCTTTTGTCTAATCAGGTTAGCCCTCAAGCAGATGTACAAGATAGAGAAAAATATACAGACTAACCAATCCCACTTTAACTATGTGACCACGAATCCCAAGGGATCCTCTGTAGTTCCAGATAAACCTACTATACCATTGGACAAATCACTTCCTCACTCTTGGAGAGTGATTATTTTATACTTTCTCCTCCCTTCCCCAATCGATATCTCTTACCCTATGCTCTACAAAGCCAATGAGTTGACTTCTTAACCAAATAAAAAACAAGAAACTCCTCCTTTTATTTCCACTACCAGATGTGCTAACTTACTTGCATCTGTACACAGATTTTCTGCCTTTCTTTCCTCTTGTTAAAATGGCTGACCTGTGTGAGGTGCTCTAATATGAGGCCAACTCCTCTGCATGGTAAATTCTACACCCTCCTGCTTCTTTAAAAGCGTTGCCTTTCCCACCCCCACCCCTTTCTCTTTCATGAATGAATGATTAATTATCCTTTCTACTAGTTCTCTTATTCCAGATCATTTCCATCATCACATGGACATGCTATCATTTTCATCTTTGTAAAAGAAAAAAATAGACTGTCTTTGACCAGAGACTTCCCCATTTCTATGATTATCTTTTTATAGCAAAAATCCTTAAATGATATATTGATACTTATTGTCTTGAACTCTACTTATTTCAGAATATTTTCTAACCACTTCACTAAAGATTAACATGGCAAAGTTTTTCTTAAAACTTTATTACTCAGTTCTGCTTTTAGCTATGACAGTGGAGTTTGCTTAAGTTGAAAACTTCTACTAAGAATAGCAAATCTTAATATATTTAAGAAAATCTGAAGAAAACTGAGAGCTACCAGGACATCCAGGATCTGACATCCGAGATTCAAGAGAAAAAGCAAGTGCATGGCTCTTTTTCCCTTGAAGCATGTGAAAATTCCTAAGAAATATGGAGTTAAAAAGCCAAGTGTAGTATAGAGGGTATAAGGCTGAATAGCTAATAAAAACTATAGGACGTTCCATAGAGCTCAGGAGTTCAGTGAATACCAGGAAGAATAGCTCTGCTAATTACTTAAGAATTTGGTTTCGAATCTGTGAAGGCCTACAGCTTAGTAAAAAGGGCAACCCAGAAACAGACCAGCTTTCACTAAGACCAAAACCAGCTTTGAATTGGTTCAGTCCAAAATAGAATATAGCACCTGAATTCTAAATTTTGCCAGAAGGAAATAAAAATTCTCTTTGAATAAAAATAAAATAATTTAGATTATTTAACCCTACAATATTTAAATTAACCCTGCAATATTTCATATACAATATACGGTAGACAAATTTACCAGGCATATCAGGACTTAGGGCAAAAATATTAGCAAAACATGTATAATGCTGTGCACTACAACTCTTTTTAATAGCAAAGGAATGAGGGGGGAAATTCTTAAAAGCCAATTATTAGATGACTGGTTAAATTAATTATGGTAACCCACTCAAGTGAATACTATGCAGCTATAAAAAGGAATGAAGAATACCTTTCTCTACTTTTACGGAGTAATATTTAGGAAATACTTCTAACTTAAAGTAACTTTAAGAAAAGTGTGCACAATATGGTTTCATTCAACACAAAAATGTGAAAACAATCTTATCTAATCAAAAAGTTTACAAAGAAGTGACAAGGATAGAAACCAGTTACTTTGCTATACCTTGATTTTTATATTTACTTTTGGAAGCATGTACATATTTTATATAATTATAAAATGCACTTAAATTAAAAGCCACACCTAAATATCAAAATCTATATAAAAATAAAGCAGCCAAATTCTATAGTGAGGAGATGGCATTAACTACATAAAGAGAAACTATTTCAAGTTAAAGTGCATGTACTCTAAGGACAAAAAAAACCTCAAGCTGTTTGCAGAAATCAATATTTGTTTTGGTAATGCTGCTATTGTTATTCAAAGATAGTTTTACAAGTATCGTAATTAAGAAAATGAAAAATCATGTCAGTGCCATTAGTATCTGGGATCTTTTTTGCTGTGGGAGAAAAGAAAAATGTAAAATTTCAGAGGTTAAATCAAAACCTTCCCTTAGTTCCAAATTTGAATTCAAAGACATGGTATCAAATTCATGGAAAAAATGCATTTCATAGTTCTACTCACTGAAAAGGCTTATGAACTAGCACTAACCCAGGGACAATTTACACTACTAGCAGGCAGACTATGGTCTCATAATACCATTTCCTATTAATAAGAACTGGAGTCACTAAAGAAATGGCTGATTCCAGGTCTGATATACGAAATATGAGTAGCCTGGATCATCCTGTCATATTGGAAAGCAAGGGAGATTTAAAAAATTATTAAGGGCATAGGAGAGTATTTCAGGAGCCAACTTGAGTTATCTCCCACTAGCAAAAGCTGGTACAATTTAATCAACAATAAAAACTGTTGTTTAGTGTAACAAAATGATGAAAGTTTATCTGCATAGATCTTGCACTGATGGTGGCCAATTAAACAGAGTTAAACTGCCTAAAGACAACTTACAAGACCCAAAGTGGCACTGCTTATAATCCACAATTTATTACAGGAACAGAATATAATACAGCAAAATCATTAAAGCCAGTATATGCATCACAACTAAAAGCTGTCTTGAAGGAAGTCCAAAGAAGCCAGGTGCTTCATCACTTATCAAGTGGTCTTGCAGAAAAGTCAAACCTGAAGCTGATCTCTTCTGCCTCGCTCTAACTACCGGCTATCATGAAATATAGAAGACAAAGGAACATAATAAATGACATTATGTGAATACAGTTAGCCAAATACATCTTGTATAAAATCATACCAAAAAAAGTATTTTTTCAATATAAAATCTGAAAGGAAAAAAATGGGGTTTACCGAATAAACAGATTTAAGAGCATATCTTAATTTAAGATATTTAAGAGCAAATATCGAAGAGCGAATATTTTTTATAAACCAATGACAACTTGTGGATATTATTTTGATTCTCAAACAAATTAACTGTTAAAACTGTATATAGAAATTTGGGAAATTCAAACATGAAATGGATATTTAATTAAAGTATTAGGAATTTTAAATAATTTTAGATGTGATAATATAGTAGTTACATATTTTAAAAATTAATACTTTAGAGATACTATCTCAGAGTATTAAGACTAAATGAGATAATGCACATTTCCTGGCATACATCAGCACTCAATAGATGATAATTATTAGTAGTATTTTTCACTAAAGTTAAAGAATATATTAACCTTCAGGAATCCTTTCTACTATATAAAGTTCTCTTAAATCATATGTTCAGAACTTCATCTGGGTAGAAGGAATAACAGTCCTGCTACCTTCTAACTTCCATATATTGTTCAACAATAATTTAACATCACTTTTTTTTCTGTATTCAGATAGAAGAATTATGTAGAATCTTAAACTTGTGATGACATGATATTTTAAAAGCGATAATAACCACTTTATATAATCTGAGAAATTACACTTATTTTTGTTCAATTTTTAACGCTGAGAGAGAATATATCTTTGCCTGAAGCAGGACATTTAGACTGGACCGAGTTACTATTACTTATAAAAACCTATAGAAAGAGTTCTGCCCCGGTGGAACATTAATCTTTTTTATATAAAGGAAATATTTCTTATGAAGAAAAGATATTCATATATCTCTTTTCTTTGAGGAAACATGGCAGACACACGATTGTGATTTATATGCATAGTGTGTAAACAAAAGATGTAGATTCAGGACAATGAAAAAAATGCAAAATATATTCTTTACTCCTGGGTTATATTTAAACATTTCACCTTCCTTAAGGCAAATAAATGGAGAAAGATGTTTATTGAAAGACTGGTATTCATATTTTACTTCTTGAAAAAAACACTATCAAGGGCTTTAATCAGATTTCAAAGAATTTCATTTGGATACTATATGAAAAGGGTCTTAAGCTGATGTCCAGGTGGATTTTTATCTGTTGAAGGCCTGAAAAAAAGGTTTCAGTAATAATCCAGCTACTGGGTACCAGGCTTTAAGATATTCTGCCAAGATCTCAGCTCTCTGTTGTACACAACATGTATAATCCTTGAGATTGGAAATATGATGGATGTTACTCCTGTAATTAGATTGTATTATAGGCTTAGTAGACTTTAAGAAAGGGAATTTATCCAGATGGGCCTGATCTAATCACATGAGCCCTTTAATTTTGGGTCTAGAGGCTAGAGTCAGAGAAATCTGGAGATATGATTGATGAGGGATGATTCTCCAGTGCTGGCTTTGAAGACGGTAGTAGCTGCATTGCAAGGAAAGTAAGCAGCCCCTAGGAATTCAGAGTGGACAGTAGGAGCCGAGAGTGATCCTACCCTTAGCCTAAAGCCATCAAGGAAATGAAATTTTTTTCCAGATTTATTGAGGTATAGTTGACAAATACAATTGTAATATATTTAAAATATACAACGTGATGATTTGATATACATATACATTGTGAAATACTTACCACAATCGAGTTAACTAATAACATCCATCACCTCACATGGTTAACTTTTTTATTGGCATGAACACTTATGATCTACTTTCTTAGTAAATTACAATTCAGTATTATTAACTATAGTTACCATGCTGTACATTTGGTCCTCAGAACTTATTCATCTTGTAACTGAAATTTTGTACCCTTTGACCTACATCTATTTCCCCAACTCCTAGCCTATACAATATGTACATTACATATAAAATATGTATGTATACAGTGTATATGTATATCTCATTCTGTTTATTGATTTGTCAGTGGATAGTTAGGTTGTTTCCATGTCTTAGCTTTCATGAATAATGCTACAATGAATGTGGGGATGTAGATATCTTTTAGATAGTGATTTCATTTCCATCAGATAAATATCCAGAAGTAGAATAACTGGATCATACGATAGTTCTATTTTTAATTCTTTGAAGAACCTCCATACTGATTTCCATAACAGCTACTCCAATTTACATTCCCACAGTATACCAGGGTTCCCTTTTCTTCACATACCCAGAAATATGTCACCTCTTGTTTTTTTGTTTTTGTTTTTTGGTTTTTGGGGTTTTTTTGATAATAGCCATCCTAACAGGTGTGAAGTGATATCTCATTGTGGTTTTGATTTGCATTTCCTCAATGATGTTAATCATCTTTCCGTATACCTGCTGGCCATTTGTATGTCTTCTTCAGAAAAGTCTATTCAGGTTCTTTGCCCATTTTTAATTGGGTTATTTTGTGTTACTGAGTTCTAAAAATTCCTTATATACTGCTGATATTAACTCTTTAATGGATATGTGGTTTGCAAATATTTTCTCCCATATCACAGATTCCCTTTTCATTTTGTTGATTACTTCTTTTGTTGTGCAGAAGCCTTTAAGTATGATGTAGTCTCGCTTGTTCATTTATCTTTGCTTTTGTTGCCTGTGCCTTTAATGTCAGATAAAAAAAAGTCACTGCCAAAACCAATGTCTGCTATGTTTTTCATCTAGGAGTTTTATGGTTTCAGGTATTATGTTTAAGTCTAAATTCTACCAACATGAATAGGTGAGAAGATAACTTCAAGCTCCAGAAAGTAGCCAGCCAACACCAGTATTTCAGCTTTCTGATACCCTAGGCAGATAACCCAGCCACATTGTGCCCGGACTTCTGACTTACGGAACTATGAGCTAACAAATGCATGTCATTTTAAATCACTAAATTAGTAATAATTAGATACACCAAATTAGAAAAAGAATGCACCAGGTAAGACATAAATACAAAGGTGCACTGTTATTTAAGTAGAAAAGGCATTGTGTCTTTAAAAAAAGTATCTATAATGAAGCACATTCTGAAATATGTTTGTTTTTCAAAATAGTACACGTATTTTTTTTCCATGTACAAAACTGTGAGGATGAGTATTCGGCAAAGCAACAATTACTTCAATTACGATGTTATTGTCTTCGAAGGGCGGTGGTGATTTCGGAATCTTTGAGAAAGATCGGTCCCTAGTGCATAACTACCGATTGCATTCTGTAACAATTTTGCCAAATTACTTCCTGGAAATCCCGAGTTGGGCCTTTCTTCCTTTAGGTTTAATTTTCCCTGAAGAGATTTGTAGTTACTAGTTAGGACCAAAGGGTGAACTGCTTCAGTGCGCTGTGTGCTGCTGGAGGAGTCTTACAGCAGGTCGAATGCCTCTCCTGAGGGCCCGGGGTTATTTCCAGGAGTAGGCTATTACTTGTTATTAGCTGCACTTTCCAAATGCCAAGTGGATAGGACAGGACTCTAGTGGGTAAAGTCCCTGGGGCCCTAGCTCCCAAAAAGTTTCAGTGCAAAGGTAAAGTTTTGTTTAAGGAGTGCATCGTCAAGAAAAACTTTAGATGGTGAAATACATTTTAAAAAGCTTTCAAGACTATTCGTGCAAACTAAGGAATTGTTTCTGAAAAGTGTATGGAATACAGACAAGTGTGTTGTGAGGACATGAATTCATTTTGCTCAGCATTTTATTGCTCGAGTACTGGTCAAACAGGGACATGATATTAGCTTTCCTCAAAAAATGAAACTTCCTTCAGTTAGTAAAGTTTTTCTTGGGTGTGTGTGAGTGTACAGAGATCTTAATTCATACATTCATTTTTACATGTCCATCTTACCTTCCTCCAGTTCTCTTGAGTCTGAGTTCTTGTGTCCACACATTTTTCCATGTTATTCCTGATTAAAATTAGATTAATATGTTTAGAATGTATACATAACCCAAAATACCCCATCTCTCTCCTGCTCCCGCTACCTCCCTCCTTCTAACCTTCCCCATCTAGCCCCTCCCTTTATCTTTATAACCCCATATATATATAATTCTCATTATATGACTATGTATATATGCCAGTGGATGCCTTGAGACACCGAATAATCTTTACTTGATATTTTCATAATTGTTCAACAAACAACAAATGTCATATCACAGGTCTTATTTTGTCTTTTTTGGAATTTGTCTGCATCTTCATTTTCTTCCTTAAGTTTGAGTCCATGGTGTGGACTGTGTTCATTAAACGTATTCGGTGCCCAGCACTGTACCATGGACACTTGGCTGCTTATTAAGACATGTTTTCATATGATAATGATAATACCAACTAGTGACCTGAGAACATAAGGAAAATATTATTTGACCTTTAAACCCATCTGTGAAGCCTCCTAGTATTATAGCCTTTAGCAAATGAACACAGAAATCTCAGTTCTTTATCTATAACTTTTCTACCTTAGAAGCATTTTTGTGGAATAATGTGTGGATTTCACTTTGAAATCCACAGATAAAAAGCCCTCTAAAAGCTAAGGATTGGTTTAATTATACCGTAGGGGACATCGGGTTTATATTGTAAAGCATGCATATGTATAGCTCTTTTATTTTAATGCTGATTATTTTAGCCGAAAAAAGGCTATTTTTTACTACTGAGGATGCCTGGTATTTTCTTGTTAATATTTTTTAAAGATATAAATAGCACATAAAAGCAGTTAAACCCAAAGGTCAAACATGCTTCACACATAAAAGGGATGTATATATTATCAATCCTTTGTGTCTTACAAACTACTTAACCCATGAATGGAGATTCATTTTAGTACAGAGCCTTACATGGGCCTATTTGTCTAAAATACCCTGATACATAGCCTTGCATGGTCATTAAGAAGTGGTGTTGAATGAATACTGATTTTTCCTGTTTTCTTCAACCTTATCTTGTAGTTTTTATGAAAAATATGGCTTCAACCATCTGTTTTTCACCTAGTTCATATAATAATATATCCATTGCACAGATGCTGATATGCATTAGGTATATGAAAATAAATTATAATTCTGTTCCTACAGGATCTCAACCTATCAGGGCGGTCAGAAAATAAACAGATCATTTCACTATGACTAGTTCCATAACAGTAGCTTGAACACAATGCTCTAAGGTCTCATAGAAGGGTGAAACTTTTTTCTTTTGGTGTCTAGGAAAATTTCAGAGGGAAAATAATATTTGACTTAGAACTTAAAAGAGAATTTACATAGGTTTTTAATGAAAGCAGACATCGACTAGCAGAATTTCAGAAAAATAATCTGTCCAGGATTGTGTTTAAACAGAGAGGAAGCTCATCCACTTAGTTGGATCTGAGGGATTTCATACTATTATACCATCCCTTATACATTTCTCTCTTTACATCTGACATGTGAATCCAGGGACTCACATATGTGTACTATACTGTAACAGTAATAGGTATTTGCACGCCATGGGTATTTTCTTCTCCTCTTCCTACTTGGCAGCAAAGCTTCCCATCCACAATGGAGGCTGAAATGACCTCTCTTCCTGATCTCAGCCGCCCTTACTGCTGAGTGTGTCCATGTCTGTGTAAGAGTAGCAGAGGGTGTCTGAGAAAGATTTTCCTCCCTGATTAAAAGAGTCAGAGACAGGTACGAAAAAAAACAACAACAAAAAAACCCTTATCTACTTCACACTGGTTGTGTGCTGTATGGCCTGAACACCACCATGAGATAACAATCCTGAGGATGAAAAGTCAGTTCTCTAACTGGGGAGGAAAATTATTTTGACAATAGCCTGAGTACTTAATGACATTAGTAGGGGTCTAAATTTATCCTGGGAGCTCCTTCTCTCCAGACTTTTTGGTAAGATAACTACTATATTTGATGTCAAAATTACACTGATATCTATTTTGACATCAAGTATAGTGTATACCTCTCTCTGACAAATTACTAGATGATTTTATAGTGTTAATAACAAATGGTTTGATATATTTTAGAGTACAAACTTCAACATATGCTATCCAAATATATGAAGAAATAGCTAATATTTTAAAAGAACATTTTATTAATAAATATATTTATAGATTCTAAAGAAGTAATACATGGTTATTGTTATTCTTCATAAATTGATTGGTTGATGTACTAATGGTGACAACTAAAACGGGCTTGATTGCTAAAGAAGACTCACAGGACCAAAATGCCACAGCTTGTGAATTTACAGTTTATTACAAGAAAAAGAGATGACAGAAATAGCGTTAAAGCCAGGCTATGCATCACAGCCAAAGGCTACCTTACAGTGAGGGTCTAAAGAGGCCAGGTTCAAGCATCAATTAGGGGCCATACTAAGACACAATTTCTCTCAGGAACCACTGAGGTATATGTACACAGGACACCTAGTAAACAGAGAGCCCAAAATGGAGTCTCAGCTTGGGCTTCTCATACAATTTCACTCACTTAGGCATATTCTTGCTATATAACAAGCACCCATGTTGAAGCCCTCTGGGAATACTACTCAGAATGGGTAGATTTCTCCTAAACTGGTATAAAACTATCAATCTCTGTGTAATCTGTAAATGATGCTGATAAATTAATATAAACTGTTCCAAATTTCTCCTTGAACCCATGGTTACAAAACACTACTAACATGGTTCATGCTTTGAACACTGGTCAGTGTGTTGGGCAGACACATGTCTTCAGCAGAACAACTCGGGCCTATTTCAGGTCTGCAAGAATTAACCCTCATAGCAGAGAAGGCATGACACACTCCACAATTCATCATCTTGCTTCAAACAAATTATTCGTACCGCAGTATACATATCTGTAAGCAACAGTAGGTTATCTTAAGTTATCTTAAAATTTTTCTGAAAACCAAAAGTAATCTTTTTGAGAACATTTTAGATAGGAAGAACTATACAAATGTTAGATACTATTTTTTACTGCTATTGCTTGGGACACTATAGCTGTCCTCAAATATGTTGGTCTCGGGACCTCTTTACACATTTAAATATTACAGAAGATCCCCAAAGAGCTTTTTTGTTTGGGGGGTATATTTATTAATATTAAGCCTATTCAAAATTAAAACAGAAATTTAAAAATACTTTAAAAAGAACCATATTTAACAAAACATAATAAAACATTTACTGAGAAGAGTAGCATTGTTTTACATTTACAAATCTTTAAAATGTCTAGCTTAATAGAAGACAGGTGGATTCTCATATATTCTTCTACATCCAATCTGGTGCTTCAGTAGAAGTACATATATGAACAAAATATGGCTACTCATAGAGAAGCACTTGGTAAAGGAATATTTTAATAACCTTTTAAGGTCATTAATTCTGGATACTCATCTTTAATATTCCACCTAAACTTCACAAGTGATAGTAGAGTCAACAGCAAATCATAACAAACTAGATATATGAGAATTTAGCTTTTAGTTAAAATTATTAAATTAGCTAGCCCTTCTTAAGAGTGATAGCTGCACTGGAATATCGTTATGTCCTGGGGTTTGTAGGCCTGCCTGCAAAGCAGGTTTCAGAAGGTAAACTCTGCTTAAGATAACAGAAGAAGGTAGCCTGTTAAACATGAAATGTATAGCTTTGTTCTTTTCTTTTCTGCTCTTAAGATAAAGTCACTGACTCACAATCCCAAGATGTCTTACAGACCTCTCGTTCTGTTGGAGACCACCTGGCCATAGTAATGTGGACCAGGACAGGATGCCCCTGAGGCAGCATAGATAGCCCCTCCAGGATATGACTCTGGAAATTTTTTCCTTTCTTCAGACCTCCCCCTGTTTTTGCCCCTGCAAGGGGAGATAAGCCAAAACTGGTCTTTTCCACCATCTTTGGCTAAGGCATGACCTTTGGCTAATTATAATATTATAATCTCATCTGTATTGCAAATACTGCGGCTCCCATCATGGATTTGGCCCCATGACAGTTCCAGAAATACCATATAAGGAAGAAAGAGCAAGAAACCGAGCTCCCCGCCTACTGGGAGGACACAACAGGCTAACTCTGTAGCACATTCCAGGCTCCCTCCAAAAAGGGTAAAAGCCTGGAATTGAGACATCCTTATGCAACACTCTCACACTCTCTCTCGCTCGCTCGCTCACTCGTTTGCCCACACTCCCCTCTCACGTGTGTACTTTCGCTTTAATAAACCTTGCTCGTTAGTGCTTGCTGTTTGTCTTGCCCTTGAATTCTTTCTCCGGCATTAATACAAGAACCTGCTCACCGGAGCTCTGAGCTCTCCGGTAACACTCCCAGGAGCTGAATAAATCAGATTGCCAACATAGCCCATGACCCTGAAACCCCTTACTCATGATCACTCATGATTTTTGCTCTATAAAACCCCATGTCTGTAAACCATCTAGGAGTTTGGGTTTTGCCAGCACAGGCTGCCCATTCTCCATTGTGTAGCATTTTAAAATAAACACCATTTTCTTCCACTGCATCCTGGAGTCGGAGTTATTGGCTATCTGTAGGGCCCATGTGCTTGGTTACAAATTTCATCAAAATTGGAATGTGGTCTGAAACTATTATCAATGGACTTTTTGTACTCTGTTATATTAAAATCCATTCATATATCTGACACTTTTAATGCATCTTATAGATGTTTAATTTTGTAACATCAAGCATTGGTAATTAGAGCATTTCAGTTCACTGACATTTTGTTAGGTAATGTAAAAACTATGTTCATTAATATCATCATTATTTTCATCAGAAAAGTCTGTAAGCACTGGAAAGCTGTCAAGCTTATGGAAGCACTTACAAGTTTTTCAAAATTCTAATTTTTCCATGAAATCTCAAAATTTTTCATTTGCAACAAATAGATGCTTTCCTTGAAGTGGCGAGCTGACTTTTAATCATTTTGAGACAATGTTTTTCAAACATCCAACTCTGAATAATCATTACTGTCTGTCACTAGTTTTTTCAAGTATAAATAATGTTCCATGAAAACAAAACATCTACTTCAGCTCAAAACTCAAACTGCACAAATAATTTTCCTTGAGACAATCATTTACTTCCCTATGCAACAGAAATGCTTTCTTTGTACTTCTCATTTTAACACACAAAATGTTAAAGTTGTTTAATCAAGATTTTGAAAAATTAGTAATTTTCCTACGTTTCCCAGTACCTTCTTAAACAATACCATTATTTAAAAAAATATATTGTGCATACATTTTGGTGCCGCTGCTGTGATTTGTCCTAAGGTGCTAGCTAGCTCTTGTATCTACTGTTGCTTTTGTAACTTCAGTACAAGTATTAACACAGTGAAAAAGAAATAATTTCTTTGTATTATTATTAATTTTTTAAAACTCAAAAATCACCTGAAAGGATCTCGACTGATGCCTAGAATTCAGTGGATCATATTTTAAGGATGATAGGCCCAAACAGAAAAGTTTGAACATAGACTCTGAAAATATGAATTCAAGCTCTGGGTCTGCAATTTTCTAGCTATAATGTTGGGCAAATCAGTGAGCCATTCTTAGGATTTTTTTCCTCTCAAAAGTCGAGATAATAACTTATATTTTAAGGACAAAATGAGGTAATATAAAGAAACATTTTATGTAAAATAATAAATGCTATGAAAATATACATTAGTTATCACCAACACTGGTTTTTCTGAACACATAAAGCAGATAATAGCATCTCTTTGACAAGAAAAAATTGAGGTGTTCTCAGTTAAAATTACAGCGGCCAGAGAGAAAGAGAAGGAACAGTTCTGTGAACCAGTTTTAACACAAGACTACTCACTCCAGTATACCTGTTGGCATTTAAGATCAATTTCCAGGTGGCTATTTCTTGATTATCCAAACGAGAAAATAGCCAGGCGCCATAGAACCCCAGGAGCCTCTGCTTCTTATTTACACATGAATTTTCTAATCTGCTGCCCAAAACTAATCCACAGGTGCAGATACTTCTTCCTTGCAACTCTGCTCTGCCTAACCCACAAACTTCTCCCATCCCCATTTGTCTACAGCTAATGTTAATCCTTTCAGAACAGCTTACATCTTTCTCCCCCTTTCTTGATGTATAAAAATGCTTGCAAAACTCCGGGATGATGGACATGTCTTTTCTACCTAGCCATGCCGCTGGTGGTTTAGACTCCATGCCCAAAACCAGCCTTTTTTTTTTTTTTTTCCTAGCAATGGCCTAATAAACCTTTTTGGCCACGAAAGTTAAAACTGTTTTGTTTTAACACCTTTAACATCTAGGTATGCAAGTGCTGTGTGTTGGCAGTACAATGTTACATAATTTGTTATGTAAATACTTTTAAGTAATGAAGCTTAAAAGGATCCTGCAACTCCGTTTATCTCAGTTTTGTTGATGAATTAGTAACTAACTCCTTGGCATCTCTGTAATATTTGAAATATCAGGAAGATATAGACAGATACCAGAAATAAAACATTACTCTCAGAACATCACTATATACATAGAACTAGTAACACCACACACCAGACCATAAGAGCCTACCTTGGAAAAGACCATGGAGTTCCTCCTAGGTGATTCTCCTCTCTCTTTTTGTCTCCTCACCAATGAATGCTCTGGTCTATCAGCCTTTCTACCTTCCACCAGGAGCCTTGCATCTTAATCAGCTCGCTTTGTTTGGTTTTCTCATTGCTGGAGGAGCGTTCAAGTCCT
>NW_006434901.1:316486-339318 GCF_000325575.1 Pteropus alecto | reverse complement strand
AAAAAAAAAAAAAAAAAGCCTCCTACACCCAGGCTTCTCAAACTTCAGGTGCATAAGAATCACCTGGGGAGATTTTTAAAACAGTTACTCCTGAGAGTTTAATCCTCAGAGATTCTGACTCCTCAGGTGGGGCTCATGAATCTGCAAGGGAGCAGAATTTGTCACCCCAAAATATGCCTCTTTGGCATAAGGATTTATTTTAGGCTGATTATTTCTAAGAAACAGAAGACTTGAGAAGTTTTTCTTTTTACCTCCCCCCTTTACTATGTAGAAGAATTGAGATGGACTACAACAGGAAGAGAGCTATTAGCACTTGGAGATCAAAGTGCTCTGTGTTCCTGTGTCTCTGCCCGGCATGGCAAACATTTGTTTACCAAACATTTGTTTATCTGCTTGCTTAGTACATCTTATTCCATTTATTTCACACACTAACTCTGTGATGTGTCTCCTATTATTCTCATCTCCACTTCACGTAAGATGAATCTGAAACTCAGAAAATTGTCCCAAATCACACAGTTGTTAAACAAACCAAATCCTGAGTCACAAACCAAATCCTGTCATGTTTCTTCCAGGATTTACACTCATAACCACTGGGAATGTTGCCTCCCAATTTCCTTCCATAAATTTTACACTATGATAATGTTAAGAACAGTCAAAGAAAACTTTTTTTCTTATATTCCATGGTAAGAAATCTACATTAATATTGGGCTTATGTGCAAAAAAGGGAAGTCGTTTCTTGTGAGTTTCATATTTCTATTATCCTATGCTATTAGTGTGAGGAAAATAGCAAAGAAATAGGATCTGCTTCTGTGACTGTAGTAGATTAATTAAAGCAAAGTCATTTCAATTCTCTTTTCCCCTTTCTACCAAATTGAGGTAAATTGGCCACTTAACTTCTCAGAGGTATTGACATTAATGAGTGACTGGCTGTAATAGGATTTGAAAGTTTAGAGGAAAGGCAGCATGCAAGGATGAATCATAAATTGCTATAGTTAGGAATTTCCATTCTCAGGCAGATTTAAAACCCTTTAGCAAAGTGAACAAGCACTGACAAAAAGCATAGAACAGGAAAATATTATGCCTGGACATAAGAAAGAAAGTATAGACTTAGAAATGGAACTTGTCACTGTCTGGGGAAGCATGTAATTGCATTTGGGAAGATTTTAAAGGTTAAGGAAAAGTTTATTTCTCTTCTACTTTCGCCTTCTGGGGAGCAAATTTAGATTACTGACATAATAGTTATAAAATATATCATAGTGTCTCATCGGGTCATTAATTCAATATTGTCCATATCTATATTAATACAGAGAATTCTTATTATATTTCTGCTTGGGTTTATAGATTTGCTATGAGAGAAATTGATTTAAATAGGAGCTATTCATATCATTTGTCTGTTTCTCTCCAATTATATGTTTAATTTTTCTAGGTCTGTTTAGTCACTTGACTATCTGGATGATATATCAGGTATCTGATTATTGCTTAGCAGTAGGCATAAAAAACACATGAATACCTGTCAAGAATCCTTTGAGTATTTTTTATGTTGCCCTT
Organism: Pteropus alecto; assembly: GCF_000325575.1. Taxonomy (NCBI): domain Eukaryota; kingdom Metazoa; phylum Chordata; class Mammalia; order Chiroptera; family Pteropodidae; genus Pteropus; species Pteropus alecto. The sequence goes on along the minus strand of NW_006434901.1, from coordinate 337,770 downwards.
TTAATTAACTTTGTTCTCTGTGTCTCCCTACTGCCTTTGGGATTCAAATATAAAATTAGCTATCAGCTCAAATGCATTTTGAAAACAAATTAAAAAATAAAATGTAGCTGTCTGGAGTTCCCAATTTGCCACTGTGGTTGTGGCAGGCAGGACAATGCACACCGAAGATGTCCACATCCTACTTCCTGGAACCTGTGACTACGTTAGGTTACATGGCAAAGAGGAATTAGGGTTTCAGGTGAAACAAAGATCCTGAATCAGCTGACCCTGATGCGGGAAGATTATCCGAGTGGGCTCAATGGAATCACAATTGTCCTTATAAATGGAAAGGAGGCAGGAGAAGAGAGTCAGAGAAGGAGATGTGACAGAATAAGGGAATGGAGTGATGTGACTGTTGACTTTGAAGAGGCACCAGGGCCATGAGCCAAGGAATGCAAGCATTCTCCAGAAGCTGAAAAAGTCATGAAAACAGATTGTCCCCTAGAGCTTCCAGAAAAGAATTCGATCCTGCCAACTTCATGATTTTAGCCCAATAAAACCCATTTTGGAATTCCGACCTTCAGAACTATAAGGTAATAAATTTATGCTATTTTCATCCACTAAGTTTGTAATAATTTGGGACAGTAGCAACAGAAAACTCATTTAAATTCTTCTATGCTAAAAACAAAAATATACTGTTTTAACTGACTTTACTAGAATTGAAAAATGCAATGATTACTAACTTTGGACTTTATCACTAGATAGTTATTTTAAATATACTGATAGGTTGATCTAAGTAAATTTTATTCTTTTAGTAGTCTTTAAAAAACCCATCTAGGTACATATTTACTCATGAATTGAACGGGCTGCCCGCCATTATCTAAAAGTATTAGCATTAAAATGAATACAAAGTAACCAGAGAATAAAGTAAAAGAAAAATATAGTTTATATTAGAAAATGCATATTTAAATATGTAGAGAAAAATAAAAGACATAGTGATGATGTAAACTGAGAAGATTCATTTTCACAGACTTATAAAATTATTGAAAATTATAGTTTTAAATTTTGGCATTTTTCTCAATAGCTACAAAGAATAATCATGGGTTTGATGAGAGTAAACTGGCATAATGTTTTTCAAATTTTTAAATTTATTCTTATTTATTTTAATTGTGGTAAAATATACATAACATAAAATTTATCATTTTTAAGTGTATACTTCAGTGGCATTAAGCACACTTATACTGTTGTGCAACCATCACCACTATCCATCACTACCAATCTGAAATTCTGTATCCATTAAACAACAACTCTCTATTCCTCCTTCTCCCCAAACGCCGGCAACCACCATTTTACTTTCTGTCTCTACTAATTTAACTACTCTCGGTGCCTCGGTGCCTCGGTACAAGTGGAATCATACAGTATTTATTCTTTTGAGACTGTCTTCAAGGTTCAACCATAGTATGGCATGTGTCAGAATTTTCTTCCTTTTTTAAGGCATAAAAATATTCATTTGTATGTACGTAAATATCCAGTTTTTCTAGCACCATTTGTTGCAAACTGCCCTTTCTCCATTGAATGGTCTTGACAACAAAATCATTTGATCACATATGTGACAGTTTATTTTTGGACTCTCTAGTCAATCTCATTGGTTTATATCTCTGTAATCTTTATGCCAATTCCACAATGTTTTGTTGACTGCAGCTTTGTAGTAAGTCTGAAATCAGGAAGTATGAGTTCTCTATCTTTAGTCTTCTTTTTGAAGATTATTTAGTATGAGGTTTTCTATTTCTGAAAAAAAGTTGGGATTTTGATAAGAATTGCATTTAATCTATAGATCATTTTGGGTAATACTGACTTCTTAAATATATTATCTTCCAATCCATTCATGCATTTCTTCTTTAATTTCTTTCATCAATGTACTGTAGTTTTCAGTGTACAAGTCTTTCACCTCTTGGTTAAGTTGTCTTCCTAAGTACTTTATTCTTTTTGATGCTATTGTAAATGGAATTGTTTTGTTTTCAGATTGTTCATTGTTAGTGTATGAAAACACAACTGATTTTTGTGGGTTAATTTTGTATCCTGTAATTTTGCTGAATTAGTTCACTAGTTCTAAAACTTTTTGTGAAATCCTTAGGGTTTCCTACATGTAAGACCTTATCTGAAACAGAGATGATTTTTACTACTTCTTTCTGATTTGGATGCCTTTTATTTCTTTTTCTTGCCTAAATGCTCTGGCTAGGACTTCCAGTACTATGTTGAATAGAAATAGCAAAAGCGGCATCTAGGTCTTGTTTCTGATTTTAGACGAACAACTTTAACTCTTTTAACATTGAATATGATGTTAGCTGTAGGCTTTTCATACATAGTCTTTGATATAAAGAGCTATTTATCATCTACTCCCAGGTTATTGAATGCTTTTATCACAAAAGGACATTGAATTTTGTCAAATGACTTTTTTGTATTAGTTGAGATGGTCGTGTGGTTTTTGCCTTTCATTCTCTTATCTTAGTGTATTGCATTAATTGATTTTCATATGTTGAACCATCCTTACATTCCAAAGATAAATCTCATTTGGTCAGAGTATATAATTCTTTTAATGTGCTGTTGAATTCAATTTGCTAGTATTTCATTGAGCACTTTTCATCAATATTCTTCAGGGATATTGGTCTGTAGTTTTCTTGTGGTGTCTTTGTCTGGCTTTTAAGGAAGAGGTTGGTATATTTCAGTTGTGCACAGGACGGTTCTATTATGATAGGTAGAATTATGACCTTTAAATTATCTTTGTTTGAAGACTAAGTATGGTTTGAGATGCATATGGGCACCACATTGACAAGCGGCAGACTTGTGATGGTCAATTTAATATGTCAACTTGAACTCAACCACAGTGCACCCAGACATTTGGCCAAACATTTTTCTGAGTGTCTGTCATGATGTTTCTGGGTGAGATTAACATTTGAATCAATAGACTAAGTAAAGCAGATTGTCCTCCCTACTGTGGGTGGACCATCCAGTAAATTGAAGTAGAAAAAAAAAAAAAGGTAAGTAAGAGGGAACTCTTTCTGACTGACCACTGAGCTGGGAAATTGGTCTTTTCTGGCCCTCAGACTCAAACTGAGACATTGACCCTCCCTGGGTGTCTGCAAACTTTTGGACTGAAACTTACACCATCAGCTCTCCTGGTCCTCAGGCTTTCATATTTGGACTGGTACTATACATTATCTTTCCTGGGTCTCTAGCTTGCCGACTGTAGATCTTGGGACTTCTCAGCTTCCACAATTATGTCAGTCAATTCCTTATAACCAATACAGATTTTATACACACACACACACACACACACACACACACACACACACACACATGCACACACACACACTGGTTTCCTATTGGTTCTGGAGAACCACGACTAATACACTACACAAAATCCTGCACATTAATATAGAAGTTTAATTCATAATTGCCAAAACATTGAAGTAACCAAGATACCTTTCAATAGGTAAATGTATAAACAAACTATGGTATATCCATGTAATGGAATATTATTCAGTGATTTATAAAAGTGAGCTATCAAGCCAAGAAAATACATGGAGGTAACTTAATTTCATATTGCTAAGTGAAAGAAACCAATCTGGAAAGGCTACATATTGTATAATTCCAACTAGATGACATTGTGAAAAAGGAAAAATTATGGAGGCAATAAAAAGATTGGTGGTTACCAGGGATTCAGGAGAAGCGATGTTAGGAATGAACAGCTGGAGGACAGAAGACTTTTTTAGAGTTGTGAAACCATTCTGTATGATACTATAATGGTGGATACATTTATTTATTATTATACATTTTTCAAAACCCATAGAATGTACAATACAAAGAGTGGAACCTAATGTAAAGTATGGACTTTAGTTAATAACAATGTATCAATATTAAATCATTAGTTTTAACAAATATACCATACAAATGCAAGATGTTAAGAACAAGGTAAACCGAGGGAAATGGAGAGAGAGCATAAGGGAACTCTGTATTTTCTACTTAATTTTTTTTCTGTAAACCTAAAAACTATATTAATCAAAACAATAAGGTACTGTCATAAAAACAGATACATAGATCAATGGAACAGTAAAGAGAGCTCAGAAATAAACCCATGCAAATTGGGTCAATTAGTTTACAACAGAGGAGCCAAGAATATACAGTGGGGAAAAGACAGTGTCTTCAATAATTGATGTTGGGAAAACTGGACAGCTATATGCAAAGGAATGAAACTGGACCACTATCTTATGCTATACACGAAAACTAACTCAAAGTGGATTAAAAACTTGAATGTAAAAAGTGAAACCATAAAACTCCAAGAGAAAACACAAGCAGTGAGCTCTCTGACATATCTCTTGGCAATGATTTTTTTTTTTTATTTGACACCAAAAGCAAAGGGAACAAAAGCATAAACAAACAAGTGGGATTACATCAACCTAAAATGCTTCTGCACAACAAAGGAAACCATCAACAAAGTGAAAAGGAAACCTACCAAATTGGAGAAAACATTTACAAATTATATACCTGATAAAGGGTTAATATCCAAGTCTACAAAGGACGCAAACCATAGGAAAAAAATTAAAACACACACACTCACACACACAAATCATTCAATAGCAAAACAACGAACAATCTGATTAAAAGATGGGCAAAGGATCTGAATGAAAATTTTTCAAAGAAGACATGAGGATGGCCAACAGACACATGAAAAGATGCTCAACATTGCTAATTATCAGGGAGATTCAAATCAAAATCAGAATGAGATATCACCTCACACATATTAGAATAACTATTATTAAAAAGACAAGAAATAACAAGTGTTAATGAGAATGTAGAGAAAACCAAACTTTTATATACTATTGGTGAGAATGCAAATTGTTACAGCCACTATAGAAAACAGTATGGAGGTTCCTCAAAAAAACTAAAAATAGAGCTACCATATAATCCAGTAATCCTAGTTCTGGGTGTATATCTGAAGAAAATGAAATCACTACCTTGAGGAGATATCTGCACCCCGTGTTCATTTCACTATTATTTTATTTACAATAGCTAAGGCATGGAAACAATTTAAGTGTCCATTGATTGATGAAAGAATAAAGAAAACTATATATATAATGGATTATTGAAAACCCTGCCATTTGTCACAATCAGCTGAAACTCGACAATATTATTCTAAATGAATAAGTTAAACAGAGAAGAAAAGATACTGTATGATCTCACTTATATGTGGAGTCCAAAATAAAATGAATTCATAGAAACAGAGGTAAATGAGTGAAGGTGGTCAAAGGATATAAATTTCCAGTTATAAGTTTGGGGGATGTAATGTACAATATGATAACTATGATTTACAATAATATATTGTATATTTGATCTTGCTAAGAAAGTAGATTTTGAAAGTACTCATACAAGAAAAAAATTGTAACTATGTGAAGTGATGGATGTGTTAACTTATTGTGGTGATCTTTTCTAAATGTATACATATATCAAATCATTGTTGTACACCTTAACCTTAGAGAATGCTATATGTTAATTATATCTCAATATAGCTGGAAAAATAAATAAAAGAATCAAATTTTTAAAACATTAGATAATATAATTTTGATATTCTAAGTCCTTGGCAAAAACTTTATTTAGATTCAAGGATGTTCTTTCTGCTTCCTGCATACACATAATTTTGGTAGATAAAAATGTTAAAAATTCCAGGAAAGTCAATACACTTCTTATCTAAAAGGTTAGTAAAATGAAGCTCAATAAACATTATTTTATTATAGGAACTTTTTTTTATGTTAAGACTATTACAAGGAACTTTTAGAAATTTGGAACATATGTACCTTTCTCCTTCCATCTCTCCTTTCTTTTCTTACTCACCCCTTACCTCCCTCCCTATCTTCCTTCTTTCCTTCTTCTCATTTCTTTCCTTTCTTCCTAGCTTCAACTAAAGTATTAAACCTCCCTCTTTTCAAAGTCCAAGCTCTAACCATCCTTGTTTTGGAGGTGAGACCTCTTTTATTCTAACAATCCTCATTATGTAATACCTAATATTGTTTTCTAGTTGTATTTTAAACTGGGGATAGTAGTAAAATAAATAAAAGATCTAAACTATATTAAGTGCCTAATATGTACATAGAATTTTAATAGACTAAACTAGAAACTTAAGAGAGAAACACTATGTGCACATCAAAAAAAAAAAAAAAAAAGTTTCAGAGTGCTTCAAATTGGCGTAGATGATAGAGGCACTGTTCATCCCTCTGGCGACCAAATCAAAGTTGCGACAGAAACAAGGAGCAGCAGCAAAGAAAAATCACCTGGAATCTAGATGAACAAGCCATACAACTAGGGAGAAATCTAAGGAAGCACTCTGCAACGACGGAAGGTAGGATGGGGCAAGGACACGGGGCGACCCGGCGTGAGACCGAGGCTGCAGCAGCAGCGGCTGCAGACACCTCTTAAAGGGACTGTGTCTGCAAGCGGATTTTCATGATGATGGACCTGCTCACTTTGAGCACTGGTTCCGATTCGGCTGCATGCAAGAGGCACCAGGGATTTACAGGGAGATCTCGCTCAATACAGAAGTGCCAGTGATATTGCAGAGTCCTCCCCTCTCCCAGTGCGTGGACACAGCTCCACCATATCTGTAACGTCATCAAACTGTATAACAGATCGCTCTGCCCAGAGGATTCCCTGAAACCCCACCTCCCCCAACCCGGGCCCTACCCAAGCAACATCCAGATGTATTCTCAGCGAGTCAGACGTGCCTTGCTGAGCAGCTCCTAGACACACTTGAGGCAGCTGGCCTCGGTTTCTGGTGTGTCCTTTTGAGGCAACTATAAGCACAGAGTCTGTGGATTGCTTGCTGAATCTTGACTGGTGGCCCCAGAGGGGTAGAGGCTTGGGCTAAATTTGGCCTGCAGCTGAATCCCTCTTAGGACTATGCCACTGGACTCCTACGATCTCCCAAATGAAAGAACAGAACAAAGCTCCAGAAAAAGAACTAAACATAATGGAGACAAGCAATCTACCAGATACAGAATTCAAAACACTGGGTATAAGGATGCTCAGTAATCTCAGTGAGAGTTTGAACAAAGAGATAGGAAACAAAACTGGAGATAGAAAATAGAACCAGCCAGAAATGAATACAATAACTGAAATAAAGAGTACATTAGAGGGAATTGACAGTAGATTACATGAAGTAGAGGACCGAATCAGCAATTTAGAAGATAAGGTAGCAGAAAACACCCAATCATAATAGCAAATAGAAAAAAGAATTTAAAAAAATGAGGATAGTTTAAGAGGCCTCTAGGACAACATCAAGAGGACAACATTCACATCATAGGGGTACCAGAAGGAGAAGAGGGAGAGCAAAGAATTGAAAATCTATTTGAAGAAATAATGATGGAAAACTTCCCTAACCTGGCAAAGGAAATAGATATACAAGCCCAGGAAGCACACAGAGTCCCAAGCAAGACGAACCCAAAGAAGCCCACACCAAGACACATCATAATTAAAATGCCAAAGGTTAAACACAAAGAAAAAATTTTAAAATCAGCAAAAGAAAAACAAATAATTACAAATAAAGGAATACCCATATGACTGGCAGCTGATTTCTCAAGAGAGACTATGCAGGACAGAAGGGATTGGCAAAAAATATTCGACCCAGGATGAAGACCCAGGATCTACAACCAAGAATAATTTATCCAGCAAAGCTATCATTTAGAGTTGAAGGACAGATAAAGACCTTCCCAGACACAAATAAGCTCAAGGAATTTATCACCACCAAATCAGTATTACAGGAAATGTTCAAGGGACTTCTTTAAGAAGAAAAAACATGTATCAAAAACAGGAATAAAGAATGATAACAACTGCATTCCTATCAATAAGTACCTTAAAGGGAAAAGAATTAAGTGCTCCAACCAAGGGATGCAGTGGTTAGAAGGATAAGAAAACAGACCCCTACATATAAAAGGAAGGGGATGGAAAAAGATATTGCTGTGATGAACCTAGAAGTTATTTAAGTCAGAGAAAGATAAACACTAGATTTCACTTATATGCGGAATTTAAGGAATAAAAAGAACAAACTAATCAGAAACAGACTCACAAATATAGTGGACAATTTGGTGATGGACAGAGGGGAGGGGGTTTGGGGGGGCCGGGAGAATGGGGTGAAAGGTTAAATAAGTACAAATTAGTAGCTGACGGATGGTCATGGGGATGAGAAACACGGCATAAGGAATGCAATTAGCATTAATACATTGGCTAGGTCAGGGGAGGGTCAGGGAAGGGAGGGAGCAATTGGGGGGATCATTCTACTAACTATATAGATGTCTAACCAATGTACTGTATACTTGAAACTAATAAAAATTGAAAAAAAAACCAAATGAGGATATTTTTTACAATGTTCACTCAGAACATTGGTAATAACATTATATAATGCAGAGACGTTATCACATTGCATTTTATCTAAGAATAATTGCGTAGTAGATCAGCATTAATCCTTTAATTAATGACTTATTCAGAACTACAAGAATCCTGTACTAAAATGTTGTGTGGAGATAGTAAGATAATTCTAGCTACAAGATAGTTGCTGATAGGATACTTGCATACTATATATTTCAACACTCCAATTAAAGGCCTATATTTGTAGTATAGGCAAATAATATATTCCAAGAGTATGTATACAATAAAAATGCAAAATGATGAAGCAACTTCTCATTAAATTGTTGGCCAGAAACTGAGGCAGTTGCTTTATTTGCTTGTATTCAGTATTAATGTCTTGACTTTTTTGTGATTGATTTGTTTTAAGGTTAACTATTCCATACACAGCAGGTATTCAATAAATAATGTTGACTGACAGGTGGTTAAATGTTAGAATGTGCTTTATCCTTACAGGCAAATAGACACCTGGTGATTGATTATGGTCAAACATTCTTTAAAATATATTTTGTGCACGTTTCAGAATAATTACTTGCTAAATTTAATTCTGAATTTAAAATGGCTCATAACTATTATTAATTAGTCTGATTTAGTTTTTATTATGGGGATGCTGAATTCAAACTGGTTAAATGTTTTAGTGCCACACTATTTGCTGTTTAAGATTCTATTTTTAAAACTTATAACGATATACAAGGTAGTTTTTCTTCTGCTATTGCTGTAGTAAATTCAAGGAGAGTAACTCTAAAAGATTGCTGCTTAATTATTAATTAAAAAATCAGCAAATCCTCTGTTCATTTCTTTTAACTCATGAAGCCGAGATAAGTTATATGAAGTCTAATCTCGCAAGGTAAGTGAGTGTTTGATAACTCTAACCAAGATTTTTCTCAACATGGCAATAATTTTCTCAGGACCCTACTCTCTAAAACACTAGGAACCTGTTAATCCCATATTGTGAAGATAATTCATGTGCACATAAATGTCCTCATTTAAATGTTTCACTTCATTTCTTCCAGTATGTAGAATTCAGAGAAATTATGTTCTTTAGAAATAATTTTATGCCAGAACCCCAGGGATGATTATTCAAATGAACAAGTATAGTGGACAAAAAAGGTTAAAATAGGTGACTTTAACCACTCCATAACACATCTTAAGCCCTTATTTTTTACAACATTCAATGGCACCTTTTATTCAGATATTTTCACAATTTACAACTGGGTGCTTGAAGATAAAAACTACATTGATGAGATAATACTGTATTCCACTGGTTTAATAATGTCATTTGAAAAAAAAAAAGTCTCTGAACTAAATGGTCAGGTCAGATCAGCTCCCAAACTGATATTAGAATAGTCATATTAAAATAAAGCACAGAAGATTAGGTAAAATAACCAAAAGGCTATTCTTGGGATGTGGAAAATAGTATATAATATGTCAGTCATCCTTATATGGTGGCATTTTGAATATCATTGAATGAATATTTGTTAAAATAATATGACACATTCTTATACATTCCTTTTCTTCCCCCATAAACTAATGCCACGTGTTGTTGCAAAGACAACTAAAACTTTCCCTGAAATGCTCATATTTAAATAAAAAGCCTTAATCTTCTCAAAAGATTTTTTTACTGAGTTGTGGCACATGAATAGCTATTTTTGTAGGTAACACTATTTTGTAGAATTTTATTTACCAAAAGAATTTAGCTGATATGAATATATCACTTATTTTATATTTACTGATAAGTGTAACATACTTCTAAGAATATTTCTTATAGGAACTTAGGAATTTTCATGCAAGGTTTGGCTTTTCTGTGTACTACCAAAACTCTGTGTTTCAGTAGACACGTCCAATAGGAATCTTAAAAGAATTTTATGAAAGGAGACATTATTCTTTCCCTGATATAATTTTTAAAAGTAAAAGATGTAGCCTTACACACATTATCTCACCATTCTCCAATAATGGGTTGTCTTACATGGATTTAACAATACTTTTAAATTTGTTTTGTTTTGTTTTTCATCTACACTGCCTCTTATAATATTGGAGAAAGCTCTCACTGCCGTTTTTCAAAAAGATGATGGAGCAGTTTGTTTCCTTCAGTCATATGCCTTAGGAATTGTCTGGCTAGCATCAGCAAAAATTTGAAAGAGTATGGGGAGAAACAAGATCAATGAATAAAACCATATGACATTATAAAGTACAGGAAGAAAGACCAAATTCCAAGGAAGGTGTCGAGAAGGAAGTGGAAGATCTGGGTCTAGCAGACAGCCCCAAATAATATAATTTCTAACTAATCACATATTTGCAAGCCGGAGTGTAAGAACATGAGTGAACTGAATTGAATTGGGAAGCACTGATACATATCCTTAGCTAAAATCACAATGTCCACTGTTTATCTACTATATATCATGGCATCATCGACTCCTTATAGATATTTAATGATTTTCTACAATTTATCAGATATCGTGTCTCTTTTCACCCGTTGAATGGATGAATCCCTAAAATTCGTTGCTTGTCAATGATTTAAGAAAAACAGTACAAATGCATTAACATCTTTGCAAGGCAGGCTGCACATGTACTGCAATAATTCTTATGGTTTGTCTATGACTGTGAGATTAAACCAAACACTCCTTTTGAAAATAACTTATTTAGCAGCACATTAATAGTTGTGTTATAAAAAGGATGATATCCAAATAATTTTCAGAAGAGAGCATTCCTCTGTCATTAGGGAAGTGCTCTTTTTAAGTGTCAAACCATTATAGTTGGCAACTGTCACTAAAAGATAGCCATCTGTTATTATTTATTGTCAAAAGGAACATTCATTAACATGGCTTAAGTGAACTCCATTAGGATTTTTCACTCTTGTTTAGTTATTATGTCTATAATAATTGGCCATTTGTATAAAAGCTCATTGGCAAATTCTAACATAGAATTTTTAAATTAGATTTTATTTCAAACACTATTTGGATTTCTTTTAATGAAAAAAAGGAAGCAAAAACTACAAAAAGTATTTTTTTCTCATCAGGAATATTGCCTAGTTTATGACCATAAATATCAGTAGGTGACAAGTCAGTAAGTTTTACCATTTGCAGCTTCTAAAACCCATTGCCAAATCTGAGAAAAATCTGTGTATAATATTTTAGTACATAGTGTCAGCAAGAAATAATCTATGCAAGCAGATAAAAGGGAGAAATATGTGATTACATGTACAGTCTTAACTTTAATATAGAAAACAGAATTTTTAAGACTATGAAATATTCAATGATTTCCTTTTAATTATAGGACCTAAAATGGTTCATTTCTTTGCCTTAAGTACTTCTGTCTTTTTTCATTTGGAAGTTATTTGCCTTTCATTCTATTCATCTTTTCCCAATTTTATACCCTTAAGATAAATTTTAGACATATGACAAATTGCCCATTAAATAGTTGGCCTCATCTAACTGATAGGCAGAAAGGGAAAAAATTGCTCACTTATAAAGGTCCATTTACTTATTAATGACAGGGTAGGTTACTATATTTTCTGTGTATGAATTACTTCAATCCAGAGAAGTGAGATGAAAGCTAGGTTTTTGACATGTCACTTTAAAAACTTCTCTATGACTTAGACTCTATTTGTTATAGAAATGGTTTGAAATATATAACTTCCATTTTACAAAGAGCTTGGGTGGAGGCAAACCAGCATATCCAGCAAGCATATGTCCTGTGGTTACACATGGAACATACTGAAAAACCTTTCCATTATTTATTAACTGTGAGACTTTGGGAAAGACACTTCATCTTCCTAAACGTTAGTTTTCTTATCTAAAAAAAGGGGTTAAAATAAGCACTCAGTGGTGTTGTTTTTGAGGATAAGCTATATAAAATACTTAGAGCAGCTAGCACAGTTGGTATTACATAATTTGTAGCTAATAATCTTGCTATTATTATTAGCATCACTAATTATACAAATATTGGGCGACATTTATAAATTGCAGTTATCTGATGGACAATATTGTATATAGCCAAGAGTTTGTATACAGCTTTGTTCTCTTTGTTATGAAGCTTATTGTTTTATGAGTTACAAGAGATTTTACGTTTGTCTTCATACTTTGTAATTGATTTTATATTTGCATAAACATTTTTGTTAATTAATTTATTGCCAAATATGTAGGGATCACTCATTTTGTTTCTAATACTGCCCTCCCTGAGCACAGATCATATAACTAAAGAAACTAACAATCACTGGTGTGTATTCCTGTTCAGTACATCAACATGATAAATATCTTACCGAAAGAAAAAAAAAAGTCAAGTGAAAAAAACAAAAACCCAGATAGATTATAAGTGGCCTCCCAGAATTCACTAGAAATCCTGACTAATCACTATTTTCCTGTGCAGACAAGATTATCTAATTTTGTTACCTATCTGCTTACATCCCTTCAGTGATTCTCACTGATTTTAGGAACAAGAGCAAAACCTTGAAGGCCAAAACTCAACATGTCTTCTTCTTGACAAAACACTAGCCACACCATTTTTCTTCCCATTCCTCAAAAATTGTCATGCTCCTTCCTGCCACAAGGATTTGCACATGCTGTTCCCTCTAACTGAAATGCTCTTCTAAGTTTCTCTTCATCTAGCTCATTCATATCCATCTTCTAATATTGACTTAGACATTTTACTGGCAAAATCATTACAGATGGTCTACCACATTCAATTCCAGAAACTTTCCCTGTCGTGTTCATTTTTTCACAACAAAAGACATAACACCTAGATTCCCATGAAATAAGATATGTGTGTGTGAATGTGTATGTATGTGTATGTGTGTATAAACTTAAAATTTTCCAGGTATCTAATTTTTTAGATAAGAGCTCTATATCTGGGACAGTCTATCAAGATGAATTTGGATTATTTAACTACACAGCAACTGTCCTTGTTTTGAGAACAAAATCTACCTATAAGAATACCACTGTTAATATACGACATAGTAATTCTATTCCCAGGTATCTACCTCAGGTAAATGAAAGCGTGTGTCCACACAAAGATCTGTACAATAATATTCATAGCAGCTTTATTCATAATAGCCCCAAACTGGGAACAACTTAAATGTCCATAAGCTGATGAATGGGACTAAAAGATGGTATATCCACGCAGTACAATACTATTCAGCAATAAAAGAGAATGAAGTACTGATATATGCAACAATGTGGAAGAACTTTAAAAACATTATACTAAGTAGCAAAATACAAACAACATCCAGAAAAGGCAAATTTACGGAAACAGAAAGTAGATTAATGATTGTCTGGGACGAGGGGCAATAATGAGGATTAACTGTAAATGGACATGAGGGATCATATTGGAGGGATTCAAATGTTTTAAAACCAGTTTATGATGATGGTTGAATCATTTAGTAAAGCTACTAAAAATCATTGAAAAATCATTAAAAATGAAAAATTAAAGTTAGGAAAAAGTAATGGAAGTAATGCAAGTGCAAAGCATTTTGTACAACATCAGGTACAGAGTAAAAATGTCAATAAAACTTGGCTAATGGTATTTTTTATAAACAATTTCCACTATTCATATATGCATACTAGCTTTTCCACTAAATGTCAAGATCCAATGAAAACAAATGTCACTTCTTGAAAGCTGATTCTCTCTCCATTTAATTTTTAATCCCAGATGTGTTTCTTACATAACATAGCTGTGGGAGATATAAAAAAATTTAGCCATTATGATGGTCTTAGGGAGAGAAGGTAAGACCTGTATTCATTTAACCATAGTGCAAAACAGTATATGATTGTAACCAGGAGAGCGGTTGTGCCTTTTATTTTTTTTAATTATTCAATGCACCAGCTAAGACTAAATTGGAGAAACATTGTATTTGAACTAAGCCCTTTAATACATACATACATATGTATGTTCATTCACTCATTCATTCACTCATTCATACACAACTCTGTTCATTCATTAACCGTATGCATGACACTTTCAATAATACCTCTAATAATTATCAGTGACTTTAATATTAATGTAGATAAATCTTTAACGACCTTGGCTTCACAGTTTCTTAATCTCATTTCCTCCAATGAGCTTCTCTTCAGCCAACCATTCCATGATCACATGCTAACTTAGTCATTAGCAATACATGCTTGCTCATCCTTTAATATGTGTTTCAAGCATTTCACTCTGTGAAGGTTATTCCCTTCAGTTATTCCCTGACTTCGACAATTCTTTGACCTTATAGGGATTGATAATCTATTAGTGTTACCAGGTTTTTATATGCTTCCCACTTCTCTAAATCCACTAAAATATTTTTACTTTCCACCTCACTCAGATTCCACAATACATTATGATAACCCTCTTACATGCACCCTCAATTTAATCCTCCGACTTTGTCCCCCATTACACTTGTCCAAAATCTTGGGTTTCAAGTAGGACCTGAAATATGATAATGTTGGTCAGTGTTCAAAATGGAGTGGAAATAGTCACTAAAATAAGCAGAGGGATTATAACAAAGTACTAGAAAAATATCTGACTCAACTGCTACAGTGATTGAGAAATATTATATGAGATACATCATAAAAATCAAACATGTGGAGAAGACCCAGATTTCTAAACCATTTTTGAATTTTGCATCTTGATCAGTCTAAAAACCTTAATAGCCTAGTATGTTAACAAATAAAATCCAAAAATTAAATTTGCCTTTTTTTAAAGAAATATTTTAAAAGGTATTTTTTTAATGCTGCATAATTTGAGAAATATGAACATGTTCTGAACAGTCACCAAATCAAGGACAGAAATCTAAGGTTTAATCACAAATGAATACTGTTAATGAACATAATATTATAACAATCATTTTGATTTCTACTTGCTTTCCTCCAGGGGTGAGAAAATACTGGTCTCAAGTTCTGGTGTGTATTATCTAAAAGACTGTTCATACAGTTACCATGTAAGTATTTTGCTAAAATCTGAGAAGCTAGCTAAGTATATTTGTTTCTTGACAGCTAGTATACAGCTAACAATGAGTTCGTTCCATCTGCTTTAGGCTTGTGCCGCATAATGAATGTCATTCAGTGACAGCTTAATTCTGTTGTGCTGATTATCTCAAACCTGAATTTTATGGCAATGCAGAATCGCTCTCTCGTTTACCTTTATATGCCCGATAGAATGTATAATTACAATTGGGATTATCCTAATCCATTTTCTATCTAATGAGCTAAATTAATATTAAATCCAAAATGGAAAATAATTCAGCATATTTTAACTCTTCTTCACTCTGACATGCTTTTATTTTTACAGCTTCACTTAGCTTGATCCATTACCGCCCTTCTGGCACACACTCTAAATTAATTCGTTTTATAATCTCATGAGTTGAAGTCATTGGCATTTGACCCGGAAATAAAAATGTTACGATTATTAAGCTACAAAAAGGCAAGTGGTAATTTGAATTTCAGTATCTATATTATAATGCACATGTAGAGAGGACATTTTGATAATAATGATTTATCTTTTAATGAAATGGTGTCTCTAAAGGAGATTGAATAAAAAAGTCTGAGATGGTTGAAACAGATTACCTTTATTACTGATATCAAAACTCTTATTACTGTGTGAATTCCACAGTAAAATTCATAAAATGAAGAATAAATAATGCATTTATGTTAAGTGGTAGCTCTTTTTTTTTCCCTGTTGCATCTACCTCTTATAAAATGTGCTTCTGATAAACGAAAAGGAAATCAGTAATTGGTCACATAGAAAGCATTAGAATTCTGGAAATGAACCAAAGAATGTCTATTTAATGAACATATGTAATACGTAAAGTGATTATCTAAGTAGGGCATGAATGAAACTAATACACATAATATTTGTTTCCAGTCTCAAATAAGTTTTGGGCTAGTTGGTAATATATTGGAAGATGCAGGGAACTTGAACATATAAAATAAAGGAAAATGTATAATAAATGAATAATCAATATATTAGGTAGCATTTAAAGAAAAATTTAACTATATAGAAACAAATATTAGTTTCACTTCAGGTGATGGTTGAGTAGCTCCTTTCAGAATCACCTTCCTACAGAAAATAATTATAAACTCTGGTGGAAACACTTTTTGAAAGCCCTAAAGAATGGCCAAAAGTAAACAAGAACTGGAGGAAAGGAAAGTACTTTGAGTAGAAGTTCTGGGAATAAGGCTTCTTCCCTGAGGGCACGCCCCAATTTTTATGAGATTGCTACAACTAAAAGAGAACACTGTAGTATTATTGGCTTTAGGAGTCAGAAGTCAGAGTTTGGGTTTGCCTGAAGAGCTGAAAGTGATAGAGAATTCTGAAAGGAGGGAGCCATAAAAGGGGGATTCCTCAGATATACATATAAATTCTGCCTATATTCTTGGATAGTCGCTGAATATGCTCCATCTCATAGCACACAACAGCTGAAAGGCTGAAAGAATTGAACACTTTCAGCTGCTGCCCATCATGAAGGTAGGGGTTGAGGGGTGTGGTATGGTCAGGTATAGAGCTGGGATTCAAAGGATTCGAATTACTACCAGCTAGAACAAGAATAAGAGAGATATCAGAATCCAGAATCTCTACAACATCCCATCCACAATGTGCATTATATAATAAAATCTTTCTAATTATGTGTGGAAACAGAAATATGACTCAAGAGAAAAAGCCCTAAATATACTGAAAACATACAGCTAACATTACATTTACTTAGGAAACATCGAATACTTGTCTCCTAAGACTAAGAAGAAGGCAGAGTCTGCACTCTGTTCAATTTGTACTGAACTCACTAATTACTGGAGGAAAAAAAAAAAGAAATAGAAAGCATAAAGACTAAACAAGAAGTAAAATGGTATTTATTTACAAATGACATGATTATTTGTGTAGAAAACTCTAAAGAATTCATTTAAAAACTACCATAAAAAAGAAGGGATTTTAATGAGATCACAGGATATAGAATTAATATATACATATTGTTTGTACTTTTTTATATACTAGCAATCAAAAATGAAAAAATGTAAATACATTTACAATAACATCAAAATACTTAAAATACTGATAATTGAACTTAACAAAGAACAGTCAAGATCTCAACCATAAAAAAAAAAAACGAAACATTGAGGAGAAAAATTAATGAAGACTTGAATAAGTGAAGAGAGATATCATTTCTTTGGGAATGGAAGACTTATCAAGTTGTCAATTCTGTGTAAACTGATATTCAGATTAAATTTAATCTAAATAATAATCTGAGCAGGGTATTTTTTTGTAGAAAATGATATGTTGAATCTAAAATGTATATGATGATTCAGAGTACTTAGAAAAGTATAACTACATTAGAGGGCTTATACTACCTGACTTCGAGAATCAATATAAAGTTATGGTAATCATTGCATAATGATAGACAATAGTTCAATGTCATAGAACAGGGAGTGCAGATAGGCCCTCGTTTATACAGATAGTTGATATCTGACTAAAGTGTGCATGTACATGTATCAATGGAAAAAGAAATGTTTGTTCCAACAGATGGTGCTGGACAAACTAGGACATGGAAAATAAATGAACCTTGACCTTTACCTCACAACCTCCACAAATTTAATATAAGATGGATCATAGATCTAACTATAAAAAAGCTAAACATAAAATTTAATGAAGATAGAATATCTTCAATAACATGGGGTAGGCAAATCTTTCTTAGCCAAGACACAGAAAAATATAAGTGTAATAAATTAAAAATTGTAATTTAGATTTCATCCAAATTGAAACTTTTGCTCATCAAAAGACATAAGAAAATTATTGGTAAACAACAGATCTGGAGTATTTACAAATTACATGTATGACATTTTTTATAAAAATAGACAAAAATATTGAACAGGCACATCATAATGAAATATAGATGAATAATGTAGAAAATTTAAAAGACTGACATCTCCGAATACTGGAGAGGAGCTGGAACAAATGAAGAAGATCGAATGCAATGCTTTTTGGTTTGTAAAATAACACCATTTAAAAAGTATAAGAAACTATAAGAAAGTTTCTAATAAAGTTAATCATACACATGTACTATGATGGAGTAATTCCAATTCTAAGTATTTCTCAAAATGAAAAATTTTAAATGTTCACTAAAAGATTTATGCAAGAATGTTAATAGCAGCTTTATTCATAATAGCCAAAAACTGAATGCAACCCAAATGTCCACCAACAAGAGACTGGATGAACTAATTGTGGTGTTTCATAAAAAGGAACACTACACAACAGAAAAGACTGATACACTCAACAGTGTGGACATTACAATAAGCAAAATAATCTGGACACAACATGTTATATACAATATGATTTTATTTATATGAGGTTCTAGAGCAAAGAAAAAAACTAATTCACTGGGAAAAAATCAGAAAGTGGTTGTTAGGGTTCTGGAGATTTGACAGGAAAGGGGCATGAGGAAAATTTGGGGGATGATGAAAATATCCATCTCGATGGATGTGCGGGTTTCACAAGTGTATGCATTTGTTCAAATTTATCAGATCTCACAGTTAAAATCTTTGCATTTCAGGGTATGTAAATTTCAACAAATTTCACACACATACACACAAAGAATGATAAAAATATTGAATCAATTTGAGAAATTGTATTTCACAGTGGTGTGGGTTAGCAATTTTGAAACTATTTTACATGTATCTAGGCTTGAGAGAATGGGTTAATACAATGAAATACTGGGAGCCTATGCAGTTTTCCACAGATGTCTTGCTAATGTACACTCACGCCAACAGTGCTAGTTGTTCAACATCCCTATCAAACAGATATTTCTGGCCTCTTTATTCTAGAACCAAGCTGAATTTTGTCCCTCCCGCACATTTGGTCAGGAGACTTATGTAGGACACAACTTGAACAAAGCAAAGAGCTTAGAACACATCTCTGGAATGTGTCAGCAACAACGGTCCCCAACCTTTCTGGCACCAGGGACCGCTGGGGGTGGGGTGGGGGTTCCAGATCATTCAAGCGCATTACATTTATTGTACACTTTATTTCTATCATTATTACATTGCAATATAGAAGGAAATAACTGTACCACTTACCATAATGCAGAATCAGTGGGAGCCCTGAGCTTATTTTTCTGCTACTAGACAGTCTTATTTGGGAGTGATGGGAGACAGTGACACCTGAAGTGTGTTGTTTATGTCCAGTCTACTCCCATGATTTCGTTCTGGTTGCTGTCACTGCAGAAAACACTGCTTCACAAAGATAGAATGTTGGAAATGAATCAGACTTTATAGTGCTTTTGTGGCAATCTCAGGTTATTCCTCCTTGTCTTTAATCCAGAATGTATGGAGATTTAAAGTTGTCTCAAACATACGTTTAAGGTCACCATCATTTGTGATCTCAAGCAGTTGATCCTCTTCTAGCACGGACAAAGCCGATTCACCCGGCTTATTCACAAATGGGTCGCAGATCCATTCCTTCACAGGTCAGGGGTCTTTTGTGGTTGGAAAGTAATGCTCTAACTCTTTTGAAAGCTGAGATAGGTAATCATACACCAGCTGGGAGAAAGAAGGCCCTGGCTCACTTTCTTTCAAAGTTTCTGCTAATGTCAAAACACGTCAAAAATCCCAATGTTCCCTTGTCTCCCCCATAACTCCAGTTTGGCTTTGAATGCAGCCACTTTACCTCCCGACATGAATAGCGTTGTCGTTCTCCTCTGAAGTGACAGATTGAGTTGGTTAAGCAGATTGAATATGTCACACAACTAAGCAAGTTCTGAGACTGATTTTGTGTCGCTGAAATGGGATGCCAGTGGTGACTGTTTTTCTAAAAGAAATCTCTGGAACAGCTCTTATAACTTAAAAACTCTAGCCAGTGATCTACGTTTAGAAGCCGTCTCACTTCTGTGTACGAGAAAAGACATGTTTGCTCTGCGTCCATCCCCTCACAGAGCTACACAAAGAGATGTGAGTTAAGGGCTTGTACTTTGATGTGGTTGATTATTTTAATCACATCCCGCAAAATGTTTAGACCAGAGGAACCAATGGTCTCCAACCTTTTTGGCACCAGGGACTGGTGCTCCTATGAGAATCTAATTCCTGATGATCTGAGGTGGAGCTGAGGCGGCGATGCCAGAGCTGGGGAGCGGCTGCAAATACAGATGAAGCTTCGCTTGCTTGCCTGCGGCTCACCTCCTGCTGTGCAGCCCGGTTCCTAACAGGCCATGGACTGGTACTGGATTGTGGTCAGGGGGTTGGGGACCCCTACTCTAGATCCCACATCGAGTCACTCCTCTAAGTGTGAGCAACACCTCATACCACTTAAGTCATTTTTTGGCCTCCTACTCCAAAACCTATCTCAAGAGTTCAAAAGCAGGACCTTACACCTGCTGTACTGTCTGGATTACAGAGCCCGAGGAATAAGCAAAAATCATACCAAAATACATGTGAGATATGAATAAAGAAAGAAAAAGATAGTATTCAGTGAAAATACGATAATCTACAAAGAAAATATCAAGAAACCTCAAAAGATTAGGTGCTCAAAAAAACATTTGGCTCCTCCCCTGCCTTGCAGAAAGTCAATCTATTAAAAGGGAAGTTAGATGAGAGGCTCGATCTGACGGGTGAAGAGGAGGAAGAGATCAGCGTGTTCTCTGGGGTAGCACAGCTCCCGGCCGGGGCCCTCCTCTGCCTTTGCTGCAGGTTCCCCATCTCACACCACCCCTGGGACTCGTGCCGTTCTCTGCTGGGTCTGCAGTAGGGAGAAAACCCTAGTTTTCCAGGCCGCGGCATTTCCCAGCAAGCCTTTCGCAGAGGAGGTAGGAGTCAAGAGGAAGACTGATGAATGAGGACCGAGGACAGAACGCCACGTAGTAACTCTCGCAGGCACAGAGAGACTGGCCGGCGCCGGCTCAT
>NW_006434901.1:311348-314118 GCF_000325575.1 Pteropus alecto | reverse complement strand
CAAACACGTGTACGAGCTGGTCAGCAAACTGAAACTCCCCAATAATGGGAGGATGCGTGCAGGCAGGGGCTGGCCCAGGACCGGCCTAGTGATGAATATCCTGGGCTTCATCCTTATGAAGGGCAATTGTGCCGCCGAGAAAGACGTCTGGCAATTTCTAAAAGTGTTGAAGGTATACGCCGGCAGGAGGCATTTCATTTATGGAGAGCCGAGAAAGTTCGTCAATAACGATCTGGTGAAGCTGAAGTACCTGGAGTACCGCCAGGTGCCCGGCAGTGACCCGCCTCTCTATGAGTACCTGTGGGGCCCAAGAGCTTATGCTGAGACCAGCAAGATGAAAGTCCTCCACTTTTTGGCCAAAGTTGCTGACACAACTCCAAGAGCCTTCCCCTTACAATATGAAGAGGCTTTACGAGAAGAAAGGGCACGCACCAGAGGTGCTGGGAGGGCTGGCACTAGTGCCACAGCAAGGCCTGATTCCATGGCCCCGTCTTCTTCCACCCGTAGTGCACACTGAGGATCTTTTTTTTGTCTTCAAGACAAAAAAGATCGAATCACAGCAGAGTTTTTCGTGGAAGTGTTGAAGAATTCCACAGTTAAAGTTTGGGAAAATGGAATATAAAATAAATAAATAAATAAAACGTCATCAACCTTGATTTGGCTTATTGTTCTCAGTCTTTTCTTTTGTAAATTGATTTATACCTCAATATCCTTAGCTTATTGAAGAATGTCAGAGAGAGTAACTCTTAACAAGTTAGTCCTCTGACTCAATTTCTCTTCTATTCCCCAAACTTACGTGAGCATCTGCTCTTGGGAAGGGCCATGGTGGTATGGGGCCTGGTAAGAAAAAGAAGGCAGAGCCGCTGCCCATAGAATCATGAGGCTGGAACCAGCTACCATGAAAGGAAGACAGACAGATTCCCTGTAATTCAGAAAGCTCAACTGATAGGAAAGGGCGAAGAAGAGAAGAGGTTCCCCATGAGAGCAGTCAAGTGAAGGTTGCCCGAGGCAAGGCGGTTTGGGGCCAGACAGGGCAAGTCCTCCAGAGGGAAGTCATTTCAAGTAAGGCAGAATGGTGGGCTGGGGGATACTCAAAGACTCAGGAGGAAAGCGCACACTCAGACCGGGTCTCTGAACGTTTAGAGACTGAATACTGGAACAAAAACTGCTCTTAACAGCCACTTTGGGATTGTGGGTGGGATTCCTGGGGCAGTAACGGAAGGGGTCCCGAATTCCTGTCCTAGTGTGGTGATCGGAGCGCATAGACTAGCTGGTTCATGCCGAACGTTAAAAGCAGGCTCACAGAAGAAAGGTGAGGTGCACATGAGGACAATGCACAGTTTGGGGAATGTCTGTGAGCTTCGTTTACTGTCCCTTGCCCCAAGGGTCTTTGACAGCTGACTCTCTACTCAGGTGCTGGCTGTGGTTCATTCCCAGCACTGTCCCGAATTGCAGTGTCCTTCCACTGGGTCATTCCCAGTATGCCCTGCTGGCCAGTTCTTCCCTTTCCCCTCCTCTGAGGGATGTCCCTTGCTGCCAATGTAATAGACAGCCCACAATCAGCTGCCCTCCTCCTGCCTCTGAGCTTTCCAACTCCCTGGCCATCATTTTCTTCATGGGGATCATGTGTGATAGCAGCAAACCCCCGTTCATCAAAGGTGATGACGGACAAAGAGATTTAGTCACATCCAAGTAAAAGGTCATTTTGGATACTGAGGTTTCGAGCCCCCATGTGTCCCTAGTAGAGTCTCGAAAAATATTTCCCAAATGTGCTTGTCAATATAGTTTGGTACCTAAACTACCAGTTTGAGGAGATAATGCTGCAGGCGGAGAAGGTTTTGCAATCATCCTGATACATGCACTAGGTATTTCATGGTGTCTTGTATTTTAGACTGGCCTGTGAACAAATACACTGACAAAAGAGCTCACCTAGGTGCTCGATAACCAAAGCCTTGCTCGTAAGTTGGAGGTGCGGTAAGGCCATGGCCGTCACTGTCTACCAAACATTTATGGAAGCTGAATTCTTTGACATTGCAGAGTCCCTCTAAGCAAGGAAAAATAGTATCTTATCAGCCATGCTATCTTTGAATGGCAAAGATTAAAATAATTCAGCATTCCTCCACCACCTCTCACCTGCATACTAGCTCAAGGAAGGTGGTGGCTTTCCCTTGTGCCTGATGACAGCTGTAACAGTGCCGCACACACTCAGTCATGTTATAGGTTTCTGGGACTCACAAGCTGAGGTGTTGACCATGCTTCAGTAGAAGGGCAACCTTCTTATCCTGTTGAGACCATAGAGTACTGCAAAGGACACTCCAAATCATCATATTTGAGCACAGAAGTCACACCCTCCCTGCTGAAGTTTGACAGGATCCTCTTGAAAATTGACGTCCTCCTGTATGTTGAAGCACGTGTCCCATGGTAGGCTCTCCAAAAGCTATAGAATTGCAAGGCAGATTTAGCCTTCTGAGAAACTCCACCGGGAATGGGAGGGGTTGCTTTCATGACAAATTCTAATAGTTGCTCTTTTATTGCACACCTAATCTGTAAGTTGATGGAGAGACAGAAAGTGCTCATCCATATGGTGTCTTGCCCGCCTCCTCTGGCACACTGGTCGACTCTATTGCCAGTATGCTGGCAGTGGGGAAGGGGGATGTGACATCCCTCATCACTGAAATGTAACTAGTAGCGATATTATTTATTTCCGGGCCAAGGCTTTAAAGAGGCGGTATTCGATCCACATGCTTTCTTCTCCATTCTATAACCCCAA
>NW_006434901.1:308841-311114 GCF_000325575.1 Pteropus alecto | reverse complement strand
TGTTTTTGAGCTTATTGAAATCTTTTTATTACAAAGACAATGGTACTTGTATTTGCACAATAAAATAATTCAGACATCACCAAGAAATCACAATTGCCTCCTTTATCGTATTCCTAGAAGCTTCAAGTCTCCACATTGGTGCTGAAAATTAGCATGTGGTGGGTACTGCTTGAAGCTGCTTCTGTCATTATTTTGTCCCAGGACTCATTCGTTTGTTTCCGTATTTCTTATGTGTCTCTATTTAACATGTTTCATTTTTCCATGTCAATTGGACATATGGAGCATACTTATAATAACACTATTGGTGCCATTGCCTACTTATTCTATCATCTGTACCATTTCTAGATCAGTTTTGATCAATTAGTTTTGTTCCTCTTGTGGATATATTTTCTGGTTTCTTTACATGCTTGGCCATTGTTGACGGGATGCCAAACTGTGAATTTGGCCTTGTTCACACTTATTCAACACAAGGGTGCTAGTGACTGTTTTATATATATGTACTCTTCAGCTCTGTTCTGCATCTCATGCAGGATTCTGAGAAACACTATGATCTTTCCAATTTTGCTAGTTTGTTAAGTGGGTGCAAAGCGGCATACATCTGGGAGTGACCTTGCATCCGCACAGAAACAAAATCTCCTTAGTATGCTTTCTGATGTTCCGGGCACGGTACACTCTTCCCGTCTGACTGGTGGGAGCAGGAAGACCCCCGTGTGGACGCTGGAATTCTCTCTCTGGGGAGCTCTCTCCCGCTGGTCCTTTGACCTGTGAACTCTGGCCCCTGGTCCTCCTCTGACCCTCAGCTTCATCTCCTCAGCTCCATAAGACAACCAGGTTTTACCTGTGCACCTGACCCTGTGCTGCGAGCTGCAGGCATTAAGCTGGGGCACTTCTCGGGTCGCCTCGTTTGTTTTCAGTCCCTCAGGAGCACGGTCTTCTCTTGCTGGATGTCCAGTGTATTGAAAGGGTTTGTCACTTATATTTTTTCTCTGTTTTCTTACTTGTTTCAGACAAGTAGCTATATACATTTTCTGTTATTCTTTCTTCTCCGGAAATATATGTTGTATAACCTAAATTTAAAACCTAAATTTTTATGACATATAAGTATTCTCAAACTGCAAGTCAACAACCATTTGAAACATATTAGAACAAAAACGTTTACAGACTGTGGGACACCCAACACACATATACGCGTGTATGTGTGTGTATGTATATTTGTGTATATAAAAATATGTGTGTGTGCGTGTGTGTGCGTGCGTGTATATATATACACACTTACTATGTTCCAGGCACTATTATAACTATATTATATATATTTTATATATATATACATATGAGAGAGATATTTACATACAGGAAAGAAGGTATAAACCTACAGAGCAAAATACAAAATACAAACATGTCCTCCTGTTTGTCAAAAGATACAAAATTACTTAATTTTATTATTTATGCTTTCAAAATTTTCCAAAACTGATAAAACACATGAGTTTCCTTTATGATTAGAAAATACCATAACTATTCAAAATATGATTTAGATACTTGCATTCATCAGTGTTCTCCACAAAAACAGAACCGATAGAATGGCGTTGTATTTATGTTTATATATTATAAGTCATTGGCTCACATGATTATGGAGGCTGACAAGTCCCACGATCCGCAGGGTCAGTGGACAAGCAGGAGACCCAGGAGAGCCGATGGCCCAGTTCCACGCTGAAGGCAGCAGGCTCAAGGCCTGGGACGAGCTGATATTTCCGTCAGAGTCTGAAGACGGAGAAAAGTCAGTGTCCCATCTCAAAGGCAACCAGGCAGGAGGAATTCTTCCTCACTCAGGGGAGAGTCAGACCTGTTCTAATCAGACCTCCCCAATTGTAGGGGTGCACCCACACTGAGGGGGGTGGTCTGCTTTCCCCAGTGTACTAATGTAGATGTTAATCTCATCGAAAACACCCTCCCAGAAACACCCAGGGCTTGGAGAATATGAATCACCTGTTGCAATGAACCCGTAATTTAAGTAGGACTCTTGGTATTTTCTTTTAAATGCAGCTTTCTTTTGGTTGGCAGTCTTAGAGTCTTCTGCTGTCTCATTATTGGGATTTGCTTTTTTTCAAAGAAGCGCTCCATGACATTTTCTATCTTTTTTTACTCATTTTGGCTGTGGTTAGCTTGTGGGCTTACCAAAACTGTGACTGAGACAAGTGCACAGTGTGGGAAAGAGGCATGGGTGGAAGTGATAAATAAAATAATGAGTGGGCCACACACAGACTAAGGAAAGTGTC
>NW_006434901.1:305152-307386 GCF_000325575.1 Pteropus alecto | reverse complement strand
GGGAATTGTAAGAACCAGGATCCAAAACTATATGCTACAGCTCTGGGAAGCAAGTTCTTCATCACTATTATACATTGCCCTGGAATGAAAAGTAAAAAGTAAAATATATGAATTGTTGGCAAAGCTTTTTCCTCATGTAATACAGACAAATCCAGAATCAGATCGAACAAGCCAATTGTTATTCAAAACTTCTACCCAAGATTTGACTTCAATATGTTTTATAATATATTATTATATATCTTTTATTTTGGTGACATGGCTCCAAAAGTATATACATCAGAGCAAGTTCCTTTGCTTTTAACACCAGAAAATTCCCTCAAATGTTAATAAAAACATTAAACAGCATTTTTAATTTTTTGAGGAACCTCCACGCTGTTTTCCATCGTGGATGCACCCATTTCCATTCTCACAAACAGTGCACAAGGGTTCACTATTCTCTACATCCTCAACAATACTTGTTACCTCTTGTCTTCTTGATGACAGCCATTCTAACAGGTATGAGGTGATATCTCATAATGGTTTTGATATTCATTTCTCTAATGACTAGTAATGCTGGGCATCTTTTCATGTACCTGTTGGCCATTTGTATTATCTTCTTTGGAAAAATGTCTATTCATTTTCTTTGCCCATTTTTAATTGGGTTTTTAGTTTTTACTACTGAGTTGTATGAGTTCTTTATATCTTTTGGATATTAATCCCTTATCCTATCTATGGTTTTAGCAATCCTACTTCTGGATATATATCCAAAGGAAATGAAAACAGGATATTGAAAAGGTATCTTTCTGTAGCCTGATTCACAATAGCCAAGATATGGAAACAATCTAAGTGCCCCTCAAAGAACTAAAGGATTTTTAGAAATGTGATATACATACACACAATGGAATATTATTCAGCCATAAGAAAGAAGAAAATCCTGTCAGTTGTGACATTGATGGACCTTGAGGGCATTATGCTAAGTGAGATGTTAGACTGAAAGTGACAAATACTGTTTGATATCACTTATATGTGTAATCTAAAAAAAATTGAATTTGCCAAAATAGTATAACAGTGGTTATCAGGGGACAGAGATGCTAATTGGGGAGATGTCATTTAAGGGTACAAACTTGCAACTAGTAGACAAATAAGTCTGGAGATCTGAAGCACAGCGTGGTGATCATAGTCAATGATACTGTATTAAAAACTTCAAAGTTGCTAGGAGACTAGATCTGAAATAGTCTCATAACAAAAAAGAAATGGTAATTATGTGACATGATAGAGGTGTTAGCTAATGCTACCATGGTAATCATATTGCAATATAAAAATGTATCAAATCAACACCTTGTACACCTTAAACATATACAATGCTATGTTAATTATACCTCAATAAAAATAAATACATATGTATATACAAGTATGCACTAAAAAGTAAGTGTCTCTCATATTGTTGCCAAGGTAGATCTTATAATTATTTATTGAAATATCCTCTATTTTTCATACTGTTGATTTGAAATAAAGTATTGCCAGGTTGTTAAAGATAAATATGCTTGATACAGTCTAGAAATAAGATTTTTAAAGAATAAACAGAGCAAAATGTACAGCTAAAATTGTTAAATAACCAAAAAGTGGAACAAACATGGTCCTCATAATTGGTCCTCATAAATCTCTCTCTTTATAAGTTATTAACAATAAGAGACAGACCCAATAAGAGACAGACTTATGTAGCAATTGTGATGAAAACATAATATGTCTTTTAATTTTTTATTGTGGTCACTTTTGCATAATGCAATTTTGTAATGGAGTAAATAAAGTGGCCTTTATTCCAAAAGATTTTTTAAAATCTGCTCTTAAATAACAGAAAGAAATTCTTTCTTGATTAAGATCTGGTGTGTTTCCCAACATTCTGTTTTCAATTTTCTTCTGCTTTTCATCTGTATAAACTCATTTGATAGGCTCATATCCTCAAGGTACCCAAGTCAAATCTCTGCCATGATTTCCAAATCTGGCTATCTCCAAACTCATTACTGAGAATTCTGAATCAAACTTGACGTACACCTTCCAGGTGTATCAAATTCCTTATTTCGGTGGGAAAATATATTTGCAAGCAACACCTCTGATAAGGGCCTAATATCCAAAATATACAGAGAACTCATACAACTCAATAACAACAACAACAACAACAAAGCAAACAATGCAATCAAAAAATGGGCAGAGGACCTGAACAGACACTTCTCCCTAGAGGACATACAAATGGCCAA
>NW_006434901.1:298957-304610 GCF_000325575.1 Pteropus alecto | reverse complement strand
TAGAGAGAGGATTCTATACTTTTTCTGTTTTCTCTTGTCTGCATCTAAAACATTTTTAGCCACTTAGTCCTGTCTCTTGATATTTCTGGTGTGTGTGTGTATGTGTGTGTGTGTGTGTGTGTGTATTTTTAATCAAATAGTGAACCTAGTGAACAAGAATTTTAGAAGCTCTAGGTGCTATTTTTCTCCAAATTAACCAATTATATAGTATTAACCAATGTTACCCCAATAAACTTAATTTTAAAAAAATAAAAAATAAAAATAAGAAATAAAAAATTTCTTATTTCAGGGAGACACAAATCAGACTCTTCAATATTTTATCTTATTACAATGGCCTTAGAAAAAACAGTTTCGCTTCTCAGTATCTATATTTACTCATTTTAAATATACATCCTAGTTTTCCTGTGTGCCTACTGGGTACTATGTAGTATAACTGGGTACTATGTAGTATAACTGGGTATAGTCTGGTCAGGTCCAGATTGTTTAATCTGTTACTCTTCCAATAACTTCTCATTAACCTCCTACATTCGTTCATTAAGCAAATATTATCGAAACTGTACTGTGTTCCTAGAGCATGTCTTCGGAGTTTGCATTTTAATTGAACAGCAGTAAATATAATAAATTACATAGTACAGTGCTGCCTAATAGAACTTTCTGTAATTCTGAAAATGTCCTGTAATATCTGCATTGTTCCGTATGATAGACGGCAGCCACTTGTGGCTATTGAACATTTTGAATGTAGCTATTAGTACTGAATATTTTTAAAATTTGATTTAAATTTTGATTTAATTAAAATTTACATTTAAATGGCCACATGTGGTTAGTAGAACTATATGGAACCATGAAAAATATTAAAGCTGGTAAGTTTTATGAAGAAAAAGTAAAATAAAACCAGAACAGGGTAAGGGGAGTGCTATAGGGAGGTGAGTCAAAGAGAGATTAGAATTATCAATAGGTTAATTAGAGTAAATCTCATTGAGAAGGTGACAATTGACATGACAAAGATCTAAAAGAAGGAGAGAGTTGGCCAAGATAATATCTGGGGAGGAAAACAGTTCATGCATATTTCATGCAAAAATTCTTTTTGATGAATTTGTCCCCTGGTATGTTGAGGTGAAATCTGCATCCCAATACCTTCAAACCACTGAGTCTAGTTCTTTTTCTTATCTACTTTCTTTTCAAAATGACAATCCCTTCAAATATTTGAAGACCACTTATCATGCTTACAGTTTTGCTTACTCCTTACTAAATTTCCTAATGATATATTTGTTGGTCTATTTATTTTATTATTCAAAAAATCATTTTTTTAAAAAACATTAAGTCTCCCCCACAAAGAGGTAGCCTATAGATCATGTATATAGGAAAAAGAGTTCAAAATTGATAATGGAGAAAATATGTGTTGTTAAGAGTCAGTAAAAATAGAGTCAGGAGGCCACAGAGGAAATGGGGCCTGTGAACATCTCGTCTCAGTTCTTCAAAATAATGTTAAGTTGCTGACCTTAACATTATGTTGCTAAACCCAGCTCAAGGCTGAACCTCAAACATCCTGGATCAACAATTGCTACATGGGCATATATGGACTTTACTTCGTCTTCATCATGGTAACCAGACCATCTGTAATCTTCACCTTGAAAGGAATCAATCTGTTATTGGTTCTGGGGAGTCTTCGAACTCCTGGACCTTGATTCTTGGGGTCCAGTCAACAAAGGATTGAAGGCAGATGCCCAGCAACTTCATGCGAGCTAACTTTATTGAAAGCAAAATTATATCCTTAGAAAGGAGAGTAGGCTGCCAAAAGTGGTCAGCCCCAAAGTACAGTGAAGGTAAACTCTCAGATGGGTAAGCGAGCAGGCTCAAGAGAGAGCTGCTGCATCATACTGTCGTGGGTTTGAGGATTTTATCCATTATTCTAAGAGGCGAAATAGTCATGATTTGGGGTGGTCCCTTCGTGGAAAGAAGGTGGTTTTATCCTGAATCAGGATAAAACCCTTTCCTTGCCACATTTGGTCTATTTGGAACTGTCATGGCAAAAAGTGCATGTTGAGTACAGCCTTAACTGCAATGCTAATTTATTATAATGATTGTATAATGAAGCAAAGGTGAATTCTAGGTCACACCAGCTGTCCTTAGCATGTCTTTGTTGGGGACTTTCCCTATCCCCTTTGTTTTTCGCTTTAGTAGTAAGTTTTAAACCACAAAACTGCTTCACCACATCAAAGCTATTGTTCAAGGCTGTTTTTCATTTTACTGGCTCTAGGGAGGGGCCCTAATGTAACTCCTACCTCAAATCCATTTCAATGACCAGCATCCTCCATTTACATAATGAACCTATCCAATCCCTGCTGACCTAGTCAACATCCCTCATTTACTTGGAAGATCTAATGGTAACAACAGTTGCGGTTTTTGCCTTTATAAACCCTGCCTTTCTTTGCTCTCTTCGGAGCACAATTTAGGTTGCTACCTGAACCTGTGCCTCCCAGATTTCAATCCTTCCTTTGCTCAAATAAATGCTTTTTATTCTTTATTACAGACTAAAACTTTTTTTAGTTAACAAAATATATCAAAAGACTATCCTCCATCTAAAAGAAGGTCATAGAATTTTAGCATCATTTTATTTTAATATATTCTCCCAAATTGCATTTCAAATTGTTTAGACTTATGTACACACACAACAGGATTATAGGAACATACCTTTTCCCAGGAACCCTCATCAATATATATATTTTCTAATTTCTGAATGATTACTAATCAATGGTTGCACATAATCTCAGTGTTACTTTTAATTTGCCCTTTGTGGAATTGACTGTCACTTCATGCATTTCTTTGTAACTTAAATTTCCCTTTCTTTGATTATCTGTTCTTTTTTCTTGCCTATATCTTCATTCACTTACTCCTGCTTTCCTTTTTGATTTGTAATAATTTCTTAAATTATATAAAATCTAAATATATATATATTTCTCTCTTCCTATTCAATTATTCAAATTGTTTAGATTTTCTTTTTTTTATGTATATGGTTAATTTTAATGAAGCTATATTTATCAATCTTTTCCTTCAAGTTTTTTGCTATTTGTGTCTGCTTAAAAATACATTTTTTGTAACCTAAGATCATAAATATATTCACGTATGTTTAATATGTTTAACCTTTGTGTTTCATTTTAAATTAATTTTTCTAAAGGATCTGGGAAAGGCATCAAACTTTTTTTTTCCATAGTAGTAAACTGGCCTGCACTCTATGCAATAGCCTGCGCTTTCTCTTAGAATTTGAGATGTACTTTTTCTCATACAATAAATTCATTATATACATGGATCTATTTCTAGATTCTATTTTACTCTACTTATTATTTTGTGTAGTCCTGCATCAGTACCATACTACAGCCTTGTTTTCGTTTCCTATTACTGCATTCACAAATTATCACAAATTTAGTAGCTTAACACAACGCAAATTTATTATCTCACAGTCATGAAGGTCAGAAGTCTAACATGGATCTCAGTGGGCTAAACCCAAGGTGTCAGCAGGGCTGCATTCTTTCCTGGAGACTAGGGGAGAATCCTTTTCCTGCTCTTTGCAGTTGGCAGAATTCCGTTCTCTGCATTTATAGGACTGAAGTTTTATTTCCTTGTTGGCTGACAGCTGAGGGCTGTTCCCAGCTTCTAGAAGCTGCAGCATTTCTTGACTCATGGTCCTGTACCTCAGTTTTCAAAGCCAGCAATTTCACGGCAAGTCCCTGTCACACTTCAATCTCTTCTCCTTTTTCCGTCTTATATTTCTGACCCACTTAGGAAAGGGTCTCCTCTAATAATGACATATCAGTTTGGTGCAGATAACCTGGATAATCTTCTCATTTCAGTGTCTTTTATCTTTTCATCATATCTACAAAGTTCCTTTTGCCATGTAAGGAAACATATTCACAAAGGGGCCTGTCTTTGTTTATCTTTATAAATCATCTTGCCTAATCATTCACGTTTACTCAACTACAGGAAATCAAATCAGCTTATCTAGTTCTAGGAAGAATCTTGCTGTGATCTTGATATTTTTTATTTTAAATCTAATGATTACTTTGAGAAAACCTGGCATCTTTATATTTAATTTTTCCAGCAATAAAAAGAGAATAGCTTTCCTCTTTTAAGGTCTTCCTTTAGGTTCCTCAGTAATCTTTCATTGCTTTCTCCATAAAGATCGTTCATTCTTCTTATTAATTATAATATAATTATTACTCTTGGTTCTCAGAACTCATTACCAGCCACTCCAGGTTGAAAATTCAATGGTTTGAATTCCTACGAAAACTAGTGGGGAATGTAAAAGTGGAAATTCTCCAGTTTCAGGGAAGAGGTTATCTCCAGGCACCATGTCCTAGGGAGAGCAGTAACTCAATTGCAGGGAGGTGATATCCCCAGGCTCCAGCCCCAGGGGGAAGCGCAACATTCCAAGGCAAAGGTAATAAAACTGTCTATTAGGCCCTGTTTGCTGGGAGTTCCCCTGAATACATTTATCTGTGTACAAAGAGTTAACGACTAACTTCTGCTTCTTTGTAATCTGTCATTCAAAGATGTAGTAAAAAACCTTATAAGCGGCCTGCTCGGGAAGCTCGGGGCTGATCTCCTCTAACCCTGCGTGGTAGAGAGTCAGTCGCCGGCCGGCTAATAAAGGCTCATAATTAATCTCAATTGGCTCCGTGGGTCTCAGAATCATTCGCGCCACAACAAGAGAAGCACTTTTTTTGGCCATAACTTCTTAAAATGATTCTTACCAGTCTATAGGAAAACTGTTAATTTTGTTAGTTCTTCTTTACACAGCAAACTTAATCAATACACTGCTGATATATAAAAGCTTGTCAATTGATTCTTTTGTTTTTTACTCAGGATACAAGCACTCTGCAAATTATAAACACCTATACTTTTTTGTTGTAATTACTTAAATCTATTTTTATCACGTTTTATTGTAATTATAAGCACAACCACTTTAATGGAGAAGAACAAATGAGGTATGCTTGCTATTTTCTTGACTTAAACAAAAAAATACCTTACATTTCACTATGATTCATAACATTCACAACAATCTTCTGGTTGATATGCCTTATCATACTATGAATCAAAAGGGGACCTGGATGTTCAGTACCAAGAGGAAAAGATTGTGCAGGTCCTTTTGGCTTTCTTCACAACGGTCTTTTTTTTCTTCTTCTTGACAGAATCCCACTTTTCTGTTTGTTCATGTTTGTTTTTTAAAGAAAGAGGCACAGCTTCATTTTTTAGGTAAAGTGAGACTGGCTGCATACTCTGGGATTCACTGGAGAAAGTAAATAATTATAGTCTCTTTTCTTTCATTACTTATAATTTAAATTTGTGTTTAGGACCCAATCCTGACATATGGAATTAGCTGAGTGGATTTAGGATAAGATTTGCCAGTCTTTTTTTTTTTCAGCATTCGGTTAAGCAGAGTCCACTTACAAAAAGCACAAACCTTTCAAAACTCTGTTGTGCTCCAAAGGCTTCAAACATCAGCTTTTGTTTTTTATCTGAATTTATACTTATTCTCAGTGGAAGGGCTGCTCTGACACAAATTACTAATTATATCTGGAGGCCAACATTTGTGCATAAAAATTTAATATCTCCATCCACTAAAAATCAAAAGCAACTTTTATTTTATTATTAAATA
>NW_006434901.1:293823-298860 GCF_000325575.1 Pteropus alecto | reverse complement strand
CTTGTTTTAAAAGCAAACATAATTTATAAACAATGTGAAAAATTATATTCTTGAAAGAAAAAATGTTGTGTTGAAAAATGTATTAACACCTGTAGAAAATGTGGTGTTAAAAAGTCATAAAATTGCAATTCCTCAAAAAATAAAATATATATGCTTAGTAAGAGAACACAATTCAAGCTTATTAGAAGTTATAAGAATATAAAATTAAACATATTACTTTTTTAAATATGTGGATTATGAGACTGTAAAGAAGAATAATACCATGGGCTGGTATGGATAGCATCACAGTATTCCTCTTTATTGTCAGTGGCTTAAAACTATTTTTTAATGCATCAAGAGCTTTAATTAAATTAACTACCTTTTGATAGCATTGTTTCTCTTCTTAGATTGGGTCCTAAATAAATAATAGGAGTTGCAGGCCACACACACACACACACACACACACACACACTTAAGTGTACTTCAACAGGAAAATAGTTCAATATGAATAGATTAATATGACAGAATATGAATTGGACATTACAATATTTACTATATGTATATTTCTCATTTTCTTCCTTTATGAGATCTTTGACCTTGAGCAAGTTATTTAACCTCTTTTTCTCAATTTCCTCATATGTAAATGAGAATGTTAACACATACCTCAGAGATTTGTTGTACAGATTACAAATACTTATAACAATGCTTGTCACACAATAGGCCCCTTAAAAATGTTATCTAGCATTTATTCTTATACACTAATTTAGCACAAGTACTTGGGGGGGGGGTAGTTAATAATTCCTTAATCCTGTACTAAAAACTACTTTCATTCCTAGAACTGTTGATACTTAAGAGATTATAACCAGCAAACATAAATAATCTAAACAATCTATAGTATAGACCAGGCTTCTCAAACTTTGAGTGTATGAATCACCTGGGGATCTTTTTATACTGCAGATTCTGATTCACTAGGTCTCATTTGGAACTTTTATTTCTAATTAACTCCCACATAATGATGAATCGACTGATCCATGGAACACGCTTTGACTAGTGAAAGTATAGAGTCAGCAAACAAAGGCCCCCAGGCCAAATCAAATCTGCCATCTATTTCTGTTAATAAAGTTTTATGGAGACACATTGTGTACTCATCCATTTCCATATTGTCTGTGGAAGCTTTCATGAGATACAATGGCAGAGCTGAGCAGTTGTGACAAAGATCACACGATCACATACATGGTCCACAAAACCTGAAATATTTATACTCTGAGCCTTAACAGAAAGTTTGCTTATCCCTGGTATAGACAGCATGCTTTATTAGTATAAGAGAATAATAATCATATTTTGCAATGTTTTAAAAATACAAAAGATTTAATAAATCTTAAACATAAAACACTAAATTTGGAACTTTTGACTACATCTTAATATTATCAATCCTCTAGTCTTATCGGTCCAATTGTATATACAAATAACCCATGGATTAATATGGAAGAAAATGCCTTGTTTCTGCAGAGTCCACAAAGTCCAGCTTAAGAAAGGAGATTGGGGGAACTATAAAGTAAAACGTTCAAGGGATGCAACTTCTCAAAGATAGATCTCTCTAAATACTGACTGTAGATCAGATGTAGTTGATCAAATTAATATGGGATAATATCTTTAAAAGTGTTTCCATGTGACAGTCAACATACTATTATAGAATAATATTTAGAAAGGCTGTGACAAGTCCACCTCTATAAGGTGTTTGTACCTCTAGAGAGTATTATCTGCCTACATGACTCCATAGATTAAGTAATATACTTGATTTTGAGTCAAGCTTTTAAAAAAATGCATGCCAATTCAGGAGAGACACTAGCTTGAAGACATAAACTTCAAGGTTATGATTAAATTAAAGAAGGAAGGAATGAGTTACTATATGGATATGGGAGCTCAGCAATGATGTTTCAAAGACTGTAAATACCACAGTATGTATTCTTATCTCATATGCATGCATTTTTAAAAAAATTATGCATATAGTTTAGATTATATTTCTCATACTTCTTTTTACCCTTTTTCCATTCAGCACTCACTATGTTTTAATATCCATACGTCTTTCCTTGTGTGTATTTCATTTGCTACTTAAAACTGCTGCATAATGATAGCAGGATGTGCTATCATTATATTTCCTACCTACTACTTTAATTATGGATATCCGTATTGCTTTCTGTTCTCTAATTTCACAGAAAATACTGCAATAAAAATCCAAGTGCATATATACTCTTATGGCCCTTTGAATATAGTAGGTGTTCAGTGATCATCCATTGAATTTTACATGTTTAAAGAGTATTTAATTATTTTGAAAAATGATAAATTGTTGAGTGATAAATGTATTTACCCTAAGAGCATAGAAAGTATTAACATTTTCTTACATACACATATGGGTGTACATACGTATGTGTATATGTATGCATATATGCAATAATATAACTAAATGGATAAACATTATTTTTTCTTCTTTTTGATTACCTATATTTCCTGATATTTCTACAGTGAATGTGGTATTCGTAAATAAATAAAAGAAATAATCAGGGCATTGAAGAAAGATGGCAGGTTCTATGTGTATGTGATTGCTGGTAAATATAAGAATAATACTTTTAAGTATATTTATGCACAGCTTAAAACTGGAATTAATGAATTAACAAATCTATCTATCTATATATTTGTTTTGCTCATTAATTTATGTTTATACATAAATATGTGAGTATATGTACAGGTGTGTGCATATGTGCGCACACATGCACATATACTTATTTTAAGGACTGACAATATCCTTATTGTCACATTTAAGGATAATTAAGTCAAATATAGAAGGCTGGGTTGAAAAAAATCATTGCAAATTTTGAAGGAATTTGTTTCATAGGATGGCTACTGATCAATCCAGTTTTTCCTTTGTATAACTTGCATGCTGCCCACTCTCACTGAGGAAGTTTTCTTCTCTATATTTATGCCATTATGATTGACATGATAGACATGATATAAGGATGCTATTCATCACACTTATTCCCTTGGGCACTAAATTGGTTCTTTCATATAAAAATTGATGTTGGTTCATTCTGAAAGATTTCCTTGTTCTATTCCTCTTCCTCCATTTTCCCCCTCCGCATTGCTAAAACTCCTCTTATTTAATTGTTGGATCTTGTGGAGTTACCTTCTGATCTTCATTTCTTTTATCTAATTCTCATCTTTTTCTCTTTTTGCTCCACTTCTAGAAAATTTTTCTAAGCTTTAATTTTTAGCCCTGCTATTAATTTCTAATATCAGTTAGCCTATATTCAACTTCCAAGAGATCTTTCTTATCCTATGATTTCATTAAAATACTTTGTTCTTTTTTGATTTGTATTATTAACATGTGACTGTTATAAAAATTTAAACCTATTTCATGCTCTCTGTATCATTTTTGTTTTTACTTATTTTGCTTTTTCTTTTTCAGGTGCTTGTCTTTCACCTTAGAGACTTTTCTCAGATATTTAATCATCTTTGGTTGAAAGGATGTCTGTGTGTGTACAAAGAGGTTATTTACTGATAGAATTCACTATGTAGTGAGTGGGTAATGAGTTTTAAATTGGGGAATCCCCAAAATTTCAAAAGTTTGAAGTTTTATCTCTAGGTTATTGAGTATCTCTAAAATATAATTCTTCAGAATTTTGCACAGAATTTGTAGTTTAAAATGTTTACAAAGTTGGACAGGGGGAGAGTGGCGAAGATCTTGGCATTCGCTCTACAGATTGCCACTGACTGCCTCTACGTTCAGCCTTTTATCTTTTCCCACCCAATTCTGCCAGACAGCAAAGCCTACTAACTCTGAATCAGGAGACTTTTTACATCAATAGTTTCAGAAAATAACCCTCAGATTTCCTAATTGGGAGAATGGTAGCCATATGCAGAGGGTCAGAGAGAGAGAATTAATGCCAAGTGAACTCACTCAGGAGAAAAATTTTAATTACATAACTAACTTCAAATGGAAGGAAATTATCATTTTATACCCTTAACTTTGCTGGACATATTTCAAATGTCTTTTGCACTTATTTTTCAAATTAATTTAAATGATCTGTAATTCTCTTTGTCATATTGGTATAATTATTTTCTGTATTATATTTCTGATTATAAAATTATGGGGTAAATTACAATATCATCTTTTTACTGTGTGATTCTTAACTTTTTTAGCATTTACATAAAGACTATATTATATTCCATGTTTTTATTTATAATGACTATTTAATCAATAGATTTTAGAGTCACTTTTTGTTTCAGATATTGATATATTGAGTTCTGGCTGCCACAATACCTACAATTCTTTTGTAGGTATTGTAAAATAACTGATACCTGAAAGTTCTCTAAAGTCAAATCTGATATTCTATTACCCCTAACTCTGTTATGTTAGTCACCAGGGATTCAGATTTCTGGATCTTAAATGAAATTTTGAATAATAATATCCTAAAGTATCATATCAAACTTAATAATGTTCATGAGAGAAGATGATAAATGATAAAGACAATGATCCTCTTACAAAGAACACGATAAATATTCACTCAGTGTTTTCAAAGAGGCGATAAAGCAGTAAAATGAAGGAAGACATTTCAGAAGCTGAGTTTTCTTCATAGTAGAAGAGAGCAGAGAGTGTGACGGGATATAATAATCTCTGCTGGGGGAATGGTACGGGGAAATGAGTGGGAAATACAGGAGGCCTAAAAGTAGATGAAAAGTAATTCTCCATACTAGTGTTGAGCAAAACATGACAGAATTAGAAATGGGCTTTGTGCTGGCTCTTCCAGTTTGAGGCAATCCTTTCAATTCAAATCCTTCTTCCATTATCTTTCTTGTCCTTTCTTTTTGGCTTCCCTTCTGAACTGCCTCATAACTCAATTCATCATCTAATAATCTCTTTATAATCTGTAACATTTACTTAAAATTGTAGAGATAATTCAATCCTCAAATGAGAAAAAAAAATATTTTGAAGTTTAATGGTTTAATGTTAACAACTAGAATTAAAAAATAAATTGCATTGAATTTTATTAAGGTTTGAAA
>NW_006434901.1:275352-293696 GCF_000325575.1 Pteropus alecto | reverse complement strand
GACAACACAGATGAATATGATATAAATAACAAGTATTATGGAAGTTATTAAATTAGAATTAAAATATCAATAGCTTTCTTTACCTTGTATTTTACTATCATCTACAATCTTGAAAGAGAATCATTTGACTTATTTTGTAGATGAAGAAACTAAGTAACAATCAGAGCCACTGGCTGTGTAGCTCTGATGTATTGCATTCTTAATGTCATTCTCATTTCTTGTCTAACTGGTGGTTCCCAAACTATGCACACTGGAGTCACCTATGGATTATATAAAAATACTGATTCTTGGCTCCTGTCCCGAGACTTTGCAATCTAATCAATCTTAGATAAGACCTGGCCATAAAAATTTTTTAAAGCTTTCCAGATGATTCTACCATGAGCAAATTTGGGGAACCACTGCTCTAACATAATAGTGCCCAGCTAGCTGCACATTAAAATCACCTGGAATAATTTAAAACCTAACAATATCTTGACTCTGCCCCTGACCAATTATATCAGTTTCTGGGGTTGGTGTCTGGAGACTCATATTTTTGAAAAGCCTCCTTGGTGATTCCTGTGTGTATCAGGGATTGAGAACCACTACACTATAAGTTTGTGGATGATTTATATCTCTCAAAACAAGAAACAACACTTTCTTTGTCCCACCCATATACTTTGTCCACAATATCCCCAATTCCACAAAATGAGTGCTTTTGCACCCAATTCTGCAGGTCTCAGATTCTCAGAAATTCAACATTGAATATCCTATTCGAATCTACTCAATAATAGTTTTTAACTCTCAGTGATCTTTGTCTTTGAGCACCCAACCTAACCAAAAAGTTTCATAGGTTCCCACCATCAAGATATGAATTGACAAATGGTATTTTGTCAAGCAGAGTTAGAGCTTCCAGATTCAATTCAGCCATTTTATAAAGAGATATATTTAGATTAAACTCTTAACAGCTAATGAATTTACTTCTCAGTCATTTCAACTGCTTAGCTTGGAACAGGTTAGAAGTAGCAGTAAATGTTTTAAAAAAATCTACATGGACTTTGATATTGTGCGTCTATAAGAGTTATTAATTATTATCTTTTAGACCCTTATTCAGCAGTGAGGGGAAACATAATTGGCAGAAAATAACTATCACAATCCTAGGGGATATTATTTTCAACTCTTTATGCTCAGTGTGTGTGTGTGTGTGTGTGTGTGTGTGTGTGTGTGTGTGTTCCTACCACCAAAATCCTAAGACTTCCCGAGAACCTAGTTTCTAAAAGTTTCAATTTACTCCAAAATGAAGGAAGAATATTTAATTCAAGTTATTTACCATCTTTCTCCTGTTCTCACTTCTAAGTTTGGATAGCTATATTATTTTTAGTTCTTTAATTGGTTATCATGATAATTTTGTTTCATTTTCTTTAATATCCTTCCAGAATTATTTTTATACATACAGACAAATATACCCTAATATTAACTTTTACAAAAATTATAGTGAAAACTAACTCTTCTGACTCTTACTTTTTTTCACTTAATATAGTGTAGCAATCATTCCATATGCATAGATAAGAGCCTTCTCTACTCTTTTTGTAGTTTTCCCTTATATGAAAAGAAATATCAGTTTATTAACCAAATTCTTGCTGATGCACATTTAGTTTTATTTTCCCAATTTTTTGCTATTATAAAAAAAACAGCAAAGATTAAAAATATATTTAGTCCTGACTCCTCATCTTTTTGAACCCAAACTAGATATTGAAACACTACTGTCACAGACTGCACGCTCAGTTCCTGCTCTTGCTGAGGTTTCACACCTAAGTGGACTTCTCAGTCTTCTTGGTTCCTTCTGAGATCTAGCATTATGATGCTACCCACTTTCCCCTGTGCCTGAACTCCACTGCATTTGGCATGCCTTCCATTTAATTTATGAAATAAGATTTAATTGTCTCATAGATCTGATAAAAATTAAAAATAAAAATGAAGTTTCTAGTTTTCATTTCTACTTCCCTTGTTGCTCGTAGATGATTACAAAGAATAAGAAGGAATCTGGTTTTATACCACTGCCTTCAAACTGCCATAGGATTTCAAATCACTATGATTTTCAATAATATACAAAAATCTCATTTGCTTGTTATATACATTTTAGACAATAACCATTGGTGCTTCATTACATAAGTAGAGGGAACTGCCCCTACAGAATCTCCATCTCTCCCAGCCCGATCTCTATTTTTAATGAAGAATACTTAATTAGTAATAAGGCAATATAAATATAATTGATAGATACCATGACATTTGAAAATTAACTGAATAAGCGAGAACATTTTTAAGATGGAGGTGGAGGATAGGAGAGGTAGGTCTTTTTTATTTTTTCTCTGAGTATGGGAGTGAGTTAAGGAAGGAGGGAAGAAGGAAAGAAGTGAGAGAAGAGAGAAGAAACTTAGATGTGTCAATGTCATAGGTAGCCTTCATTCTGTGGCCCTGATTGCTGCCACATACCTTCAGTGATTCCCAAGGGAGCTGTGGGAATTGAGATTATCAAGTGCCTCTTGTAGACAATTACCTGAGCAGAGGCTGCAGCCTCATCCTTTCATGACCTTTATCAGAGTCCTGCCACCTCAAATCTGTTCTCTTTTGCTACTAGCTACTCTGTTTCCTATGTCCTTGGTAAATGATAACAAGTTCACATCAGTTACAGTGTTACCAAAACTACCTCTGCAAGACTCATGAGTCTAGTTCCAGCTGCCATGTTTCTCATCGATTTTTAGTTATAGCATTCCAACTTTAGGTTTCAATGATACATAAAATGTCCTTTATGATATCCAATTTTATTTTAACAATTGGGCACTCGTCACGTACAAGGAACTGAGTTAGATGTTCAAAAGGAAAAAGAAAATCAGGCCAGGCACATGTTCTGCCTTCAAGAAAGCTATAGTTTCATTTTATTTAACAGGTCTAATGAAAAGTTAAAAACATACTATGATTGAAATTCCACTATAAGTGCTTAATTAGGGAAATTAGTACACAAAAATATTTGCCACTTGCTCCTCCCTTCCAAAAAAATCCTTTATGTCATTGACTATAATTATTATTATAGTAATAACACACAAGAAAGCCAATAAATCACTACTTTATATCTACATTCTGGGCTGAGTTTTAGTATAATATTCCTTACAACTAACTTATCTTCTGCAAATGAGAACTCTATCGTTTAAATTTAATAGAGTACTTTTCAGTCAGTATGCACTGGGAATTGCATGCAAATTTTACATTCATTTTATAGAACAGGGCACATATCTAGCACACTAAGTCTGCCTTGGTTTAAATATATTTATGTTTTTTAGAAGTAATGAAGTTAAAATCTTACCATCACTGAACAGTAATGTTTGCGAAAATATGACAAAAACCTTAAAAATGTGTTTTCACTTTAGCCCAGAAATTCCAAATGCAGTTGTGTATCCTAAAGGATTATTACCTAAAATTTTAAGAGATCCAAGTAAAATATCATTTGTTGTATTATTTCTAAAAGTAATGAAACTGGATAGTGTAACTATCGATCAATCTAAGAATTGATTAATAAATTAGGAAAAATACAATGGCCGCATTATGATTATGTTTTAAAATAATGCTTATCATCATTGACATACATTCTTGGTAAAATCTTAAGCAAAAACTATTATGTTGCAAATTACTATGTATATCATGAACCCATTTTTGCATAAATATTATATACAGATATTAATAATAATTCATTTAAAAAGATTGAAAGATATATATACTAAAATATTTATTGTGTTTTGATTTACTTGCTTAGATAATGAATATGAATCACTTAGATAAAATATGAAGTAAGATATGCTGAATAGTGTCAAATGAAACAGACAGATTCATAAGAATAAATATTTTTAAAACATCACGGGTATTAGAAATGAGAATGTTTTGAGTAACGTTAGGGGTCATTTTACTAGTTTCAGATTAAAAAGAAAGAACAGAAGCCAGATTCTGATGGGTTGAAAAATTAAATTAAGAATAAGTGGAACCAGAAAAATTAGATGTCTTTGAGGAAGTTTGTATGAAGAATGAAAAATTATAAGGCAGTGGATGGGATCAAAGTTTAAGAAATATATTTGTTGTGTGTTTAAGATGCTAGAAACCTCGGCATGTTTGGTGACTATGGTAAAGACATAACTAAAAAGACTGAAGAGACCAGAGAATAGTGACCATCAGTGAAATAAGATTCCCAGGAAGGGAGTTGTCAAAGCTACAAATGAAATGAGTGGCCTTGATCAGAGTGAGAGATACATCATCCTCTGGGATTTAATTAAATGTAGTAACAAAGGGTAGAGGCAAACATATTATTAGGTTTGGGAGCAAAATGTTGAATGGGAGCAATTTTCTCCACGGTTTAAGTGTAAACTAGGTTGTCCTCTGAGAATTGGATGCCCACCAAAGGGCTACAAAAGAGGGGCGATTAGGAATAGTCACTGGAGGCCCAGAGTATGAGAAGACGCAGAGTCAGTAATATGAATTATCGTATATGGTTTCGGGTAGGAAATAGTTTTAGATAAGCGGTGTTAGGCCCTGAAATTGAGTGACAGGTCCCAGGCCCAGAACTAAGATGTCAGATGATTTGTCTCCATAGGCATTTAGCTATTCTTAAATTTTACCAGAAAAAGCCATTTGGGAGAGGAAATCTACCAGCCAGACTCAGATCATCTGGAAAGCAAATGATGAAGTAATGAGGATGATATCAGCCAAAAAGAAATATGAGCTTTTATACAAGAGTGCAATTAATATTCCAGAAACAGCTTGGAAATCTAAACTTCTGCTTTTCTCAGAAGGTTTGGAGATATGAACAATGGGATAGGAATACGATCAGGGATCAAATTCTTTTATCTTGCTAAAACATTTAAATGTGTAAATAAGTGTGCCTGAATATGTGCATGTGCACATAAACACACATACACACTTCATGTACCAGAAATATAT
This sequence comes from Pteropus alecto, assembly GCF_000325575.1. Taxonomy (NCBI): domain Eukaryota; kingdom Metazoa; phylum Chordata; class Mammalia; order Chiroptera; family Pteropodidae; genus Pteropus; species Pteropus alecto. The sequence goes on along the minus strand of NW_006434901.1, from coordinate 288,737 downwards.
TTTTACTAAATATTACGAATGTCAGTTTCAGCTTAAATAAATAATTGCTTTTAAAAGTAGATTTCTTATCACCACTTAATCATGTACTTCATGTATTTTAAGTTATTTTAAAAATAATTTGAATTTTGAATTACAGCCTGTAAACTTCATTTGTGATTAAAAAAACTATATCACAAAAATGATATATAAATAATGCATATCATCATATAATATGCAGTACATAAGTAATATATAGTATATTATATAGTATATATAATTCTCAATATATAGTATATTATATAGTATATATAATTTTCAAATAAATATATTTGTTAATGCCTGTATTATTAGCTTTCCATTTCTTTTAAAGTAAGATCTTTAGATTATTTGTGATAACGCTTTGCGACTTTGTATTTTAAGATCAATGCCAAAGTTTTTTTGGTAGCCATTTCCTTTTTAAATGTTATTTGACGAAATCAATACTCTGATGTAATTTGGTCATCTGAAAGAGTTACATTGGAACTATTAACAATTTTTACATTTTTTAAAAAAGAAAAATATTATACAACATTTTCTCATTTCATCTATTCATAATTTAAGTGAAGAAGTTTAATCTATAATCTATATTTCTCTACCATAAACTCAAATAATTCCCCCCAAAAAACATAGAATATGCATTTTGGTGAATGATACCACAATGTATTTATGTATCGCATTTGCTGTTGTAAATTTTCTTGGCTTTTTAATGATGCACGGAAATGAGCCTCCGTGTTTAAGGATGCAGCACACTAGAAATAGTTTTAGGGAACAAATAATTAGCCTTTTGGAAGTGTGTGTTCATTTCACATAGCAATCTGTTCCTTCATCTCCTCCTCCTTCCTGTTTTGAAGGCAATCGTGTGTGTTACGTGCACCATCTGCAGCCTCACTGACAGGTGCAGGGTCAATATTATCCCTCCAAGCATGGAGTTTAGTGCAAGCTGGAAATTTCACCAAGGCAATTTAGGAGTATTTGAAACCAACCAAACACTGACAGTCTATTTTACCAGTAGATATGAACATTTGTTAGAAATGCTCATAATTGTATTTTCAAGGCCACATACAAATATCTGGTTTATGATATTATCCAACAATAGGCCTGTACCAATAACGCATCTTTTTACTACATGTAGATTAGAAATAAAATAATACCAAAAGAAAATTGAGTAACGTGTTATAGATTTAGTAACACAAATTATTGGGATAGATTAATATGAACATCGTTTTGGCATCTCTCTACTAAAGCCCATTTAGTCCTCATTCCACTGGGATCCTGTGTCCTGACAAGTTAGCACAGGAATAGTCCTGTGTACCTCTTTAGGGTTGTTGACAGGTAAGGAGATAGATTTGGAATGCCCAAATAGGAAACCTGCAATTTCCCTTCGATGTCAAGCTGTACATAAATATTAGCTTCTATAACTCAGTTATATTTTTAATGAAATTAACATTTATGAGTTAGTCTAGGTGATTAACCATCATTTTTTACATCATTTCGGCTAACCAGAGCAATATTCTTGAGATTTCATACACTTTCCCGACCTGCAGGCTCAGTATGTAGGATTCATCCTGAACTTTCACTATGACATTGCCTTGGTAAATTTTTCTTGATTTGGGATTTTTTTCCAACTATAAAAAGTCCAGGCACTCAGTAATCACACTGAAAATAGATCCATGTTTTAGGGACAGTCACATATTAATAATTATTTTTGAGATAGGGCATTAAAATGTGTGAGACAGTTTATTATTTTAAAATTAGGAACCCTGTCTATAACAAAACCTAGAATAACAACACCCATTACTAGGGGGCAGGCATGATAAATCAAATTAGAGCCATATCAGAGAATACTAATCATCAAATTATTAAATAATCTCTGATATATAAGCATATAAAAATGTCTAGAAGTATGTACAAGAGAAAATTAATAGTTATTACCCCTGGCAGGGAGGTCTAGGTTAGAAAAGAACAGAACTGCCATAGCATAACTGTATTCTCATGACCAGCAATGTGTTTCCATATATGCAGATTTATGCTTGATACAATCTATCCTCAAAAGGTTGCTTAGTCTACAAGGAAGGAAGGAAAAATGATTCCAAAATACCTTTTAAAATGTTAACTTCATCATATTAAAACAACGATACAATGAAATTAGGAGGGATAGCTTTGCCTTGGGATTCTACCAATCAAAATCTGCTGGTCAAGATTTCTCCCCTGGATTGTGCTGTGATGAGTTCTATGAGTATTTCTTGTGTAACTTCAGCTTTTCTGTGCATTCATTGCAAACCAACTCTCTGTCGTTAATACATTCTTTCTCTAGGTATGTAATGAATTTCTATGTAGCCAAAGGTCATCTTACCTGGAATGCTGCAATAAATACTCTGTTCAAGTTTGAATATTCATTCAATTTAATTACTATGTATTTTCTATCACTATTACAGTAATACGCTATTATACATTAATGTATCCCCCTTCACTTTCTTATCAAGGGGACTTTAGATTTATCTTGAGTACTAATCTTTTAGTACTAGATGCTATAACTAGTTCTCTGTCCATATACTTTCATGCTTATTAGTATCTGTTGCACTACTCCTACCAATTTGTTTACTTTTTCATGTAACATGGAGTGACTTTATTGACCTTTATAATATCATATGAAGTCAGAGTTTGTCAAATAATTCTAGGGTAAACTTGATCTCAGTGACCTGTGGTAGCAGACAGTCCATTAATTCTATACCACTAGTAAATCATATATGATATAAACAATTGTGTAATTTTTCATTCTTTCAGAATGTCTAGTTTTGGTTCTAGGGTGACTGGGTTATAAGTTCTAGAGAAGAAAGCAATCTTCATTTTCATTTCAATACCTCATTTTTCAGTGTTTCATGGGACCATGTTTTAGTATCATTTTTCTCCAGTTTCCCTCTAGGTGTAAAAAATAAAATCAAGTCAAATATTTACAGATGACTGCAAATAACCACTGCCAGGCAACTTGGCTTTTGGAAGTAATTTGTTAAACAGCCTAACACTATGATTTTTTAACCACCAAATCTCATCAGAATTCTTGCCAATATTTCTTGTATGCATTTACATTTGTATATGAAATAACATTCCCTTCCTCCACTATGTACTATAAAATGAAAATTCATAATTATCTTAAAGAATACCTCAAAATAGGAAGAAGGCATTTTGAGACCCTTTTCCCCTCAGATTTGAATATGATGTTGCTCTTTTACTCATAAATGAAATCAGCATTTTAGATTCATCCTGAAGATTTTTTTTTTTTGCCGCATTTGTAATTTAAAGCTATAGCTACTTAACTAAAATTGTCTGAAGTGAAACAGTCAAAAATGTCACTTGATGTCATGTAGAAAAAGAGTAGGTTTGGCTAAATATCACCTTAGGTCTGTTTTCAGTCATGCTATGTAGGCATATATGTTAAACATGATGTTAAAATAATGCTTTTCTATTCCAAACTGTGATTCTGCTAACAATAACAGTAACAACAACAGCTATCTTTTCTTGAGCATCATGCTAAGAGTTTTTCCATTCTTTATCTTATTTCCACCTAATAACCTAATGTGGCATTATTTCTCTATGCTGGTGGAAGTAGAGATGAAAGGAAAGTAAGTGATGGAAAAGCAGAGATTTTTTTGAAGTTTCTCTTAATATAGCACTTTTCAATCTATGTTGTGTCAAGACTCCTTTACACGCTAAAAATTATTGAGGATCTCAAATAGTTTTTGTTTGTATGGGTTATATGTCTCAGTATTTACCATATTAGAAATTAAAACATAAAATTTAAGTGTATATATATGTGTGTGTGTGTGTGTGTGTGTGTGTGTGTATAGCCATCACTTCATTTAAAATAACACCAATAAACTTTTTACATGTTAACCAAAGAAACACATATTTTATAGAAGATCTATTTGTGCAAAAATTTAGTGAAAAGAATGGTATTATATTTACATTTTTGTAAATCTTTCGAATTATCGGTTTGATATATGATGGCTGGGTTCTCATTTGCTTCTGTGCCCTATTTGTAGTGCTATCTCATTTCATGTAGCCTGTGGAAAACTCTACAGTACACTCATGAGAGAATGAGAGTGAAAAGGCAAATATATCTTAGCATTACTATGAAAATAGTTTTGACCCCACAGACCACCTGAAAGGGTCTCAGTGGCCCCCAGAGTTTCCCATAGTACACATGGAGAATTGCTGACCAAATAGATTAGACAATGAATCATTCTCACTTTTATGCTTTGGTTTGTGAATTAATTCATGAATTTCCCTTACCTGAAGCCCTAGATCACTCTATATTTCTGTGAAGTTTGACTATTGTCTGGAATAGGGAATAACATGAAGGGCTTGTTAATGAGGACGAAGTAGTATGGGGAAAACTACATTTGTGATTTTCTGTATAATCTGTGTATACAATTCAGGTATCTGTAACTTGCCCTACACCAAAATACTTATTTCACAGTGTTTATAAAATCCTTACAGAGAAGTACCCTAGTATGAAGATGATGATGATGATAATGATGATAATGTTTTGTTCACAACCTAAATACATTGTAAAATTATCTTGTATCATTTTGTAGCATAAATACTAGGATAATTAAATTAAAATGTGTTAGGTAATTTGATGTTCATGAAATAAGAGAAACTTACCAAAATTCAGACTTATATGTAACTACATTCCCATTCGTTATTTCATTTCTTTAATTCCTATTTTCTAGACATGTAGTTTATGCCAGGTATTGTTATAAGTGCAATACATCTACGATGTAAATTAAAGAAAGTGTGTGTGTGTGTGTGTGTGTGTGTGTGTGTATGCATAAAAATGTAAGGCCAAGTTCATATTTCTGAAGTCTAAAATCTTTTAATAAAGCAAGCTCATTGAATTTTGCTCTTTTGCACAGTAAAAAGAGAACCACTTTACAGTATAAGAGGAATTATAATCTTGAGAAATCCTTGGATATTACTCTAAATATTGTGGAAAGCCACTATTAGGTTACATATAGAGAACAAGAGTGATCTAATTTAGTTTTTCAAAAGGTCAATGTGGTGATTTTGTAGAGAATGGGCTGTCAAGGGGCAAGAATTGGATGTAGAGAGAACAGTTGAAAGCAATTATGATTGTTCAAGCAAGAGCTAATTGAGATTGAAATCATGGTTGTTGTGATACAGCTTATAAGAAGTGACCGGGTTCAGAGGGTATTTTAAAGTAGTCCCAGCCAAATATGTTGATGGATTTTATGTAGTGGGTAAGGGAAAAAGAGAAATTAAGAATGACTTCTAAACTAAGGACTACTCCTGAATAACCAGGAAGATATATGGTGGAGTTGAATATCAAAAAGTTAAACAGTTGTATTTGGGACATCTTAATTTTAAATTGCCTATTAGATAACCTCATGGCATAACTGCCTATAAGACCACTTGATTATTTTCACTTAATCGATTAATTTCTACTTGTTACTAATGTAATATATTCTAGAAACTTATGAATTCAATATAAGCATTAAACCAATTGTATTTAAAAAATAAAAATAAACTTCATTAACTTTCAAAGTTTCCAAAGTACGTAGGACACTATTAAACTATTTTCCATTAACAACTACCAAAAGGCATGAATATGGTAAATGAATCTAGAGTATGCCAGACATCCATATATGCAAATGTTTCTTTCTTCCCTTTTTAACTTTTGATATTTTTTCGTAGCCAAATGTTGTCATTTCCATATTTAAATTTAAAATCAACCCTATGGAAATATAATCTATATGCAACAAATTCATCAATTTTATGTATGCAATTTAGTGAGTTTTGACATGTATTTAGTTGTGAGATGACCACTGAAATCATGATATAGAACATCTCCATCGGCCCCAAATATTCTATTGTGATTTGAAGTCAATCCCTTCCTGAAACCACTGGTCTCTAGTATCTATTAATACACTTTCTGTAACTATAATTTTGTCTTTTCTAAAATTTCATATATATAAAATCAAACAGTATGCTTTTAAGTTTTATCCATATTTTTGTATATAAGAGCTCATTACATTTTATTGCTCAATAGGATTCTATCGAATGGAAGCCCCACAATGGTTTTATACATTTTTTTAACTGTTATAAATAAAGCTGCCATAAACATTCAAGTACAAGTCTTTGGGTAACCAAATGTTTTCATTTCTTTTAGGTAAATACTTGGAAGTGGGATTACTGAGTTATTGTTAAATCTATATTTAATTTTACATAAAACTGTCAAATGGTTTTCTAAAATTTTACATTTTACATCCCCATCAGCAAAGTATGAAAAGCCCAGTTGCTGCAAATCTTCACCGAAATCTGCTGTTATCAGATTTTTAAATTTCAGTTATCTTAATATGTGTGAAATAATATCAAGTTGTACTTTCTATTTGCTTTATCTAGTGAAGAGAGTCCTGTGAATTGAAATGAAAAGAGGCTAAACAGCAGCACAAAATCATATGAAAATATAAAACTTCCTGGTATAAGTAAATATATAGATAAGTATAGAATCCTGTAGTAATGTATCAGAGGTGTGTAAATCACTTTAAAATTCGGTATAGAAATTTTAAAAATAAAAGCAAAAAGGTAACTATAAATTTGTGTTCATGGATACGTGATATAAAAGTGGTAATTTGTATCATCAATAATATAAACTGGGAGGTGATACAAAGATGTAAAGGAGTCTAGTTTTTATATGTAATTGAAGTTATCTCTTTAAAATATGTTATAACTTTTAGATGTTTTATGTAATTGCAATGGTAACCAAAAAGAAAATATAGTCAGCCATCCATATCCACAGGTTTTGTATCTGTGGATTCAACACAATCATGGATTGAAAATATTAAAAAAAAAAAAAACAAACAAAACAAAACAAAAAAAAATCTCTCAGAAAGTTCCAAAAAGCAAAACTTGAATTTGCCATCTGCTGAGCACATTAAATCCATGCGAATGGAGTGATGTGTAGGCATACACTGCTGTAGCCTATATGTAAATACTATGCCATTTTATATAAGGGACTTGAGCATCCATGAATTTTGGTATCCACAGGGTGGTGGGAGGGTCCTGGAACCAGTCCCCTGTAGATACCGAGGGACAATTGTATCTTTAGAATATACACAAAGGAAAATGAGAAGGGAATCAAAACATCACTACAACAAAAAGATCAATGAAACACAAAGGAAGGCAGCAAGACGGGAAAGGAGGAACAAAAAAGCTATAAGACAGACAAAAAGTCAACAAAATGTCACTAGCACGTCCTTCCCTATGAGTAATCACTTTAAATGTAAATAGATTAAGCTGTCTAGCTAAAAAATATAGATTGGCTGATTGGATTAAGAAAAACAAGATTTAACTATATGCTATCTACAGGAGACACACTTTAGATCTAAGGACACGAAAAAGCTGAAAGTGAAAGGAGAGAGAAATATATTTCATGCAAATGGGAACATAAAGCAAACAGGGATAGCCATAATTACATCAAACAAAATAGACTTTATGTCAAAAATCGTCACAAGAGACAAAGAAAAACATTATACAACGATAAAAGGAGCAATTCACCAAGATATAACACACAAATAGACATGTACTTAAGAGTAGAGTTCTCAAGTATATGAAGCGAATATTTGTAGATTAAAAAAGGGGTTCTATGGGAAGTAACCTCACAGGGTGATCTGATCATATTCCTAAATGGGCAGGTCATGGTGGGCAGGCATATAGTAAAAGGTTTATCTTTGCCTTAAGCAAGCCCTGTCCATTGTTTCTGTGCATCTAGGTTAACACTCCTTCGAAATAAGCTAAATCACCCTTAAGAGAGCACATAATCTCTTGTTAACTATCCTATAATCCAATCCCTAACTTTGGTTCTCCCACTTTCAGGTAATCTGCCTTAGTTTCCTCCTTAATTTCAAATGCATAAAAGAAGGTGCAAAACTGTTATTCTCCAGAGCATTTGAGATCTTCCTCTCTGGCCTTATGTCCTCGATTTGGATAAAATAAACTGTTATAAAAATTCTCCACAGCTTTAGACGTTTCTTACGTGGACACATTCACAGAACTGAAGAGAGAAATAGTGACACACACAAAAAGGGGAGATTACTTTATACATATAACAGAATATTATGCATCCATAAAAAATGAAATTCTGTTACATTCTAAAATTTGGATAAGCCCCAAGGTTATTATGCTAAATTAAATAAGCCAGTTTCAAAAGGACAAATACTATCTGATTCCAGTCACATGAAGTATCTAAAGTAGCCAAAATCATAGAAAAAGAAAGTAGAGAAGTGGTTTCCGAGAGCTAGGGGGAAGGGAAATTAGTGTTTAATGGGTATAGAATTTCAGTTTTGCAAGATGAAAAAGTTCTAGTTATCTGTTGCATAACACTGTGAATATACTTAACACTACTGAAAAGTGCACTTTAAAATGGTTAAGACAGTAAATTTAATATTATGTGTTTTTTACCACAATAATAAAAAATGTTGGAAAAGTTGAAAAGCAAGGCCACAAATGGAAAAAAGATACTTGTAGCACACATAATGAAATATAATTTTAATCTAGAAAAAATGATGAACTGCAGCAAAACGATAAGAATAAGACAATATATCCCCTAGAAAACATAAGATTTTAGCAGACATTTCCCACAAAACATGGCTAGTAAGTATATGAAAATATGTTCACTTCTGTTAGTAATCAGGTACTGAAAAAAAGTTTTAAAAAACACTATTAACATATAATTTTATAAGAAAGTAAAACCTTAATAAAAATTTGGTAGTAATTTGCATTGCCAAAAAATATTGTTCTTAGAAACTCTCATAAAGATATATACACTTTTTAAACTAAATATCTGCTGTTCCAATTTTATGTATCTATAATCTCGATAAATGTTTACACATTTGTACAAAGGAAACAGAGGGCTCCGCTTGGCATCTGGGGATGCTCTCAGCTCTCTGCACTTGGCCCAGCTTCTTTCAAAATGTCTACTGTTCACGAAATTCTGTGCAAGTTCAGCTTGGACGGTGATCACTCTACACCGTCAAGTGCACATGGGCCAGTCAAAGCCTATACCAACTTTGATGCTGACCAGGATGCTTGGAACATTGAAACAGCCATCAAGACCAAAGTAGTAAATGAGGTCACCATCGTCAACATTTTGACCAACTGCAGCAACGAAGAGAGACAGGATATTGCCTTTGCCTACCAGAGAAGGACCAAAATGGAACTTGCATCAGCACTGAAGTCACCCTTGTCTGGCCACCTGGAGTCAGTGATTTGGGGCCTATTGAAAACACCTGCTCACTATGATGCTTCAGAGCTGAAAGCCTCCATGAAGGGGCTGGGGACCGAGGAGGACTCTCTCACTGAGATCATCTGCTCAAGGACCAACCAAGAACTGCAAGAAATTAACAGTCTACAAGGAAATGTACAAGACTGATCTGGAGAAGGACACTATTTCTGACACATTTGATGACTTCCATAAGCTGATGGTTGCCCTCGCGAAGGGTAGAAGAGCAGAAGACGGATCTGTCTTTCATTATGAACTGATTGACCAAGATGCCCGGGAGCTCTACAATGCTAGAGTGAAGAGGAAAGGAACTGATGTTCCACAATGGATTAGCATCATGACTGAGCGGAGTGTGTGTCACCTCCAGAAAGTATTTGAAAGATACAAGAGCTATAGCCCTTATGACATGTCAGAGAGCATGAAGAAGGAAGTCAAGGGAGACCTGGAAAATGCTTTTTTGAAACTGGTCCATTGTACCCAGAACAACCCCCTGTATTTTGCTGACCAACTGTATGACTCCAAGAAGGGCAAGGGGAGTCCTTTTCAGAATCATGGTTTCCCACAGTGAAGTGGACATGTGGAAAATCAGGTGTGAATTCAAAAGAAAGTACAGCAAGTCCCTCTACTACTCCATCCAGCAAGACACCAAGGGGGATTACCAGAAGGCACTGTTGTACCTGTGTGGTGGGGATGTCTGAAGCCTGTGACAGCTCAGGCATCCAGGAGTGGTGCCCCATGATTCTAGCTAACAATTCTAAAAAAAACCAGCTTGCGACTAGTAGCCCCCTTGTGCACATCCTCATGAGGATGGTGTTAGCATTGCCCCCTGCCCCATCCTTATTTCAGTTGCCTAAGCATTGCCTGGCTTTCCCATCTAGTCTTTCCTTTTAGCCAAAGAAATGAACATTCCAAGGAGTTGGAAGTGAAATCTATGATATTAAACACTTTGCCTCTTGTGTACAGTGTCGTAAATAGATGACTAAACTTTAGAAGCAACTTAAAAAAAAGTTACAGAGAAAAAATTGTGACTCCATTTATATAAAGGTTAAACAACTTGCAAAATTAATGACATATTATGAAACCGAAATCCACCGTGGGATTTCAAACATATTTATCATATTCACTTTCTTAAACTGTGTGGTGAAGATAGATCAATCAATCTACCTCTGTGTGTACATTTTTCTAGCAATTGATCAATTTAACATATTTTCTAAATCTCATTGGTATATAGTGAACTACCACTGAGCGTTCAGTGAACACCTAGGGGAAAAGTTGGCAGATAGGTGTATAGTTGCTCTGTGGCTGGGAACTTCTGCATTGGAATCTGTCTTATCACCCAGCATTAAAATCTCACAGCTATGGTGGGTGCTGCTTCCTCTTTTCCATCAGGCATGAGAATAGCCATAGGTCTTTTTCTGCTAAGAAGGGCTTTTCACTCTATGGAACTTACTTTGTTCAGGAAAGTTTCTTCGTTTTCAGTTTCTGGTTCTTAGGATGGGGGCAACGCTCTCTTGTGACTTCCTACATTCAAACTTGAATCAAAAGGAAAATCTTTTCATTTTTGAAGTGTTTAGCCTATAAACCTTTGTCCTTTAACAATTGATATTTGAGAGGCACATATTTAAATATGTCCCTTTTATATTTACTTTTGAAATCTTCCATTATGTCGTTTGTCTGGATATTTATTTCTAGGTTGATGTTATAAACATCGTTTTTATCCCTTTGGGGAATTAGCTTTTATTTATTTTTAAGACCACAAAATGTCTACTGAAGAATTTTACCATTCTGATATCTCTTACATATTGAAGTGTATTTCTGGGTTTGTTTCTTTTATAACTTTTCCAAGTATATCTATAATATCTTTCTTTTTTTGGCAAACATTGACATCTTTTTTGAAAATTATTTTTTATTATGCCTTCACATCTGAATGACTATGATGCTCAATATTTCATTCTTGAACTAAACATATTTTCTTTCATTATTTTATAACATTATTTTATTTTTGTGTTCAATTTTGCTGTTAATAATTCTAATATAATGGTTCATCCTTATTTTCCTGTAGATTATTTTCTTTTTACCTGAGGATCATTTAAAATTTGTGTCTGCCATTGTTATTCCTGAATATTACTATCATGCATCTAGGTATGGATTTTTTCTCTCCCTTAGCTCTCTAAAAATACTATATATCTAAAGCTTTGATCTGTTTTTCTTGAAGCCTATGAAATTTTTAACTATTAGTTGTTAAAACAATATGTCTTCTCTTTTTCTTTTAACTTTCTATCTGTAACTCATAAAGCTACCCTACTTCACTCTCAGCTTTAGTCTTATATTATGATTTATTTTTCCTTTCAGGTTGCCATCAGGTAGGAGATACCATCAACTTCACCTTTCAACTCATAAAGTAGTTCTTCACATGTATCTATACTACTATTCATCCAATTATTGTGTTATTTCAAATATTGCAAATTTTATATCAAATATTTCATTTGGTTTTTATTGAAGTTTTATTGTTAATAATTTTTATTGCATATATCATCTCTTAACTATTTAAGTATACTTAAATTTTTGGTGCTTCTGTTCTGTTTCATATGACATCTGTTGTTTGGTTTATCGCCTTTCTTTTGAGGGGACTGTACCTTGGGTGTCTATTATACTTGGTCTGAGACCTCATGTTCCCTGGTGTTGTTAACTATTCTGCTTGGTGTTGGAACAAAGTCAAAGTCAAGGTCTTGGATAGTTTCTCAGTGTGAATTTAAAGAGAGAGGCAGAATATCTGGAACTGCAGAAGCACTGTATGTCACTCCCAATTACTGCCACTCAACGAAATAAATCCTGTGGCCAGGATTTCATTTACAATCTTCATACAAAGCAGCATTGGGTGGAGAAGGTTTCTCTAGGTTATAATTAACTGGACTTTAGGCTTGGAATGTGAGGGCATAGAGATATGAACTCCCATAAGTGTCTGGTTATTTTGAACTCATCCTTGTAGGACTTCTGTTCTGTACTGTTATTTTCTATACTGGTGGTCTATTGTATTGGTGCAGAATACTTTGCTAAAGGGCTGGTGGCTATTGTTTCAAGGTGAAAGAGAGAGGTAAAAATAGAAGTTAACATATTCCTTCCATCATTTTCATTTATTGCTGGTTCAGGCTACTCTTTGCCCAAGCTGCAGCACACAGCATCCAAGGGAGTCTGTGATCCCTCAGGGGTTTCCCAACTTTTTTATTATTATTTTTGCTCAGATCAATGCTACCTTTTTATCTCTATAGGGTCCTCAGAGTTGATTTGGGGGATAAGATGTGTAGCGGACATACTCTAAAGTGAACTCCAATGTGTCATACCTTTATATAATCCTCTCCTCTTGAGTGCAGGCAGAATCTGTGACTTGATTCTAATCAATTCTCTGGGTGGCCTTAAAGAAGCAAAGAGCCATGCTGTGAACTGTCTATGAAAGGGGCAATGTAGCAGGTAACTGTGGCTGTCCTCCAGTCAACAGCCAGTAGGTAGCCAGGGAACTCAGTCTCATAGCAATAAGCAAATTAATTATGTCAACGGCCTGAATAAGCTTGAAAGCATATTCTTCTCTAGTCAAATGTCCAGTAAGACTCCAGCTGGTCAAAATCTTGATCGCAGCCTGAGTAGAGGACCCTGCCAAGCCATGTCAACTCTTGCTTGGCCCACAGAAACCATGAGATAATAAATGTGTGTTGCTTTAAGCCATTGTATCTGTAATAATTTATTATGCAATGGCATAAAACTAACACAGTAGGAAATAGTGTGAGTTAGTTCTAGAACTTGATAGGAATCAGAAGTTAGGGGTGAGAATCATTTAGAAGGTAAGATTGCCATAGTTAAATAAAGGTCATCCACTAAAAAAAGTAGGATCACAAATAATATTTTTTAAGATCTTTTTTTAAATTCGAGTGAATAGTTATGGTTTATTATAGATTGTTGAGGATGACTATCAATATTTCTTACGTTGCACTTCTCTGTAGAATGTCAATAAAATGGATTAACTTCAAAGCTATTCATACTAATGTTCAATAAATTAGTACTCATTCTTTCA
>NW_006434901.1:263336-275163 GCF_000325575.1 Pteropus alecto | reverse complement strand
TGTCATATAAATTTGTATGTGGGGAATCATAATTTTTATTGAAGTTTACTATCTTTAAAATAAAACTAATTTAAGATTCATGAAGAAGTACTATATTAGCCTAATAGAATCAGTCATAGGTTATAAAAAATAATTACAATGTTGGCATTGTAGTTATTTTGCCCATAATTCTCTTTTAAAAACTATTCTTAGGAGAAGCTCAATTGAGTCTTTTAGAATATACCTTATGAATGAGTACAAAATGAGTGGATTAAAATACATATGACCTTCACATAGGTCATTTCCTGATAAACTGATGACAAAATGGGATTTGGTCTTTCTGATAGTCACCAGTTTCCTGAGAAGCTTCATAAATGTTGATTGTTTTTGCTTCATCGATATCCATTGATTATATCACAGAATTTGTACTGATTGGAATATAACAAGTATCTGCTGAAATTTACATTTTCTTTACTGCTCATACTCCCAAAAACCATTTCATATATACTAGTTCTATCACCTTTGCCTGCATATTTCTGTTTTATTAACTAATTTTAAATATTGATTATGAAGTAATCTTACAGTTGTTAATGAAAGGACTGATCTTACACTCAACTGTAAGAATATTAACCCTTACAAGCCTTAGTTCTCAGGATACTGGCAAAATTTGCAGATACAAATATTCAGTTTGTAGAATCATGGAAACTTACTGTTTTGGTTTTCCCTTTTTTTCGTACAATAGAAGAATAAATAAGATTATTCTCCCTCACCTTTAGAAAGTATTAGAAGAATAAATAAGCCCATATCAACACAGAAAGAAGAGAAAATAATTTCTTTGTAGCTAATGATTTGGTCTTTGGGGTCAAATGTCATTATAATTTCTTTTGTAAAGGAAATAAGAACTAAAAGGAAGAGGAAATGGAGATGAAGAAATAGGACCCAGGGGAAGATTTCAGAGAAAAGGAACTAGTGTTGGAGATTATTAGAAGTGGGTACAGAAGCTTCGTTGTTGATTCTGGGGATGCTGCAGAAAAGGCAATGAGTCTACTATCTTGAAAAATATCGATAAGTAGAAATAAAATGAAATATCTCATGGAGCAAAGTGTAATATATAATATCTATGTAGAGGATGATTCTTTACCTGCTAATCATCAATTCTTTCCTTAAATAAGAACTCACGTCACATTCCCAAGCTAGCTGATCTTTGCCTCTTTCCAAAAACAAATTTGCTCTGTTTTAATCAGTATCTTAGCTGTTGAATGATTCTTGGCAGTGCCCATAAGCTTTGTTTCGTTTGATGTCCTGGGACATTGTATTGTACAATGGGAGACTCTAGATACTTGCTATGATACATTTTTAGTGAGAGATGAAACCACTTGCATCAACATAGTTTAACAATTAAGACTGAGAACTGAGTCCACTTTTGACAAGACCTCAATTTCTTGTCCCAAAATATAAAGCTTTTAAACCAATACATTACTTCAATCTTTGCTTCAAAACATCATTACAATCCAGTATGTCCAGACAGACAGTTTGTTCACTGGGACAAACAGATCTTTTTTGAGGACAACTGATTGTTCATATTAGCAAAAAGCTCACTTTTCAAACAAGACTTAACTCAAGACTCATGTCAAGATGTTCACCTAACAGTGTTCATCAGTTGTAATTTTTATAACCAAACTTTGCCTATCTCCATCAGTTTCCTGTCTTGGAAGACCCACTTTAAATCACTGGATTCCAGACCCCATAAGCCTATAAACATTCTCTCCTGACACTCATTCCAGATATAATATTAAGACTCTGGCAAAGTAGTGCCCACCTTTATTGAAGTAAATCTAATTAAGTTTGCTTTCTTGATTAACAGGTTTTTTTGGTGGTCTCTTGGGGGAATCAACAGTAGCAAAGCCACTGAAGTTGTACTTGGGTTGTGGGGTTGCAGGAAACAGTCTGAGAACATTTCTATTATACTTATAGAAAATGTTAATGTGCCTTGATAATTTAATGTCAGTTTCCTTTTGGGTCTAGATTTTATGTGATCCATGACGTATTCCATAAGACAATAGGGAATTAATATCAGATAGAAGATGGTATAGGAGAACAATAAAGTCCAGTAATTTATCATTAACTGATACTTATCTCTAATATCTCTTTGCAAAAAAGAAATGGAAAGATCAGTCCTTTTGTTAACAAGATATGCTATATGTTGCATCTTAGGAACTTACAAAAACAAATACCAAGCTCTATGATGTGTCTGTGTATGTGTCTCTATGTGTACATCAGTGATGTGTGTATTTGTGTGTGAGAGAGTGAGAGAGGGGCATGTGTGCACTCCTTAGCATTTCAAATAGGTCTAATAGGATCTCACATTTCAAAGGATCATAAACCATGCAAAATACCTCAAATGCTGCAGGAACTCTAAACCTCTAAGCAATCCTTTGGATAGTTCTATAGAATTGTAGGGAGACAATATTTTGGACTGGTAACCTGTGTTGAAGCCAACATTTAAAAATAAGATTCTTGCCAAGGACTTTCTTGATAAAATAACTGGAAATTCAATGTGCATCAAACTTTCTTTAGCATACTTTATGTCAAATTCCTTCTTCTAGTATCATCAGAGAAATAATACTCCTTTTTAAATAATTGAGTTTTTTTTTCACTGAGTTGTAATTATTGTTTTTTATAATCAGTTAGTCAAAACTACTTTTTGCATAGTTTATGTGATTTTCCTCTGCCATTATCAGAGAAACAAAATTCCTTTATAAAGAAGCATTTTGTTCCACTAGGTTTTAATTATTGCTCTTCATAATCAATTTATCATGTCTTGGCCACTGTAGTGGTAGTCCGCTTTTCAGGCTACCCTCTTACTTACTCCAATTTCCTGTTACTTTAGTTTCCCTTATGAATTAGCTTAACCTGATCAGAATAGCAATGATTGCTATTGCCACGTCACATGGTAGAGAAACTGATGATGATAAAGTCTTCAGGTCCCAACTGCTTTTTGACAATTTAGAGAATAGTGTAATTTTTGAAGCTTAGATTTTACCACTGCAATTAAAATGATTACCACACACTGGGTTTGAGAACCAACTGAAGGTATAACAAGAAGGAATAAATCTTTTTTTGTGTGTTTATATATACAGGTTTGGGAATACTGATATTAAAAATATTTAACAGCCATTATGGCACAGGCAAAAGCCAGTCATTATGGATACCTGCATGGTCATATAGGTGAAAATTACCTGAATACTGGTTTTAAGCACAAATGCAATTTACAGGTGGAAACTAGGGAGAAATTGCAGAAGAGTGACACGTAGCATGTGTCTTTTAGGACACAGTTATGGGAGACAAAGCAGTCTCAAAAATGTTTGAAAAGTGTAATTTTAGCAAATTCAAAACATGTAGCAAAAAGCTACTTTCTTCTCTGTTATACAACTCTGATTTTCTTATATATACAACCTAGCATAGAGTGTTAAAGTGGATTTAAGAAGTTGATACACTGTTTTAATAAATTGTTGGGAAATGTTATATAGCTATTTAAAATAAATAATATTCTATGCTTACTTTAAACTAAAAATATCTTAAGCCATCTTAGTTGAAAAATGTCAAAAAATATAGCACTAGTTAATATATAGTCATTCACTTCCATTAAGGTGAGTAAATAAATTATGTGTCACTTTGCCATTATTATTAATTAAATTACAAATGTTTGGCTGGTTAGGTTATTTGATTAGAAAACTGGTAATGATTACTCAGCCATTAAAAAAAAGAAATCCTACCATTTGCTACGACATGGGTGGACCTAGAGGTTAATATGCTGAGTGAAATAAGTCAGACAGAGAAAGATACATACTAAAAGATTTCACTTATATGCAGAATCTAAGGAACAAAAGGAACAAACTAATAAAAACAGACTCACAAATATAGAGGACAATCTGGTGATGGCCAGAGGGGAGAGAGTTTGGGGTGCTGGGATAATGAGATGAAGGGTTAAAGAAGTACAAATTAGTAGTTGATAGATGGTCATGGGGGTGGGGAGCACAGCATAGGGAATGTAGTTAGCAGTAATGCAATGGCTAGGTGGAGGGCCAGAGGAGAGAAAGAGCAATTAGGGGGATTGTTTTATAAACTATTTAAGTGTCTAACCAATGTACTGTATACTTGGTTCCAGGAATTAGGACGTGGTTATCTTTGGGAGCCATTATTCTGCCTAAAACATACCAACTGATAAAATGGTTAACTCGTCCTAACTATTGCTTAAAGAGGTACAAAACTATATCTACCTGAAAACTTTTTTTTCTTTTAAACTATATTCAGGTAATTACATTATAACTCACAGATAGTAAACAATTTAAAAATAAATTTAAAAACAAATTATTTATATATTCCACATGGTAGTTTCTGACCATTAGTCAAGGCCAGTAAGATCAGAGATTATAAAACTATTTTTTCATCAGCAATTTTTTTTCTAATTTTTCTTACAAATTACATTTTACTTATTTCTTTATTTATTTTATCATTAATTTATTATTCTTTGCCACTTCCAACTTCTCTTCTAGGTCTCTTAGGTGATACACTTCCTTTAGAAGGTGTTCTACCTTTTTTTTGTTTCATCCAATGCCTTCATTTTGCAGATTGTGAGGATACTACCATAAATCAGCAAGCTTTGAATCAATGTTTAGAAGCAAATTTTATTATATATCTTCATGTGCTTTTTCAAACATTTTATAATCTGGAAAGAAAAACCTCAATAATGGGAGAAAAACTGAAAATTTCAGAAACATGTAGAAATTAAATGGCACACTCCTAAACAACCTATGTGTCAAAGAAGAAATCAAAAGAGATATCAGATAGTGTCTGGAGATCAATAAAAATTAAAATATAGTATACCAAAACAAACGGGATGCAGCAAAATCAGTATAGTGATAAATGCCTGCAATAAAAAAAAAAAAAGAAAGATCTCGAATAAGCAACCTAATTTTACAGTCCAAGAAATTATAAAAAGAACAAACTAAACCCAAAGTTAGTAGAAGGGAATAATAAAGATTAGAGCAGAAATAAATGAAATAGAGACTAGAAAGAAAATGGGGAAAAAATCAAAGAAACTAAAAATCAAAAAAAATTGAGAAACTAAGAGCTGTTTTTTTCAAAAGGACAAAGAAAATTGACTAAATTTTAGCTAGACTAACAAAGAAAAAAAGAGAGATGACTCAAATAAACAAAATTCTAAATGAAAGAGGAGACATTAAACTAACACTAGAGAAACGCAAAGGATCATAAGAGGCTACTATGAAGAATTACATGCCAATAAATTGGAAAATCTAGAAGAGGAAAAATTTCTAGAAACATAAAACCTACCAAGACTTTAAAAAATCTTAACAGATCAATAAAGACTAAGGAGATTGAAACAGCAATTAGAAATCTCCCAACAAAGAAAATCCCAGGACCAAATGTTTTAACTGGTGAATTCTACTGAACATTTAAAGAAAAATTACCACTACTCCTTCTGAAATTCTTCCAAAAATTTCAAGAGGAGGGAACACTTCCAAACTTGTGCACAAAACTAGCATTACCTTCATACCAAATCTAAATAAGGACACTGCAAGGAAAGAAAACTGTAGGCTAATTTTCCTGATAAATATAGACATAAATTGAATAAGTTCTAGGGATTTAATATACAGCATGGTGACTATACTGTATTATATAGTTGAAAGTTGCTGACAGTAGATCTTGTATGTTTTCATCACACACACACACACACACAAAGTGTAATTATATGAGGAGACAAATGTGTCAACTAACCTTATTGTGGTGACCATTTCACAATATGTATACATGTGTGTCAAATCATTACATTGTATACCCTTAGTTTATGAAATGTTTTATGTGAATTATATCTCAATAATGGTGGAGGAAAAAAAACCAAGCCACTCTATTGCATGCATGCATTGACACCGTTAAGGAATATTTTAGAATGAAAAGAAACATGTTGACTTTTTAAAAATATTGAATGATTGTTATTATAATTATTCAACATATTTTAAAAGATACTGAGCTAAGCATATTTTTGCTCAGGGATACTTTGCAATACATGTGTCAAAACAGAGACCTGAGGGTGACAAGAAGGAAAAACTGTTTAATATGATAATTAATATGGTACTGCTGACTTCTGAATCTCTTCCTGAGAACAAAAATAAATAAATCCCTAGCTTCTTTAAATAAATGTCATTTCCATACCTTGTTACCAGCATCTCGATATATTGTCACAACTGCTACAGTTCTAAGACTTTCTCAATTTAAAATCATTGTGCATTAGGAAGAGTAACTGACTTAATGTCTTGAGGCAAGAAAAAAATGAATAATGGGTTGGAAGACCTTGTTGCCAGAAAAGAAAGATGCCTTCAAAATAGATCTACAGTAGGGTTAAAAGATCAAAGCCCTACCCTGTAAAAGCTCCTACTGGCTATGAAAAACTAAAAAATCAAAAGGAGGAAAACAATTATAATTATTATAAACTTGTTTTATCTGTGAAAAGCCTTGGGTACATGATGATACTTACAAATGAGAAAGTTAATTTAAAACCTATAAAAGTTAATTGTAAATATAAAAGCCGATGGCTCTAACAGAATATGCTTAAATATAACGGCAACCTATTGGGAATTTTTTTCTTTTCTTTTTAATTATGAGTTGCTATATAGATTTGTATCTCCTTTAAGCAAGGGGTACAGGCTATAAGGAACTGTAGAAAGGTTATGTAATTCCCGGAAGTCAGGCACTGTATAAAATCAGGAGGAAATATCAGCAATGGTGTTCATATACAATTACCTGACATATGAGAATATAGAGATGAGTTGCAAGATGATAGATTAGCTAAAAGTCCAGAAACAAGAACTGATCACATAGACATAATGCATGCTTTTCTTGGAGCATACACATTTAGATAATCTAATATCTAATAATAAATTTCTATAAGATATTATGAAGTAACTTTTAAACTGAGGAATAGTCCCAGATCAAAACTTGATGGGCATGTGAGTAGAGAGAAACCACAATCTGAGATCAGGTGCAGATCTGTAAATTCTAATTGAATTAGCAGTGAATCTTAACTCTATGGTGGGACCTAGCCAGTGAATTTTGGCTCAGGTTTGAATCCCTTTCAAAAATTAAATTAAAACCTGTGTCTTGGCCAGAATCAACAATCTTGGCTGATACGACACGATGCTCATTTTCTGTGGGATCTTCTAGTATTTCTGTACCCTCAGGTAGAATTACGTATGTATGGAATTAATTAAGAAATAGGACAAGTCTTCAATGTTGATATTTTAATATTGGTTTAGCCGTATATGCAGTAATAACTTTTAATAGTAATAATTTGTATATGATGAAGGTATTAGAAGGAATTGAGGACCTTTGAGATATTGGACTTAACATTGTATAGATACATTTAAGAGCATTTGACTAAGTTTATAATTGACATTTAAATGTCTAGCAATATTTAACATATTGTACTTATTTTAATAACATTATTTGTGGAAGAACATTTAATTTTTTTAAAATTTGATTTGGGGAATTATAACTTTACTGAATTTCCAAAAAGTAGTAGTAAATATTCCTCTCCAAATTCTATAAGAAATGATTACTTCCAGGACAATGTGCACAAAAAATTTTCAGTAGCTATTCACATTCACATTCAAATTTGAATAATAATAATGAAACTAGCATGAATTGTACAAATCACACACACACACACACACACACACACTCACGCACAAAACAAAGGATGTACAACAAAAGAAAAACTAAACCATGATAAAAAGCATTCCAATAAGTAATTTTTTATCATCTTAAATAAATTAGTGACAGGTATTTTTTTTCCTAAAAACAAGACAAAACCATTTAATGTTCTGAGTAAAGGTTTTAAAGAATATAATAAAGACTTTAGCAGAGAGAATGAAATACATCATGAGTTGCTAGGGTTCCAGGATGCCAAGGAAGAAAAATAAAAATCCGGAGATTAAAGACATATTAGAATCGACAAAATTGAACAGGTATGAATGAAAACATAATGAAGAACATGAGTGTCAGGCTTTAGATTATTACTAAAACAAAACTGAAAAGACCAGAAGAATAACCAGGGATAACAAGAATGATAAATATGGAATAAATACTAAACATAAAAAGTATTTAAATGTAAAGTAGAATATGTCACCATTTTAATAAATATCTTAATGTGTACATCAAAGGGCGCATTGTCTCTAGAAAAAATAAAATGAAATGCTGAAGGCCAAGGCATATGGTGGTAAACTACTCAATATTAAGTACATTAAAACTATATAAATAGACACTGGTAGAAGTGAAGCAAGTCAAGCACAAGGTGGTGGAAAGTATATTGACCTCGGTCTCCTACAAGTCAATATTCAACTCAAGAAGATTATGCAGTGAAGTTACCCCATTGTGAGGGAGAGACCATGGTTCAAGAATTTTACAGCCAGCTGAGTTTTTCTTCAAGTAAAAAAACAAAAACAAAACAAAAAAAACCTCAGATATATTATACCCAGAAAATATAGCTTCCTTCTTACAAATCAAACTCACAAATGAAAACTACTTGATCACAAACTACAACTAATCACTTGTGTGATTGAAAATAAAGAAATCAGGAATGATGTAGACAGAGTAAACCTGGTTATGAGAAATAAATCAATTTAAATTTAGAGATTCGATGCTATTATAACTTTAGAGTTAGAGAAGAGTATATCAAACTTGGCATCCGTAAAAGTGTTGTTAAGTGAATAAAAGCTGAGGAAAACAAAGGGAAAGTTGGAATAAGTAAGTAGCTGAGTGCTGATTTTCTCAAATTTCACTCAAAGGTGGCAAAATGTATTGTGTAAATTTGAAAGATAAACATGTATTAAGACCAAAATAACCCCAAACTCAATGTTTTTGAAAATCTATTGTTTAATTTAGCAATATCATTGACATTATTAAAATAAACATTTATCAAAAGCTCTGCTATTCTGTATTTCCCTTCGGTTTATCTCATTTTTTTGTTTTCATAAAAATAAATGCATTACTTTGTAACGTAAAAAAAGCTCACAAGAGTATGAGTCTATCATTGTAAAATTAGTAGGATTTTTGAGTATTTGAGTTTTTATAAATTAACATATTTTGATTTTTACTAAGCCGTTAATGTAATTATTTTTATTAAAGATAACTCAAAACATTTATATTTACAGATGTTTTGTATGTTCTAGAAGACACGAACAAGATACAAATAAAATGACAGGGTTGGACATAGCTAATCCATGTGCATCCTTTGTAATTTAGAGGTCTTCATTAGGGATCACATTGTATTTGCAGAGACCTCTCTGATCTTCCTCATTCTTTTCTGCTATATTCACATAGATCAGACCTAACTGATTCTTAAGGAACAAGCGAGCAATTGTGCTCTGCAACTGACAAACTTCCAATTAAGGAAGTCCAATTAAAAGCTCATTTCTGTAATTGAGCAGAGATGTAATCAAGCTTAAAGAGAAGCAGAAGAACAAGATGCATGCAGTTCATTTAGGGGAATGGGCATAGTGATTCTGAACTTTAATAATTTTAAAATAATGTCTATGGTCCCATCAAGTACATTAAATTTCTCCTCTATTCTCTTCCAGATCAACAGCTGAAATAAAGCCACCATGTCAGTATACTGGGAACAACTAAAATTCAAAATATGAACGAGTTTAGAAGTATGCAGGTTTCCAGCCAAAAGCAATTCTTTAAGTTACTTGCATTCACAGGAAAGGTATATTATCTTCATGTTTCACAAATTAGAATATCCAAACTCTAAATCAATTATAGAATTTTCAAGAACTCTTTACTGAGATTATACCTAAATCAGTTATTGTTTAATTTAATTGAATTCTACATCTTTGACTAAACATTCAATTTTTTCAAGAAACTGATTTGATTTTGACAGAAATTATAATATGCTTAATTTACTGAAAAAGTTATACTCCAAATAATACAATTAAAGTCAATATCAGGTAGTGTTTATTTTGCCACAAATATTTTGGGAACTAAACTAAACTAAAAATATCTAGCATATTTATAGAGCAGGTAGTATTCTGCCTATTATTCTATTTCTTATAAACCTTTCAATAAAAAAAGCTCAATTTATTTTTCTAGTGAAAATTTGAAATATTTATTCAAACTAAAACAATCAACAAATAAAATGTATTAATTTTATTTTGTTTTATAATATTATTGTGCTATCTTATGTAACCAAGATTAGGAAATAAAAATTATATATTATACATTTTAAATGCAAATTCTGCCTCCTTAAGAAAATGTTTTAATTATTGTATGCTATTTTACAGGGGGATATTTTCCCAAAATTTTGATGTGTACAATTAATATAAATACTCAATCTTTTTTTTTATTAAAAGAAAGGGAGTTTAAAATTTATAGAAAAAATGTATTTCTTCATTTTCCCAAATCCAAAAGTAGCTATTTATATATCCAGTCCACTTAGAAAAATCAATAGACAGTAATAGTTCAGAAGAGCTGGTAGAACTTCATAAAAATTCCTAAAATAAAAGTCTCATTCTCTATAGTCTAACATTATATCCTTATAATCAATGTTTACCCTTCAACCCAAGGCATTATATACACATTTGTCCTATTTTCTTTATCTTTATTGTTAAAAAGTATTTTTAAGTTATATCTCTTATTGGTGTCAAACAAATAAATTTTCAGAGATAAACTTAAGTTACTTCAGTGAAACTACAAAATACTGAGAATTAGTAAAGTGCAACATAGAAATAGTTTCTCTGCTCCCTCACTAAAACCTTTAGGGTTTAGTGTTGAAAGTTTTATAAACTTATTCTGTTGACAAGAGAAAATTAAGAAAAGATCATGTGGAATTTTAAATAATTCATATTCTTAATTGCTTGTTAGAAGATTCAATGGTAAAAACATACATCTTGCTAGAAATGTCTGAGAAGCGTAATTTTGTTACATTTTTATAAATGTGAAAGCAACTAGGGGAGGGAAAAACTATAGAGCAAGTAAGTTTAAGGATGAATAAACACAAAATTATAAATATATCAGATTTTTTCACTGACTTCTACGTACATTTAGCTGCAGAATGAAAGATTAAGATTCATAATTTTCATAAAAGTTCAATGTATAGTGGGCAAACAATAAATATATGTTAAGTGGAGTAGTGAAAACAAAGTAAATTTAAGAAATTTTATATTCATACAGCATATTCTCTTGTGTACAGTACAAACTAATTGCATCCTATATTTTCAGCCTCAATGATTAACCTTAAGGAAGTTCTCCATCTGCCTATCTAATATTCTCAACCCTTATTCCCCCACTTTTTCTTTCCATATTCTTAAAGATTCTGGCCTTAAAACAATTGGCAATCAATCCTTGGCTCAACTTTCATCTCAATAACCATCCTAATCTTTCTCAACTACATTGTCGTTTCTCTTTAGCTCTGTGTAGAATCTTTCCAATTTAATCTTTGAACATACACCGTCCCTACAGTGGCTTCCCAGCCCAGTTTGACCCACTTTCTTGGGGAGTTCTTGGCTACACACCAATTTTGTACGTACTATATAATGTAATTAAAATGTTGAGCAAGGATCTTTTTTTAAAATTCAAATACTACTCCTTCATTGTGACTATAAAAGCAGTGGCACATATACATTTTAGAAAGATGCCCTCACATTTTTAAAAGTCTCGATCTGCAATTTTACTAAAATAAAAAGAGCACCACTGTATAAGAGCAACTTTTCTTGTTGTTTTTGCTTTTTTATCTTTATTATTTATTTTTATTTTTTTAATTAATTATTTT
>NW_006434901.1:261953-263273 GCF_000325575.1 Pteropus alecto | reverse complement strand
TCTATACACTTTAACAATACGGCATATATATATTTACACTGTGTGTTTACCTCCCATAGTTAGATTTCTTTCTGTCACCACGTATTTGACCCCCTTTACCCCATTACCTCTCTCTCCCCACTCGCCCCACTCTCTGGTAACCACTAGTCTATAGCCCATGTCCGTGAGTGTCTGTTTGTTTGTCCTGTTCATTTGTTGCTTTTAGGTTTATATCCCACATATTTTGTTTTTAAGATCTGACCTGTTTTCTTCTTTGTAGTGCATTCCTTTGCAAAAATTTCCTATAAGAGGAATATCTACTTTTACAAATTAGCTAATCTCACATGTATGTGAATACTTGTTTAAATTATAAAATAAAGGTCTCTCAAATCTTTGATTGCTGTTTAACCTCAAATCATATTTAAATTAAGTAGCTATTAAAATGAGATTTTTATCCACCTATCATGTTGTGATGGACAGAAAGAGGCACCACATATTTTTCCTTCAAGGATTGACTCATTAATTACCTCAGTTACTCTCAGCCCCTTCAGGTTATTGTTTCAGCTGCCTTGCTCAAGGGCACACCTCTCTCTGGCAGCCCAGATCCAATGAATGCTTAATATGGGGGTATAAAGGTCTAGCCTTCTGATCCTATGAAGGACAATTCTGAAGGACTAGTCTAACTCCAGAACTTCCCTGTGGTATGTGCTGAGACCCTTGATGGGCCTGCCTCAAAACTAGACTTCCCCCTCTTCACACTCCTGTTTTTTTCTCTTCACTGCCACAGCTTTAATTCCTAGGGCACTCCAGCATAAAAAACCTGCAAACTAAACTTTGTCTCAGAGTCCTTCCCAGGGAGCCCAACTACGACACATCTAGTCACCATGTGCTGTACAAGTAAACTAATTTGTTTTTAAAATCTACCACATTGCAGCTGAGTACCTGTAAATAATTTTATAGGCATTTTAAAATGTCATAGAAGTTCCCTGCACTCAATGAGGCAGATATTTTCTAAAAATAACTTGAGCAAAGACTTCGACTAATGTCTTGTGTGAAAAATTGTCAGATTCCTCTGATTAGGGTACTATGTAATAATGTAGTCAAATTGCTTTGGAAAACTTCTGCATTAATCTATAATAAATGAATAATTGTAGAACATCTAGTTTGGTGACTCAAAGACAAAAATTGAAAAATTCTAGTTTATGTTAATTAAAATGAAGATTTTAAATATTTCGACCCTAAGAACCATCATATATTTAATTATTATTGTGTTTACTCTTTACAAAGTTGACTAATTAGGAAATTATATGTTTATTTTTTCCAAGACAAATTTCTTTCCAA
>NW_006434901.1:254894-261905 GCF_000325575.1 Pteropus alecto | reverse complement strand
TAGACTTTCACAGTAAGTTCTTTTTATGAAGTACGGTGATTTCTGGTTACCATTCTGACATATAAAAAGCTTGGAAGTCATAAACTCCCATCTTCATAAAAAGCTAAACAAACTGAAAATCAACAACTTATCTGAAATCCATTAGAGAACTTAGGTCACAGGGCTATCTGCTGGTCCAAAAACTAGAGATAGAGATGAATACAGAGAATCAGAGTTCACCAGGAGCAGAAGTCACAGCTGGAGATTTGTAGGAAGACTTAAAGGGTAATTCATTAATTGTGTTAGACTGAGTGTGGACTAATTTGAGAAATGAAAACTCCTGTGGGCCCATCCTTAGGGGGATCTCCACACTTTTGCTACCAGGTATTAAATTTTGTTACCAGGTACTGAATTTTATTACCAGGTTTTCTGGGTGAAGATCAGAAAAAAATCTCACGCATTCATCAGCGGGAAGGGAAAAACAACCATTTTGAAATACACCTAGAGAGTCTGTTCTCATTAGCAAAAGACTGCCCTCAAGGGGAATTATTTTCCCAGATCCTAACTAATGTGGATTTTAACAGAGCCTCACTGATATAGGGAAGAGGCATGAGAACTACACAAATTGACAAGTTGTATTCAGAGCCTGCAATGTGCTACCAGATCCAAAAACCTACAGAACAAAGGCTGAGATTACTAACACGCCTTTAACACTGCTTACCCATACTTTCATGCTGCATACCATACCATCAAAGGAAAACAGGAAAACAAAGTCTTTAAACTGTAATTCATAGAAACTAAGAATCACATATAAACTGAATTCCTAGAACATTCAGGGTCTCTCTCATTCTGTCTTTGAGATGAGACCACGTCCCTGTCCGTGGAGCATTATTTCCTTTCTAATAAACTTTCCCTTTGTCTCTAACTCCGGTATGCGCTTAAATTCTTTCCTGCTCACAGTCAAGGACCCTCTCTTTTGGTGCAGGACTTGAGTCCCCACTCGGGGGATTTGCCCCATCCTGCATCATAACTAAGGTAGGGGAAGAGAAATATCCAACTCCGGACCTCTCTAGCCTTCCATATGGGGGAAAGTAAATACCCAAATCTGGCCCATTCTAATCATCCTGTATTGTATTTTTTAAAAGCTGAGAAGTATCGGTGAGGTCACAGTCCAGGGCCACAGGCGTAATAAACCACTGAGATCTAATCAGAATATAGAACACTTCCCTTCTGCCCCCTTACTTATCACTATATCAACAGGGCTCCTGAGTAATAATAGGGCTTTGTGGCTGAAATAGATAGGAGTAATGAAATTAATGTCACTGAATGGCACACAAAATGGTTAAAAAGGACAATTTTACATTCTTTATAATTTACGACAATTAAGAAAAAAGTAAAGGAGAAATAAAGGTTTTCACAAACATAAATTGAGAATTTGCTGCCAGTAGCCTACCTTGCAAGAAATGTTTAAAGAAATTCTTCAGAGAGAAGGAAAATGACATATGTCAGTGACTTAGAACTACATAAATGGAAGAGCATTAGAGAAGAAATAAGTGAAAATAAAACAAAATCTTTCATTTTTCTTATTATTAATTGATCTAATAGATAATAGTTTGCTCAAAATAATAATAGCAAAAATATATTCAATGACTGTAGATTACAGTTAAGTGTAATAAATGATAGCAGTGTTTTAAGGATGAGAGAGAGAAATTGGGATTATTTTGTTTTACGGTAGCATACTGTCTATGAAACAGTACAGTAATTTGAAAGTGGACTTGGATAAGTTGTATATGTATATTGTCAACTCTTGGGCAAACACTAAATTAAAAAATATGTAATCGATATACTAAAGGGGAGAAAAAAATGAAATCATATAAAATGCTAATTAAAACTAGAGAGGACTGAAAAAAAGAAACGAAGAAAAAAGCAACAAATATAAAGGAGTAAAGTGGTTAATATTAATTCAACTATATCCATAATTAAATATAAATACTCTAAATCCACCAAGTAAAAGACAGAGACTGTTCAAGTGGATAAAAATATAAGATCTCACTACATATTGTTTAGAAGAAAGCTACTTTAAATGTAAAGGCACATATAAATTAAAAATAAAGGGACAAAGAAATAGATACCCTGCTGACACTAATAAAAATAAAGCTAGAATAGCTATGTTAATTTTAGTAAAGCAGACTTCAGAGCAAGGAAGTTTATATAAAATAAAGAGGGGCATCACCTAATAATAAAGGGGATAGTTCTCAAAGAATACATAACAATCCCATAAACTGTGTTTAGGAGATCAGTCTTATAGCTCAATGTTATATCATATTAACTCCCAGAATCTAGCTAATGATACTCAGTGTGTCCCAGCAGTAGAGACGGACTATATTAAAAATGTCTTCTTTTCAGTTTAGGAATAATATTATTTAATGATGAACATTCAGAACACTTACTTTCCATTTTAAGATATTTTGGTGCATTACTTTTAACAAATCTTTTTGACCCATACCTTCATGGTGGACAGAATACCCTATATTAACAACTAGGCAGGTAGTCAGTGTTATGTAACATCATTTGACCTACTTCAGAAAATGCAGAGTATTAATAAGTATATTTAAAGTCAACACCACCGAGTTTGCTACTGTACCTACATTTAGAGTACATTGCCATTATTCAATTTGTTCCAAATTTTCTCTTTTCCTATCTTAACATCTTCTCAATCTAAGAGAATAAAAGCGTAAGTAAGAAGGTTCTGATACCAATTCCAATGTGTGTGGGGGTGTGGGGCGCTCCCCACACCAACAAGCAATTCTCAGGATGCCAGCTGGGTGTCCGATAATTCAATTAAATTCTGATACTATCTATATGAGATAGCTTCAGATTCCACAGGTTAAAGGTTCACCCCTACCCCCACTTCAGATGTCAGTCACAAGGCCACGTTATCATCTGTACTTCTGACCAATTGACTATAATTTAGAGGTTGCTAATACCCACTCCTCTGGTTTGATTAACTTTCTAGAGTGGTTCACAGAACTCAGAGGAACATCTTTACTTACTAAATTACCGCTTTATTATAAAAGGATATAACTTGAGAACAGCCAGGTGGAAGAGATACACAGGACAAGGCATGGAGAAGGGGCATGGAGCTTTCATTTTCCCCGAGAATGCCAAATCTCCACGTGTTCATCAACTCAGAAGTTCTCCGAACCCAACCTTTTGGGTTCTTAGGGAGGCTTCATTACACAGGCAACATTTATTAACTAATTGGCCATTGGCAATTGATTCAAACTCCGGCCCCCTTGACATCCTTGGAAGGGGATGGGGTACTGAAAATTCCAACCCTCTAATCACGTGGTTGGTTCTTCTGGCAGCTGGCCCCCATCCTTACCTTGCAGTCTAAAAAACACCATTAACATAACAAAAGACACCTTTATGGCTCCCAACTCTTAGGAAATTCCAAAGGTTTTAGGAGCTCTGTGCTAGAAATGGGGATAAACATCAAAAATATATTTCTTATTATAAATCACAATACCACGGAGTTCTTGCCCAAGTTAATTAGGATCAATACTGCACACGTACAATGATATTCAAAAACTGAAAAAGGTCAAAATCACTACCAAATAACAAAACTCAGTGAAATTAAATTGCCTGTCTTATGTGATTTGGGGCGAATCATTTAATCTTGAGGATCTCTGTTTCCCGTGTGAGAAAAATGGAAAAAAAAATAAAGAGTTGTTGTTATAAGGATTAAAGGATAAAGTGTATCCAGTTGCTTAGCAGAGTATACAGGATTAGTTCTGAATAAAGATTAACTCTATACAATGCAAATCAAAAACATATAGCTTGTGGCTATAGAAGTATATTTACTTTGCTCAAGTTCTTTTTAATACAAACTGCAAGTTTAACAAACATTTATTAATAGCAAGTATCTGGCAGGCTTTGGGCTGAGTTGAAGAAAAACATACGTGGTAGTTTGGCAAGTTCTGTTAGCTGCAGCAGGCTCATAGCAGATCTCTGAGGCCCTAGAAGTGGTGGATCCACTTAATTAAAGGAGCATCTAAATCTGAATCTCTTTTTGAAAAGCTTCTCACCAAACAGCTAATTATTTCTGGCATAAGAAGAGATACTCTTCCATTTTGTTAAGCCACTGAGATGGCGCGGGGTGAGGGGTGTTGCTGGGGAGGTTGTTACAGCAGATATTCCACTTTGAATAAGAGACAAAAATAATATGCGGCCCTTTTACTTGAGGTTGTTACTATTTTAATGGTAGACAGCATATACATACATTTTATCACTGCCTATGATTGTCTTTCTCCCCCATAAGATTATTTCTTATTTCTGGAAACAGTCATAAACACTCCTGTTTTTTGGGGTTTTTTTTTTGTTTTTTAATTATATTATCTGTTTGTTTTTCTCTCTGAATATGGTAAGATACTTGAGCCATATTTTGTATCCTCAGTACCTAATATAACTCCTGGTGCCTGATAGGCACTTAATAGATATTGGATGAATAAATGAATGTGTAAATTCCATGTGGAATCTAAATCCTATGTCTTGTATCCTTATCTCCTTAAAAATTAACATGCATGACAGTATAAAATTCAATTGTATTTCCTGTTCTCATTGCTACTTTCATTTCATTAAAATGTAATATTCAGAAATATGCTTTTTTAAATTGGACACACAGAAGCTAATAAAAATGATAAACAAGTTATTTTATAAAGGAACAAATATGTATTTAAATATAGGATATATAACTATGTCTCAAATATTACTAGTGGTACAAATTAAAATAACTGAGTTTATATTCCAGATATATATCCCAATAATTTATCAAAAAACAAATAAGTAGCTCAGTACAGAATGATATTTCTAAATCTATGCTTCTGTCATTACTTATTCCAAAACTTTACTTCAGTCACTACTACAAAATTATATGCAATCATCTTTGTTTTAAAGTAAACTATTTGTGAAATTATTTACTTAAGTATGGTAGAAAATACTCCCCTATTTCCTTCTAGTATTTATTATATATTAGCAAGTATAAAAGAAAAAAAATCTATACAATTGCATTCCTTGCAATTTCATTTATTTTCAAGAAACAGAAATCTAAGAGATAACAGGATTTACTATCAAGTATCTGAGCAAGGATGTGATTGTTGAATGAATAACTAATTGAAGATGGGTTTCTAGAGTAAAATATCACAAGGATGTGACATGAATGTGATTGTTCAATGAATAACTAATTGAAGATGGGTTTCTAGAGTAAAATATCAGGAACTCAATGACAAACCAAAAAGAAAAGAAAGTGGTTGGTCATGATCACAATCAAGGTCCAATGGTTTTACCAATGCCTAGAACCACAAATATCATTCTGAAAATCTACAGTGTATGTAAAGTATTATTTTTCATTATAAATACTTCCCCAAATTTCATATAGGGAATTAAATAAAGTATAAATGAAGATATTTTAGTTAACTTGTAGTCTCAATGTCTTATTGCAGTTGCATATATTTATTTAAAGAAAGTTCCCATGTAATTAATTTACTGTGTTTCTATATCTCTCTATATTTTTGTTGAATTTAACTTTCTAATTTCTAAATAATGTTCTTAGATATTATGTGTGCATTCTCATTTTTTACTGTTTCATTTCTTTCTTTCAAGCGTATAAAATTGAATAAATGCAAAATGACTGATTTTCTTATAAATATATACACTAAGTGTTTGAAAAGCTATATGCCTCAATTTTCTCATACGTAAAATAGGAACATTATTGATTCATAAATTGACTGAGAGAATAAAATGTATGTAAAACAATTAACATGATACCTGGCATATGTGTTTAATAAGTGTTAATTATAATTTAGTTTGGGTTGCAATTACAAATTGAGGAAAATGAGAAAAAGTACTATAAGATTTAAACAAAAACAAATTATATATAATGAAGTAAAGGAGATTCATGCGCTAGATACTTAAAAATTCAAACTATGTCTTCCCTCATTCCTTAAGTTTGAAGTGGAGTTATCATTAGTTTCAAACTAAAGATCATCCAGAATTGAATATACTGCTCTCATGTAAATATAAATCTTTGAAATCCTTAGTTTTGTTTTGTAACTTTGTTTAAGAATTTGATTTAAACTTTAGATGATGCAAAGCAGGAACTATTGAAATGATGTCCAGAATTAAGTTATACAAAATATAACTGTTAGAGATTGTGCTGTCTTAAAGAACTTTCTTTAAGTTTTTTAAGACAGCATTCTCCCTGAAACAATAAGAAAGAAGGGTAAGTATTCGAAGCAAGAAATGCTTCCCTCCATATTTATATTTTTCCCACTGTTAGAAACCTAAATTGGTAGAATACTATAGCTCAGGTGCTGCCTTCTGTATGAAGAGGGTGTTATCAAAGTGAATGTGAAACCCAATTTAGAGTTTGATTGTTTTTCCTTTCCTATTACATATTTACAAATACAGCACTCTAGGCAACAATTCAGACTGCTAGTGTATAGATATTTTGCTGTTGGCTTCTGCTGGTGGATTGAGAACTACCAATAATGCAATATGTATAAATCTATTCTATCGTTATTATAGAGAAATAACTTTTCATCTCTACTTTAAAACCCTCTTGTGCTCTGTTTAATTGTGTTCTTTAGAGTTATGTCCTGCAGAAAAAGACTAAGTTACAGAGGAATCATAGAAGTCAGTGTTATATAAAATATCAGAATCTCATCCAAGGACAAACAGGCAAGCAGGGGAGAAAAATTAATCTTCTGATTTAAAAAAGGATAACCAGGAGGTAAATATGCTGGCATGGGAAGTAGATAAATAGGCTTGAACTTTTTATTTTTGCTTCTGGTTATAAGCTTTTAAAAGGAAGAAAGAGGAGAAAAAAGAGGAGGAGAAATAACCTGTGGCTCTCAGAATGCCAAATTTTAAGTCCATAAGAGATTAATTTTAACCATTTCTGATTTTGCTCCCACACTCTAAACCATTACCTTCCTACTTATACAAATAATTAAATAAAATGTGTTATATATT
>NW_006434901.1:244516-254625 GCF_000325575.1 Pteropus alecto | reverse complement strand
GTGAAACAACCTACATATTGCCCTTGCCAAAGCAAAATTAAAAAGAGCAGCATATCTCCTTAACTATGTTTTGACCTCAATCTCAAAAAAGTAAGGACTATTGTGTAAAAAAATATATATTGCTGACTTTTGATAACAATTTAATAATCTCTAACAAAAGCAAGACTGTGCATACCTTAAAACTCAGCATTTTCAATCCTAGGTGCATAAAATAAAAGAATATTTATAGCAACATTGTAGTACGAACAACTGGAAACAACTCATAATGAATGAAATGATTTAGGTAAAGTAACTTGTATCAACATAGATGAATCTCTAAAAACTAATGTTGCAAAAAAAATGACATTTTGCTGCGGGATACTTGTAGTAAAACATCATTTGCATGAAGATTAAATTTGTGTAAGAATAGTTTACAGTGCTTACGGAAAAATATACAGTTGACTTTTGAACATGGATTTAAACTGCACAGGTCCACTCATACACAGATTTTTTACAATAAATATACAGTGGCCCTCCATATCCTTGGGTTTCGCATCTGCTGATTCAACCAACCACGGATCAAAAACAGTATTTTCAATCCATGGTTGGGAATTCGCGAATGCGGAGGGCCAATTTAAGTTATCCTCTGACTTCTTACTGTGCCAGGAAAGGTTGACACCCTAACCTCCACATTGTTCAAGGATCAATTATATATGTAAATATATTGGACATTATTAAGAATAAGAAACAGCATTACAAGATAGTGATTACTTCCTAAGGGGAGGGAGGAGATATGGTTGTACAGAGATGCACAGGAGGTTGTTATTACCTTTTGTAATGTTTCATTCTTAAACTGAATAATTATTAAGTGAGTGTTTATTTTATCTTTCTAAATGTTCTGTATGTCTTAAAGTTAATTTTAAAAAAATCTCTGTAGAATATTAACTCATTAAAAATATTTGTGCTTAGGAAGAAAAGAGTGGCTAGTAATAAATACACTCTAATCGTTTTAGTTATCTATTGTTGCCTATCAAACTCCCCCCAAAATTAGAAATTTAAACCACCATTTTGTTGGCTCATGAAACCATAGGTGAGAAATTCAGAGCTTAGCTTGGTTGTCCTACTTTAATAACTCAGCTGCAATCAACTGGTGACACACACGCATCTGGCACCTTCGTACTCTTCCATGCGGCCTCCCTCTCTCCCCACATGTGGCCTATCTGAGCTTCCTCATGGCATGGCTACCTTATATGCTAATTGTTTTTTACCCAGAAGGGAGCTTCCAAGTGGTACAGTTTGTACTTACAGATCTCTTAATGTCTCTTAATGTGTACTATTACAAGTTACTCTTTGTCTCTTCATCCGCATTGTGTTGCAGAGTCCAGATTCAAGAGGAAGGTCACATTGCAAAAGAGCACGACCTGGTGTCTTACTTTCTAAACAACAGAATAAAATACAAAACTCAAAACACATACATCTTCAAACAAAACCTCTCTCTTGGCCCCTTCTCTGCTCCAACTATTATGCCCCCCACCTTTTTTTCTAGCTTTTAAAGACATGCTTCTAAAATTATTGGGTAATTTGTATCTCCACTCCCTTGCCTCTCATTCACGCTTTAACAAATTCTAACTTCCTTTCTCCACCATCGCTATATAAAACTGCTGTTTAAAAGTCATTAAACATTTACGTAAAGCCAGTACCAAGAATGAGAGAATGGCAACTCAACAAATAGCAGTTATATCCGGGGAAATATTGTTAATGCAACCACAAGTGCAGGAAATTAAAATAAGTTTAGTTAATATCAATATTACTCACATAGAACAATAACAGGAAGTCATTTTAAAACACTGCATTATTATGTGTAAGAAATAATTAGAGATGACAGCTAAGACAGATGATAGAATGAACAGAATGAAAAGTAGATCAGAGAGCGAGAACTTATACCCCAAAAATGAGGGTTTTTATTTCCCCCAAATGGCAAGAAAAAGCAAAAGAAATTTTTTTTCAAAGAGAATTTGAGAGAGAAAGAAAATTGATTTAGAAGTCCCAACATCTATTTAAAAGATAGTTCAGAAGGAGAAAATAGGGAGACTGGAAAGGAAACAATAGTTTAATTCACCATGCTTGAAGAGATTCCCAGCACTATTTATCTCCTAGACTTAGCCATTTTGTTAAACTATCGCCATAAGCCATTATCTTTTTCCACTCAATAATCTCAGATCAAACATAACAAATGCTTCATAATCTCTCCAATTTCTGTCACCATTTTGTTCCAGCTTCCTAATACTTTGTAAATAGTTTCCTCGTGTATATTTCTGTTCCAGTTCTATTTATTCTCCACACCATACTTACTGTATGTATAAATATGTATGCATATGTCTATAATCTTTTCTTTTGTAAGCTGCCAGTTCATTGTCTTTAATTTGTTACTTTATTGTATGCTCATATTTTTTTCATTGATCGAAAATGTACCTATATTAACCCAATGTCTCAAACATACATATAAATATAGATGGCCATTGATTTGAAAACTTTTTTGTTTTTGTTTTTGTTTTAATTTACAAACACTTTAAATTTGAGAGTAGCCAAATCCAAGTATTTATTTTAAATGTACCTTAAATATGTGATTATGTCTGTGTGTGTGTATGTGTATGTATGTGTATGCTTGTTTCTGTACATTGGATTCTGCTTATTGATTTTTACATTCTTTTTTTAAAATACACTTTGCAATTATCATAAATTTATGAATCTTTTAAATTATTTATAAATATACATTCCTATTATTTTGGATTTGTTTACATGAAATATTTATAATATATTTAAAGTAGAAAGTTGAGCACAATTTTACTATGACTAGATCCTCAAGTAGGTTTTTTAAATTAATTTTGAGTTTCATATTCAGATTGCTATTTTCATAGTACGATTATGTTATGTCCTTATCTTTGAATAATGGCTTCTAGGAAATAGCCTGATTTTCTATCAAGAAGTAGTGGTTAAGTAGATGATATATTTTTCTCTAAGAAAGAAGAGTTTAGAGAATTTCATTTAGTAAAAATTAAAACAAATCATACTACCATCTTATCATCTAACTTTTTCTTTTTTGACCATAAATTCTTTGTGACTTACTTTGACCAACAGAATTGACATGAGACTTCTGGATGTAAATCTTAAAAGTCCTTGAGAATATCCTCTTTCATCTTTTTGGACTTCCTTCTCAGTTATGTGATGTAGCCCAGGCTAGTCTATTGGAGACATGTGGGCCAGCTGACAGCTAGCACCAACTGTCAGAATGTGAGTATAGATTATCAAGGCCTCACTGAACTACCAAATGACTGTCACTATTTGAAAAACAGTAGAAAAGACCAGTAGAAGAACTGTGCAATTATATTCAGTCCTCACTGCTGATCTTCAGAATAATGGGGGAAAAAAAGTTGGTATCTTTAGCCACTAGTTTTAAGATGGCCTTGTTTTACAGCAAAAGGTAATTGATACAGAAATTCATACCTAGAAAAGGAGTGTTGTCATAACAAAAAAACATCAAACATGTGACATTGGCTTTGAGACTAAGTGGCAAGGGAAAGCTAGAACACAATGAAGTGGAAGCTGGGGAAGCAAGGAGTAAAATTCTGTAGGAGTCTGGAAAAAATGGCCCATAGTAACTTGGAAGAAAGAAAATATTTTTAATGAACATGATGGATTGCTTAATGAGATCTTGAGGCGGAATGTTCAAAGTATCAATTCTAGTTCACATGACAGGGCACTATGAAAGAGATAAACTTAAGATGGAACTGTGTAGAATGCAAATCAGGACTTGCTGTTTTATATCTACAGCTGGCAGAAGATTCCCAAAGAAGGAAATATCCTCCATACTAAAATCATGCTCTCCTAAAATTATCTTCAGTTCATTTTCCTTTTATGTGTAAAATACAAATAGAACTGTGGCTATAGTCTGTAAGTTCTCATATTTTATTTAATTCATAAAATATTAACTTCAGGATATTAAAAAACCAATTGAATTAAGTATAACAGTTACTAATTTATTCTCTAACCCTCATATATTCATAGGTTTAATGATTTAAATCATTAAATTTAATGATTTAGGGCTTTAGCTCAAAATAAGTGATTTGAAAAAAGTTGGCCTATGCAAAAAAGACTTTTTTCAAGGAAGAGACAAACAAACAAACACACAAAACCCTGTATCTTATAGTATAATGTGTTTTCTTATATGACTCCAGGTAAATTTTATCTCATTCCAGAGAGCTGCTGTAAATATTTCTCCTAATGAGAAACACTAATATATCTCATGGATGGAGCCTTAGAAGAAAAGCTAAGTATTGACATACGCGATTGACCAGGTTTGTCTCTCTTGGTAGTTTAGTGACTAAACACAAAAGTAAACATTATTTTTAAGTCTGTCTGTGCTGGGTAATGGCATGCGACACCCTCAGCTTGAGAAATAGAATGTGGTAGAGTGAACGAGTATGGAATTGCCTTCTCATGATTTCTCATCTTTCCCATCTTGCTCATGGCTATACCTCTCAGATGATCCTTGGAACTGGGAATGTAAAAGGAGACTAGATGTTTTTGTTCGTTCTAATACTTGATTATTTAGGTCATGCAAAGGCAAGGTTGGTCTTCTAAACTTACCCACTGAATTTCCATTAAAGGATAATAATTATTGATGCTACTACTATTACTCTTCCTACAACTGCTACTGATATTAGTACAAAAATTACAATATTAAATCTAATAGCAATTTTAATATTGTTAATATCTTGAATGAAGACTAAGCCTAGTAGGACTAAGTAAATCACAATGATGTTCCAAAATATTTTACTATGCATAGGAAAAATGAGAGATGCTTGCTTGTCCATCTCAAAAACCGGTGAGCAGAAACTGGGCAAACACAGAGAACAATTCACTAGGAAAAACATCCTGTAGAAGGTTGTTATTGATTCTGTGTAGAAAAACAAAAACAACAAGTAATTGAGCAATGAAACAATAAGAAGTCGGGGACAACAGAACACTGGACTGAGGGTTGGCCAGCCTACAGCCCACTCTTCAATACTAATGCAGAATCACTCTCTGAATCTGGTATTAACGAAGAAAGGTTGCGAGTCTGGGGAAAGATATAATTCATTTCCAGTAGAAGATTCCCAAATGAAGTCACGAAATTTGTCATGTATTTAGGAACACCAACAAGAATACCACAAAGCCTGAGGAAACCATTACATACAAGGTGAAATATATATTGTCCTATGTGGTGAAGTTACTATTTGGGGAACCTCTCACTGGAACAGCACTTTGATGCTTTTGTTGAGGGTTGGAAACTTCTCAGTCCCTTTAGTTATTCTTTGTGGAGTTAGGAGTAATTTCTAAGAGAGAGTGTGTAATGGAGTCCCTGACTAACGTTTGTGTTTGAGCAGTTAGGTTTGTTTCTTTATTTTTGTGTGTGTTTATTTGTTTTTAGTAGTGAGAGAAGTTG
Organism: Pteropus alecto; assembly: GCF_000325575.1. NCBI lineage: Eukaryota > Metazoa > Chordata > Mammalia > Chiroptera > Pteropodidae > Pteropus > Pteropus alecto. The sequence continues at coordinate 249,161 of NW_006434901.1, read as the reverse complement.
CCAATCATGTCACATATAGAAAATCACTTTAGATTCTGGGGTGGCGACCTTCCCTGGGAGGCTAATGTAGAAATAAGAGGTCTGATTCTTCTGAGATAATTGATGAGCCTCACCTGACAGAGTAACGGCTACTGTTTTAGCAGAGGCTTCCTGGAAAGTTGAGAGTGAAGAAGAACCTAACATTTCATCAAGGGAGATAAGTTTGATCTCATTTGCCAACTCTGAATAAGTGTTTGTGTTGGCAGAATGATGTGATAAAAAGTTTGCTGAGTCTTGTTTAGGCTCAATCAGAGTCATCAGTCACCAGAGTCACTTTATATGTTTCTTACATTTATACTAAGCATTTATACATATATATTGTACATTTATAAATTATACAAATATGTGTGTACATTATACAAACATGTAAACACATTTTATATATTTGTATATTTTACATGATACTAAAGTTAATTTCATCGTTCTCCTATACCCAATCATCTCCCTTCTCTCTGAAAGGCATTCTTTAGAATTTCCTTCATTGATGGTCCTCTGACTGGCAACATTTAATGTTGGTGTCTCTGGAAAATGTCTCCATTTTGCTTTAATTCAACGATGATTATGATTATGATACTTATTATTTGGCTAGGAATATAATTATAAATTGACCATTATTTTCTTTCAGCACTTTAAAAGATATTTTTGGGCTCATTGCTATATTTCAAATCCTCAAGCAAAAATGTTCTCTAAAATAATAAAGAAAGAAAGAAAGAAAAGAAAAACTCATAGAGGAAAGAAAAGTTGTGAATTCAGCTATGGGTCTGTGGCTTATTCCTAATTTGAAGGAAATCTGTCATTTTGCTAGCTGCTTTTAAGGTTTTCTTATTCTTTTTATCCTGTATTTCCACCATGATGTTGACTAAGTATAAATGCATTTTTACTTCTTTAGCTTGAGATTCTTTGACATTTCGGAGCTGAGGGCAGAAGTTTCTATCAATTCTGGAAAATGTTTACTTATCCTTACAAATATTACTCTTCTCCATTCTCCCTTATCTTTTCCTGTAAATCTTTCTGGCTTTCCTTAATTAGGTTTTCTGGTTTTCTCTGACATAATTTCCAGTTTACTGCTCTGTCTCTAGCTGTATCTAGTCTTCTATTAATCTCATTCTTCTTAGAATGTTCTTATTTTTCATATATATGTTGCTAAAATTTTCAATCTATTATTTTATACCCTTAAATATAATAAGCAGAGTGGATTTTTCTCATAACATGCATTAATATTTTCCAAAACTAAAGCCCTTGCAGATGTTTGTCTAATATTTCTGTTGGATCTTGCTCATTGAGTCTTGTTCCCTAAATTGTTACATTTAGCTGTGCTTATTGTATTTGAAAAAATTATTTCTAGAAATAACTGCCTCAATATAATATCTGTCTTCATATATAATTCCATTTTCTATCAGGCATCCCAGAAATTCTAGCGGTCAGGCACCATCTTAATCAGAGTTGAAGGACTGAGGAATTTGGGCACCTTTAGATGACCTGAAGCTGAATGGAAGTTCTTATGAGTGTTGGTGTACTTCTGGTTTATCCTTAATCCTAGGAGATGATTCTTCAGGACCCCGGCCCCAAGTGGAGGGTGGGGGTTGGGGAGTTAGCAGGATTTTTACTCTTGGTAGGCCATGGACTTCCACTTTGGTCCATTTAACCTATGAGGCCACCAAAAAGAACATATCAGGCTCTCAGCCATTTCTTCTTGATTGATGTATGCTCCTAGCACAACAGACAGCCTTGATTCTACTTGTATCTTTCAAGGCCTCCATCCTCTCTCAAATATCGGTCTGATCATTTTTCACTATTGTTAGCCCTTTGGTCCCTTTAAGATAAAAATTTTAAAATAAGCCAGCTTGTCTTAGGTTAAATAATCATATATGAATTACCTAGTTTACTATAAATACTGAGTGAAATAGATTGGGTAGGATGTACTGGTTTGGTCTATAATCTTTGACATAATTTACCATCATTAATTTTGTCTAGAGAGGTTACTTATCCAAGATAACACAAAGAGCTAGTAGTAATATCAGGCAAAAACTCAAGTCTCCTAACTGCCTGCCTGAATGTTTTTTCCCTTACTAGCAGATTAGTGTCTGTCATTTTAGATGTTCAATAAATATTTATTGAATTAAAGAATCAACATATTTATGTAACGTAGATTGATATACTATTCTATAACATGAACAATGCTAAACAGCATTCGTTGTTACCATTTATATGCTTCTTAAAAAAACAACGTGAAATTCTCTTCTGAGTGGCACTCATTGGTTTTATATTTAGGGAAAACAGTCAGCAGGATCCTATTCTGCTTTTTATTTACTCTGCCAAAGTGTTAATTACTTCCTTGGCTTCCTAATTTTAAGCCTAGAAGAAGAGTTTCCTTAAATGAAAATATAATTATCCAAGTTCTAGGTTATAACATTGAACTAGATGCTGTACAGAACAAATTTTAAAAATTAGCCTTATGTATGTTTAATATGAGCCTAAATCAACCCCATTGCTACATTTTACTCTTCAAAAATAAGTTATATTTAAAATTCTCTGGGGAATGGACATCCCTGTATCATTTTCATTTTTAGAGGTAAGTCATTTTTTTTTAATCACAGGGACTACCATCTTCTGCCTAGAATTCAAAAATTGGAAAGGTCGTCTTTTTCACACTAACAATGAAGAAAAAGCAGTGCCAACTATAAAATCGTACATTTTCTTGAACCCATCAGAGATGTGAGGTTTCAAAATAATTAGCAAGCCTGAAGTCTTCAGAAAAATAGGCACTTCCAAGGTGAGATGTGGCACAACCATTGACTCATCCGTGGCAGAGCAAAGGAGGAAGATGGAGCTGGCATACAAGTGGCTAAAAAGATTTTAGCTAAAATATTTAATGATTTGCTGAAGGCCAAGTGAAGGCTAGCATGAGATTATAGAACCCCTGAGAGCTGCAAACACAAAGCAAGACTGCATATACTTGAATAAACTTCTCCTGAGACTTCACCAGGTGTGAGCAGAGCAGATTATCTGAGAAAGCATCCCTCAGTGGTTTAAAACAATCGATGTGATGCACCAAACTGGAAACACCTAGATATAAATCTGACAAAACATATGCAAGATATGCATGCCAAAAAGCATAAAACACTGATAATGGTAATCAAAGAAGACCTTAATTAAGTACAGAGAGCTATATCACGTTTATAAATTATAAGTCTCAACATTGTTAAGATGGCAATTCTAACAATACTGATCTATAGATTCAACGAACTCAGCAAAGCAAGAATCAAATTTCCAGCAAAGATTTTCCTCAAAATCAGCAAGTTGATTCTAAAAACTTATATAAAAATTCAAAGGAATTAGAAGAGCAAAAAATGCATTCTTTGAAAAAGAATAAAATTGGAAGACACATTTTACCTGATTCCAATAATTATTATAAAGTTATACAAATCAAGAAAATGTGGCATTGGAGGAAAGATAGAAGCATAAATCTATGGCACAGAATAGAGTCCTAACATAGACCCACACTTATTTGGTTAATTCATAGTTAAAGAAGTAGTTTTTCGAGCAATTTTACACTCACAACAAAATTGAGAGGAAAGTACAGAGATTTCCTATAAATTCCCTTTCTGCACACATGCATACCCTCCACCGTTATCATCACTCATTAGAGTGGTACATTTGTTACCAAGGATGAACCTACATTGACACATTATAATCACACAAAGCCCACAGTCTACCTTAGAGTTCACTGTTGGTGCTGTACATTCTATGGGTTTGGACAAATGTATAATGACATGAATCCATCATTATGGTATCATATAGAATATTTGCACTGCCCTAAAAATCCTCCGTGTTCTGCCTATTCATCCCTTCTCTTATCCCCCGACCCCTGGCAACCACTGGTCTTTTTATTGCCTCCATAGCTCTGCCTTTTCCAGAATATCATATAGCTGAAATCATGCAGTAGCCTTCTCAAATTGGCTCTTTTTACTTATTAATATATATTGAAGTTTCTTCCATGCCTTTTTATGGCTTGTTATCTCATATCTTTCTAGCACTAAATAACATTCCATTGTCCGGAGGTACCACCATTTATTTATCTATTCACCTACTAAAGGACATCTTGGGTTCTTCCAAGTTTTGGCAATTATGAACAAAGCTGCTATAAACATCCATGTGCGGGGTTTTGTGTCTTCAACTCCTTTGTGTAAATACCAAGGAGCAGGATAACTAGTTTGTATGGTAAGAGTATGTTTAGTTTCATAAAATAAATTGCCAAACTGTCCTCCAAAGTGGCTGTACCATTTTGCATTCCCACCAGCAGTAAGTGGGAGTTTCTGTTGCTCCATACCCTTACTAGCATTTGTTGTCAGTATTCTGGATTATGGCCATTCTAATAGGTGTGTTGTTTTAATTTGCATTTCCCTGATGACATATGATGTGGAGCATCTTTCATATACTTACTTGCCAGCTGTATATCTTCTTTGGTGAGGTGTCTGTTAAAGTTTTTTACCCTTTTCTTTATTTTTTTTTTCTTATTGTTGAGTTTTAAGAGTTCTCTAGATGTAACTTTTGCAAATATTTTCCCAAGTTCGAGGCTTGTCTTCTCATTCTTTTCACATTGTCT